>NC_133371.1:20997313-21071268 GCF_049309525.1 Garra rufa | reverse complement strand
GTAATTTACCATAAATGGACAAGTATAGGGATGCGTTTCTTAAAGTGGGTTGTAATTGGCTGTGACTTTCTCGCGAGCTCCCTGTGATTGGACTATTTTTTAAACCAAATAAATCAGCGCTTCATGTTACAACTTGTATTTTGATGCCATTATTACGTTAGTAATAGGTTAAGTCAACGATTAAGCGCCGCTATGTTCTAAGAAAACACACAGTTGTAGAGATCTTAACCCTACCCTGGGCCTTACTAAAAATCTCAACGAACTACAAATAACAGCCATGTTTCCCCGTCCCATTGATAGAATAACAGGGACTTATGGGTAATGTAGTTTAAAGCATTTAGTCTTAAAACAATATAATTAATATCTTTCATAGACAATAGGATATATAAGTATATTCATTGTGAAAATCTCTGACGTATTTTAGGGGCAGGCTGAAATTTAATACTTTACTGTGAGCATTTAAAAAAAACAAAAACAAAAAAAACCTTAAAGCCACCTTTCCATGCACCATGCATGTCTAAAAACTGTGCCCAGCATTATTAATTAAACACATCATAAGCAATTATCCTGCAAATTTTCTTTTTCATATGCTTACTGTATTTTGTGTTATGGCCATTTGAAATGTGTATTTCCTTTTGCTCTTCCATTGGCCACTACTGGGCCCCTGGGGGTGTAAGTGCAGTAAAATCTACACTTATGTATTCTCCTCATCATGGACAAACTATGTTGAGTCTTTTCTCTTTTTCCCCTTTTATAGTCTTACATCAACAAAATCAGTGCCAGATGTTTATCTTCAGCTCCCCTTTCTTACTCATGTGCTAGAAATGAGCATGCTCTAGTTTTTAATGCAGTATCAGTTCTATGTTGTTCATTCATTGGCACTGTACATCATCAACAATTATGCATGAAGCAATATAGCCCACTGCAAATTCAAAATCCTTCCCTTAATTTCAAAGAAAAATTGACCAAATGATCAAAAAGGGTGGAAAGTGGAAATGCAAACTGATGACAGGTTAGTTTTAGCCCCATAACATCGGGAATACTACATGTATCCCTATCATGCATTTCATGTGCTTTATAAAGTGTATTTTCTTTACCCCTACACAACAAGTTTCAAACATCTAATCCATATATGATCAAGTCCTTCAGGCTTATTTGAAAACCACAGATTTTTGTGTTGGAGCATCATTGAAACATTGTTTTTGAAAGTTTGTCATCCCTGTCCTACATTAAACATACCCCTCAACTAGGGGTCTTCGATTCTGGACCTCATGATCCACTTAATTTTTGGAGTTTCATTCCAACCCTAATCAAACACATCTGAACAAGTTAATCGAGGTCCTCAGGATTACTTCAAAATTACAGGTAGGTATGCTTAATGCAGGTTGAAGCTAGACTCTGCAGGAAAGTGGATCTTGAGGTTCATCATAAGGACTGCTGCCCTAAACCCTTTTATTTTTCTAAGGAATGTCATTATTTACGATTTATAACAGGGGTTTCCAATCCTGCTCCTACAGGGCCACTGTCCTGCGAAGTTTAGCTCCAGCCCAAGTTCTTACTAGACCAAAGGTGTTACACTCAGTTCCTGTTGTTGGGTAAAAGAATGGTAAATGAATTGTGTAAATGAACTTGTGCACCACTTGTGAGCATAGGCCATCACCAGTATTAGACTTTTGAACACCATGATCAAAGTATATCTCATGAAGTGCATACATCATGGTGAAAAATGCAAAATAAGAATAACTGTATTCTACAATTGCTGTATTTTTGTAAACTTTTTAACCCCTTCAGCTCTGCAGCCACTGATCTATATAGATCAGTGTCTGCAGCACATTTTGGATTGTTTACAATCATTTTAGAAGATACAATTTTGGAACCACCGGTGGGTCAGTGGGTGGAGCCTGAGTTTATACTAATATTTTTATTGTTCATGGTGGCTAATGTATGTAATGTTAGCAAATGAAACCTTTTTATGAAGTTTTATCCACAAAAAAAGCCTTTGTAATTAGCTTCATTAAAAATTACTTATGATTGTGATTTAAAATTGGACATAAAATTTGAGATTACGTAGTAAAGTTGGGCATTTAAATCCAATCTTGGTGTTGAAAAAAACAACAGACATAATAGTCAGGGTTGGAATGACATTTATTTGTTCATTTTTTAATAGTTGAAACTCAAGAGTCTTTTGAGAAGCCGCTGAATAAAATGCTTCCAAAGTTTGTGCTAACATTTTAAAACTCTTCTTCAGAAAGTTCTGAACTGTTGTTGTCATCCTGTCACTCTCTTCTTCAACATCTTCCTCCAGAGTGAAGAAAGAAGGGTCAGTGTTGACACTGGCATAGGTGCTGGTGACTGCTGCAAGTTTTTGCTGCAGAATGTGTCGCTTGTGTAAGATAAAGCAGTAAAGCCCCTTGTAGTGCTGGGCGATATGACGATATATATCGTGGGGACGATAGAAAAGTGTCTATCGTCCTATTTCTCTTCTATCGTTTCTATCGTCTCTAACCCAATTTTATCAATTACTAAAGAAAATATTGCATTAAATAGGCTATGACAAATGTATGATAGTGTCTTGTTGCTGTGCAATGCATACTCTACCCTATAAGTGATAATCAAGAATAAAAACGAACTTTTTCACAAAGAAACTCCGTCTTGTGCGACGTGACGCTTTACGTTGTTGCGAGTGCGACATGCTTTAACTCGTGAGTGCTTAGCCTAAAGATGGAGACGCAAGAGGTTGAAGATGAATGCCTGGAGTCGCAACAACAAACTGAAACTGCTACGCAGGCAGCAGACAAGAAGTAGGCTACTTTTACCGACACGTGGGGGTACGTCAGTGATCTTGTTGCATTTTGGCTTCAAGAGCTCCGACACGGAGCAGAAGACAGTCATGTGCAAACTCTGCCAAAAGTCTGTTTCCGCGCCCGACGCTGACGCCTGTTTCACACATACTTCGTCTGCAGTGCGTATGCGTTGCGTATTTTTTTCGGCACCCATGTTAACGGATCAGATCGTTCACACTGCACACGGTTGCTGTCCGGTAGTGCGTTCCAGATGCGGTGCGTTTGCAGCAGTGGAGCGATCCTTTCGGCACAGAGTCTGTTTTTGCTGTGCTGCATGCGCTGAATTAAAGTGACAGCGCATTGTTCGCTGGAAAAATGAACATGGATTGACACGGAAATGTACCATAAATGCATATAAATGCAGTCTACTGTGTTTCACAGTCAACACGTGGCTTTTTGGCTAGGTTTAAAATAGTGCAGTTTTAAATAAACAAGGCAACATAATAGATGCACTTGTCCAGGTAGAAAAGTTCTTTAAAATATGTTTTTTAATAAAGATTTAATACGAAAGAAAGGCACAGAGAGCTGACTGCTTGTCTGTGGTAAGTTTTAATTTAAAATATTTGTGATAGCCCAATTTCAATATGAAAAGGAAGCTATAGCCTACCTATGCTGTGTTTAAATGTGTTGCAACTTGCTTGAGCAACTTAATATACAAATCTAGAAGTCAAGTGCATTGAATAATAGCCTACGTTGTTTATAATACGTTGAGTTTAAACGTGAATATGTCTAGTAGTATTGTATTAGTGTACTGTGATAAAAGAGTATCCCAATCATGAAAAAGCACGTTTGTATTTGAAATTAAAATAACGGATAAATGGTGTGTTTGTGGTAAACACCCGCGGATCAGGAACGGACTGCAAACGCGTTCTGTGTGAAAGCAAAACGAGTCCGTGCTGCCTCTGCACCGCATACGTAACGTACACAGACTGCAGACGGAGTATGTGTGAAACAGGCGTGATACTTCATTTTGGTTTGCAAACTTTGCACTACAAGGTTGAAAAATGTTTTGTTTTGTTTTTTTATAATTGAGTGCTTTTCTGCTCAGAAACTTGAAATGGCTGTGCATTTTAATTAAAAAAAAAAAAGTTTATTTTGATAATACTATTTAACTATGATGTGAGGTAGACTAGTGTGGATGCTGGTGGAGATTGAGCAGACATAAGTCGTCCGGTCAGAGACGAAGTAAACTTTAATGGTTTGAAGCTTGTAGAGGGTTTACAGTCCTTCAATTTGGTTGAGTGAATGATGTGAGTACAGGTAGTACAGTATTTAGAGTCATACAGAGTAGTTTGAAGTGTAGCGTAGTCTGAGTGGTTCTAAAACAAACAGAAAATAGTAATACTCAATTAGTAATGATCTGAAAATAACAAATATGAGTTCACACTGTCACTTTTACATAATATATACTTATACATAACAGCGATATACAGTATAATAACAAAATGGCGATCGATTCAGGCATACAAGGATTAGATTAGCGCTCATGAAAATGCCATCACGTTCTCTGACACGTGAGCTCGGGAGATTCGATATATGTGGCTTAAATATCGCAACAATGTCAATTATACAGAAAATAAGAATATAAACGAACTCAAAGTGACTAACAGTCTACAATAAAGCGCACCAACAACGCTATTTCTCTGTCTCATATGCATTCACTAGCACCGTTCATGGATGATGCAATACACAATGCGTGTGGCGCACATACCTGAATATAACTAGCGACTAACGATAACACAACTTATGCATTTGAATAACGGCTGTTTAAAGATACTAAATAACATAAACACCATCACTCACTTGTATATGAACGCACTCTGTAGAAACAACAACAACAGCGTCACTCTAAGATTCTCCGTGCTCTGAACTGCGTACAGTATATACGCTTAAAGGGATTCTTAAAGGGAAGTGCTGAGTAGTCAGCGTGATACCTCTTAAAGACACAAGGGGGCACTAATGTCTCTATATACATAGCAAGCCTTTTCTACAGCCGCCCCCACATTTGCTGTGTAAATGTGTAATTTAGAAAAGGCACTAAGGTTAAGTACGGGATAGTACTAAGGGGCACTCAATCTGGTAACGCTGGGAGACTGATGAGCCGGGTGATTGGACGAAGATAGGTTTTCTTTTTGACTTCCACTTCTGCAGTCCGGACTCTCCCGTCTTCTCCTGGAAAGACTTTCGTTACTTGTCCAACTGGCCATAGGGCTCGGGGTAACTGATGATCAACGATCATGACAATTGTGCCTGGCTGCAGGTTCGCTACCTCTTTGTGCCACTTCTGGCGGACTTGCAGTTCTGGGAGATAGTTACGAAGGAAACGTCTCCAAAATTGGTCGGCTAGAAGCTGACTGTGTCTCCATCTCCGTTTGCTCAGCATTTCTGATTCGGGGTATATTACTTGCGGCAAGGATGAATCTGGCCGCCCCATGAGCAGCATGTTAGGAGTGACCGGGTCAGGGTCTGCTACGTCTGAGGATGTGTATCCGAGTGGCTTCGCATTGAGAATGCCTTCAATCTCAACAAGTACAGTACGCAGTACTTCCTCGGTCACAATTTGATCCCCTAGAATAGAACACAGAGCTGATTTTAGGGATCTTATCTCTCTTTCCCAACAGCCTCCGAAGTGTGAAGCACCTGGGGGGTTGAACTTAAAACTAATCTGGTGGCTGGCTAATTGCTCCTGGAGGGAAGGATAGAGCGCAGCAAAGTCTTCTTGTAGTGCTCTCTCGCCACCTCTGAAGTTTGTACCATGGTCGGAGATGATCTCGAATGGCTTGCCTCTGCGGGAGATGAATCTTCGGAGGGCCATTAAGAATGAATCTGTGTCCATTTGATGGAGTAAGTCCAGGTATACAGCCCTTGTTGTCAGACACTTAAATATGATACCCCATCGTTTCTCATGCCTGCGCCCAATCTTGATGAGGTAAGGGCCGAAACAATCCACTCCCGTGGAGTAGAAGGCTGGTTGAAGAAAGCGCAATCTTGAAGGAGGTAGGTCGGCCATCCTAGGAATGCTAGGCTGGCCTCTCCACTGTTTACAGCCTAAGCATGTTCTCTGGTGCTGCCGAATAGCCTCTCGGCCTCTCAATATCCAGTATTTACGACGTACTTCGGCAAACACTCTCTCTGCTCCTGGATGGAGTAGACTTTCATCGAAGTCCTGGATAATGAGTCTGCTGAGGGGATGCTTAGGGTCCAGCACTACAGGGTGAATGGCGGATTCATCCAGCTGCTCTGTCCGTCTGAGACGACCACCAACTCTGATGAGGTGGGTAGTGCTGTCATACTCTGGAGCAAGACACAGGAGACGACTACTCATTGGTAGAGGTTTACTGGACTTAAGATGAGCCATCTCTACTGGAAAACTTTGGCTTTGTGCTTGATGAAGGAGGGCTAGTTCGGCTTCTCGATAATCCTCAGCTGTTAGCACTTCCGTAGGGGTAGCCGCCCCGTGTAAGATTCTAGCTGTAGCTGCTAGTAGTTCCTTATAAGACCCAAACTGGTTGCAATCAGGCAAGGTTGGGTTGGTAACCGGAACTGTTAATCCACAAAATGTTACTTGTTTCAGCTCTGCCTCCTCAATAGGTAGCGATTGGAGAGGACTCTGAGGCCACTGATCGGGGGGCAGGAGGAGGAATGATGGGCCTTGACTCCATCGACTTGGCTTGGCTAACTCAGCTAATGCTTTTCCCCTCGTAATGTCATCGGCAGGATTAGACTTGGAATCAACATAACGCCAGTCCTTGGGATCTGTCAACTCCTGTATCTCGGCTACTCTCGTTCCGACGAAGACTTTAAATCGGCACGAGTCAGCTTGAATCCATGCCAACACAGTGGTGGAATCTGACCAAAGTGTGACCTGTCGTATGGGAACACTGAGCTCTGACTTCAATAATTTGGCCAGTTGTGCTCCTGTCAGAGCAGCGCACAATTCGAGACGGGGTACGGACTGTTGTTTCTTTGGAGAAACTCTGGAACGGGCAGTCAAGAAAGCTATCTCTTGGTCTCCTTGAGGACTGAGTGTCTGGATATAAGCGACTGAGCCGTAGGCTTGCTCTGAGGCGTCGCAGAAGATGTGTATGTCTCTGATAGTCTGAGGGTTATCTAAATCTAAAGTGACATAACATCTGGGGATGGAGATGCGCTGAATGTCTGGTAACTCTTGCTCCCATGTTCGCCAGGCTTGAAGCAGCTCATCGGGAAGTTGAGGGTCATCCCATTCTCTTTTCTTGTCCCACAGACGCTGGACGAGGACTTTAGCTCTCGTGGTGTAGGGAACGATGTACCCCAGGGGGTCATACTGACTGGCTAGAACCCTGTAGATATGACGCATGGTAGGGGCAGAGCATTCAATAGGACGATACTTGTATGACAGTGTGTCGGAGGTACAGTGCCAGAGTAGTCCAAGTGCGGACTCTTGCGCATCAGGTTGCTCTTGAGTCAGCCACAATACCAGGCTACTAGACTTGGCTTCGGGTGGGATGTGGTCCAGTACTTTAGGGAGGTTGCTGGCCCACTGTCTTAGATCAAACCCTCCTGTGGCTAGGAGGTCTCGCAACTTGGCAGCATGTGCACTGGCTTCTTCCTCTGAACTGAAACTCTGAAGGAAGTTGTCCACATAGAAGTTCCTCTCGATACTTTCTCTGACATCTTCACCTGGGTGACTATGGTCGATGACATGCTTTTGGAGGGCGAAAGTTGCGCAGCAAGGGCTGCATGTTGTCCCAAATGGGAGAACTTGCCACTCGTAAACTTGGGGGGACTGATCTCGGTCGAGGTCCCTCCAGAGGAATCTTAGCAGTGGGCGGTCCATTGGTAGCAGTCGCACTTGATGGAACATGCCTCTAATATCACTACTCAAGGCAATAGTGTGTTCACGGAACCTCAGGAGTACAGACGTCAGGGAGGAGCCCAGTGTGGGACCAGGGAGGAGCAGCTGGTTAAGATTTTTCCCTCCGTATTGGTATGAACAGTTGAAGACAACTCTGTTCTTGTTATTATGTTGTGTCATATGATGGGGGATGTACCACGACTCCTCAGCTTGATCCACTTGGTCGGGAGGTATCACTTGTGCATATCCTGCCTCCTTTAACTTGTTCATCTCCCCCCGGTAGGCTGATGCTTGGACTGGATCTCTGGTTAATCGCCTCTCTATTCCTCGGAGACAAGGCAGCGTGGCATTTGGGGAGGCTAGCAGGAGAGGCATATCTTTCACTCGTAATAAGGGCGTGGCATATCTGGCTACTCCATCCACGACAACTCTGGTAGTTTTGGACTCGAGCAGCATGAGGGCCTCTTGATCTTGCTTTGAGCGAGTGATGAGTTTCTCACTGCGGTATGGGAGCACGTCTAGTTGCCACAATTTCTCAACTTGCCTGTATAGGTCAGTGTACGAGCCTGAGGTAGCTGTGAAGAGGCACTGCTGGCTGGGAAGACTATGCTTGATCTCCTGAGTGGGACCCTGCAGGGTCCAGCCAAGTCTGGTCTTGATAGCGGCAGGACCGTTTGGCGGGCCTAGACGAACTGGCTCTACTGGAGTAATGAGATGAGGGTAATCAGACCCTATAAGGAGGAGTGGTTGGACAGATTCAACGGGTGGCAACTGTAGACCTTGCAGATGGCTGTACCTACGTTGTAACTCATCTACTGGATAGGTATGCTCAGCTAATCCCAATGTCTCTGCTGTAAAGGCTTGACGAATCTTGAATGAAGTCTTGGGTTGGGATGCTGGTGACACTGTAAAGGTTACTGAAGCACCATGTAGGATGTGAAGGTCTTGGCGGACTGTACGCAGAACAAGTTCTTCAGGTCGACCTGTCAATCCGAGCTGCTTGGCCGCTGAATGAAGGAGGATGGTGCGTTCTGACCCGTCATCCAAGAGGGCGTAGGTCTCTAAGCACTGACTGCCATTTCTCAGGAGTACTTTACAGATCTTGAGTAGGACACGCCGACTCTCGGAGGGTCGATCAAGATACAGTGTCTCTGTGGCCGAGTTCACCAAGCAACTTTCAGAAGGTCCGACCTTGGGTGTCTCAGGCATCTTCACGAATGATCGATCATTAACCTCATGGAGGATGTACAGGTGGCGGCGATTACAACTCTTGCAGGGTGTCTTAAGGTTACATTGTGCAGCTTGATGAGCTCTTCCACAACGCCAACATCTCTTGTTTGATTGTATCCACTGCACTTTCTGATCTCGGTTAAGTCTCTGGAAACTGGCACACCCATTCAAGTAGTGATCTTGAGCGTCACAATAAGGGCAAAACTTCTTCCTATCTCTGGGATCAGGTTCAGGCGCTTTAGCTGGCATGTCACTGCTGTCTTTCTCTGTACCGAGGAAGATACTTGTGGCTTTCATTGTCTGTCTCGTGTCCTTCTGATGTCCTTTCCTGTGTATGGGGACTGACTTACTTGCTGGAGGATAGAACCTAGTACTGTCTTCTTGAACTTGCAGCTCAAACTCTAACCACGCTGAGAGATCGAGCAAGGTAGGGATGGGAACTTGTTGGGGATGGACGGACCGTCTAAAACTAGTCTGCATATCGTATGGAAGCTTACACAACAACCTTGATACATGGGAACCGCACTCTAACTCCATGTAGCCTTTATTCCCCAGTTGTTGAAGCATACTCACTAAAGAGCGAACTTTCAGTGCAAACATTCGGAAGGCTCTCACATCCCCTTGGCCAACATTCGGACTATCCATAAGCTCAGCTATTCGCTGAAGGGCCAACTGGTGAGGCTGTCCATACTGTTGGTTAAGCGCTTGCATAGTGTTTGAGAAAGGGTATAATGAGTTGCAGTAGGAGTCTGCAATTAACAGAGCTTCCTCGAACTTCAGGTGATCGACGAGAATCTGATACTTAAATCTCTCTGTAGCGTCCACTGGAAGAATGTTCTCCAGAGCAATCCGCAGACGGGAAAACTCTCTCGGATCTGGCCTCACGAAGTTCGGGATGGTGGGAGCTGGTCCCCTATATGTGCTCTCTTGACTGGGAGGAGCATGTAACTGTGTCGGCCTGTAGCTACCTCTGCCATCATCGACTCTGTCATAAGATCTTTGGGGGAAGGACTGGTGCAAGGAGGGGCGAGCATGAGTTGGCGGTGATATCATCTCAAGCTGCCTAAGTCTCTGTTCGAGGTCATGCAGGCGATCTTGTCTGAATGACTCTGCTGCACTGTCACTCGGTCTCTGAGGTAGCTTGGATCTAGGCAGAGGGATTGGCCTGGCATCTGTAGTGGCCGGCGGAGTATGGAAGCGGGGTTGCGGAACAGGGGAAAATGTGCTCTGTGGATGATGACTTGATCGATCACTCACTGCGAGTAGGCTCAACTGTGTTTCCAAGGCCTCATTCCTCTCCGTCAGTTTCCTTATCTGCTCATAAGAATGACGTCGCAGTTCCTCAGTCTCCCTCCGCAACTGCTGGAACTCTGCTAAAACTACTGATGACTGTTCAGGTAGGGTTGAAGTATGTGCTCGCTGTTGTTCAAGCTCTCTACTGGGACTCCACTCTGACAGAGGCTGCCATTGCTCCATACTTGTTCCATACTCGGAGAAGGTGTCAGCATGTATGGGTGCAGCCGCTCCTCTCAATTCTAAATTGTCACTCATCTCTGAAGTATCTACTCTCTGTATTGACTGCAACCTCTGTTGATGATCAGTGAGCTCGAAATCTGACAGATAACTAGGGAGCCGCACCACTCGTCTGGGTCTGACTGTGGGCTCAGGAAAGTCAGGTCTGGGATCTGGATCACTCTGATGCATCGTTCTTATGACCGCTCTTCAATCCGGCTCGAAGGACCATTTGTGAGGTAGACTAGTGTGGATGCTGGTGGAGATTGAGCAGACATAAGTCGTCCGGTCAGAGACGAAGTAAACTTTAATGGTTTGAAGCTTGTAGAGGGTTTACAGTCCTTCAATTTGGTTGAGTGAATGATGTGAGTACAGGTAGTACAGTATTTAGAGTCATACAGAGTAGTTTGAAGTGTAGCGTAGTCTGAGTGGTTCTAAAACAAACAGAAAATAGTAATACTCAATTAGTAATGATCTGAAAATAACAAATATGAGTTCACACTGTCACTTTTACATAATATATACTTATACATAACAGCGATATACAGTATAATAACAAAATGGCGATCGATTCAGGCATACAAGGATTAGATTAGCGCTCATGAAAATGCCATCACGTTCTCTGACACGTGAGCTCGGGAGATTCGATATATGTGGCTTAAATATCGCAACAATGTCAATTATACAGAAAATAAGAATATAAACGAACTCAAAGTGACTAACAGTCTACAATAAAGCGCACCAACAACGCTATTTCTCTGTCTCATATGCATTCACTAGCACCGTTCATGGATGATGCAATACACAATGCGTGTGGCGCACATACCTGAATATAACTAGCGACTA
The DNA here is from genome assembly GCF_049309525.1 of Garra rufa. NCBI lineage: Eukaryota > Metazoa > Chordata > Actinopteri > Cypriniformes > Cyprinidae > Garra > Garra rufa. The sequence goes on along the minus strand of NC_133371.1, from coordinate 21,060,000 downwards.
ACGATAACACAACTTATGCATTTGAATAACGGCTGTTTAAAGATACTAAATAACATAAACACCATCACTCACTTGTATATGAACGCACTCTGTAGAAACAACAACAACAGCGTCACTCTAAGATTCTCCGTGCTCTGAACTGCGTACAGTATATACGCTTAAAGGGATTCTTAAAGGGAAGTGCTGAGTAGTCAGCGTGATACCTCTTAAAGACACAAGGGGGCACTAATGTCTCTATATACATAGCAAGCCTTTTCTACAATGATGTGGATAAAAAATGTGAAGGCTACTGTAGCTCTACCTCCACCAAATCTGTTGTCATTTGATACATTTATATTGCTGCACTAAAATGTATTTTTCTCATTTGTGACAGTTCAGTTAAATGTCACTTCAAATAACGAATAAAAATAAAGTTGCAAAAAAATTATGCAATGATATTTTTGTCAAACTTTTCAGAGAATAACTGAAAACGTACTTTATTTTGGTATATCGTGATATATATCGTTATCGTGATATAAAATAATCCATATCGTGATACATGATTTTTCCATATCGCCCAGCACTAGCCCCTTGTGCCCTTCTCTGGTCGGCTCTCTGGGTGAATCTGAAGTAAGAAAATTGAGATATAGTTAGGCAGTATTTCATGAATGATATAGTTGGAAACATACACTGCAGCTTGAATAACTAACTCTGGGCCTGTACTGTATATTTGTGTGCAAAAAAATTTAATAAAAAACAAACAAAACAGCTACCATTTTAGATGGCCACGTAAAATTATTTGTAGATTTAAAGCAATATTTATAGAAAACTATGACATATTGCTTTGCAGAATCAATATAGTACATATTACTGAATAACAAAAAAAGTGGTACATACCATGGATCTTCATTTCCTCAGTCTCTCCTAGGAGGCGGTCCAGTTTGTCCAGCACTTTTTTAGATGTTGATAGTGCTGAGTCATTTCTTTTATAATAATGATCTTCTCCTCCTCCAATCGCCTCACCAGCATGACTTGATCAAATAGTCGCCTCTTCAAGCGGAGACTCACCACTATTTTTGAAAAGAAAAAAAAAGAAAAGAAAACACAACACTTAATGTTATTCAGGTTCACGTCTAGCAGTGTTTTCACTTGTGTACCCAGCACATTCCATGCTTATTTAACTACTGTCACATGGATGTTATTTCATTATTACCATCAAATTACCAACTGAAATTGTAATATATCAGAGTATGGACGACTGATTTATAGCTTATAGTGACATGATACAGTGTGTGCGCATCCACAACCAAAAGCCAGATACGCTGCACATGTCTTAATCCGGCAGACAAGTGTGTTTGCTGTGTGTGTGTACTTGGATGGGTTAAATGTAGAGCACCAATTTAGAGTAAGGGTCAAAATACTTGACGTCACAACTTTTACATAATGCCTGTCAGTGAGCATTTCAGAGCACTTCAGCAGAGCAATTAATGTAGAGCAAATGGTAGAGCATGGCGCTAGCAATGCTAAGGTCATGGGTTCAAGTAAAATGTAAAATGGTAACTTGAAAGCAATGCAAGTCACTTTGGATAAAAGTGTCTGCAAAAAGTAAATGTAAATTTGTGTGTTCCGCAGCTCTTTATGACTAATGTATCAATTTCATATAATCTCACTCCAGGGAAATTAATTTGCCCGTTTAAAATACTTTTAATAATACTACTAATAATAAGTGAATTCACTATTAGGGCATAATCTATCGTCGATATCACTGAATATCATCGATATACAATACTATCATCTACCGGCACTAGACAGACAGGCAGAAAGATAGATCAAAATCCTGATCTGTGGTGTTATTGGGTTGTTTCTATTTGCTGGTGAAGTAACTGCTTTCTTTAATGCTTACTGTTTCGAGCAACATTTATGCCAACAGCCATTTTGAGATAGTTACTGATTGGGTGTTAGTAACTTAATGTTTCACAGATTTAAGAGCTAGTTTTAATGCTTAAAGTCTTTGTGAAATACTCTTAGAGCAAAAATTTAAGAGTCCTAAATTTCAGACTAACATGGTCATTATTTTTAAGATTTTCTACTAAATTGGCATATTGGGAGATACTTTAAGCCTTAAGATGTTTTGTGAATAAGGGCCCAGATTTTTACTATGACTTCATATGGTAACATTACAGATAACAATGGTATATAACATCATTCTTTACTGTATGTTGTACATTTTTCACCACCCAGTCTTAATATATTGACTGTTATTACTTATATTAACAATCAACATCATTTTGTGATTTTATAAAAGTTAAAAAAATATATACAACACATTACTTACCATCTCCTTGTGCTTCCCAAGGCAGAATAACATCACATCTGCATGCTGCTTCTGTGTCAATTTTCCCTTCACAGCCAGGAATGGCGTTGTACAGCACTATTTTCTCTCTGAGTGTGCTCACCAAGTCTCCGTCGTTTGCGTTGCCTTGTTTGACTGCTGTCTGTAAGGTTACAAAAATTTTATTAGAAAAAAAAATAAATTGCAAGGTGAGAGATGTAAAAGTGACGTAATAGTAAATACCATTTTGTCGATACAGATCTTGCTTCTTTCTTCGTATGGAATAAATAATCTCATCGATTTCTCTCTGGAGTTCTTCCTGGCTACTGTGAGAACTGCGTTTCTCTTGGTAAAACAGAAATAAGCAAAGTTGACTATTACAAAAAAAAGTTTTAGATAAAATGTATAGAAATAAAAGTACTAATTGTTAAACTACTATATGACATACCAGTGGCAGCCCAGTGCCTGACATCACACACCCACTGATCCACATCTTCCACAGAGATGCTAAACTCCTGCTTAAGACTCTCAAGATTTGCTGCTTCCATTTCTGCTCTCTGTGTAGTCTATTTAAAAAATGAAAAATTTGAAAAAAAAAGCATCACTGCAAAATTAAGCCACAACACAGAAAAAGGCATGAACCATAAATTATGTGATTCTCTTTTGTCTTCTTACATATTTTTGTCAAATTGATCTACTATACAAAAATTTTCAGTTTGATTATTACTTACAATTAAGCAACATGTGTCAAAAGCCAGTATACAAAACATCACAGCTATGTATTTAACCCTCATTTCCTGAAGGAGGGTACAGAGACATTACGTCAGAACTGAACAGATGTAACGTTGAATGTTTATGACTGTAAGGGAACATCAAGACCATCACAAGACAAATGTATGTAAAACACCTTAAGAGCCAAGAGAGAACCTCATAACCCCGAGGGAGACATGCAGTATAGCCTACTTAATTTGAAAAATCTTGGTCCCACTTTATATTAAGTGTCCCTAATACCTGTGAACTTAGTAACTAGATGTGTACGTAGCATGTAACTACAGTGTAAGTACACTTTGGTACATTGTATCTACAGCTCTAATACTGGTGTAATTACACACATGTAACAACTCACTGAATAGCATTTGTAAGTACAAATGTGTAACAGGACATTGGTAACAACACTTTTTTCACTTCTGGAAGTACACATGTGTAACAAGAATTATGTAACTACATTTTGTAACAACAATATGTACTCACAGAAGTTTTTACACTTCCACACAGTCTTCAATACTGCAGTTACCAGTTTGGAATGCCCCGAAACATTATTGAAATCGTGATGATTCCTATGTAGGCTACATATAATTTTTGTATTCATGTATTTGTGAACAAATACATTTTGTTATACCAGTGTACTTACATGGTAACTCCCCAGGAACTGTCTACTTAATATAGAGTGTAAAATGGTCACAATTTACTGAGTAATATATAAAATGTAAACCTCTGTGCAAAACTTTAATATCAGTGTACTTACATGATAACTCCTCAGGAACTGTCTACTTAATATAAAGTGTAAAATGGTCACAACCTACAGAGTAATATATAAACTGTGTTTTCAAATGCATTATTAAATAGTTTACTTAATATGAAATTATAACTTTCCATCCTGTTCTGTGTGATTTCTGTTGCCAACTCGTTTCCAAGCATATGTAAGCATAATGTTTAACAAGACTGCACTTTAAACCTTTAAAATAAACAACATTTCTAAAATCGTTTAACCATTTATGTAAGTTAATATTAACTTCGTTTGTAGCGGTGGGACACAGCAGGCGTTTTCTGACATCCCTGCGACTAACAATAAAACCATAAAATACACCGAACACGCATCATAATTATATAATGAAACAATTTTATTTGTGCGCTATAAGATCTTCAGAATCCATACCATTGCGAGGAACATGCCCAAATTCAAATCTTTATCTTTATTTTACGAATTCAAATACAACCGCGTCAGGAAACGGCAGTTTTTACGGCAGGAAAATCGAGCTCTCATTGGCTCTCGCCAGCATTCGTCACAGTTTACGACATGTCGTGTTTCTGGTGAGATATGTTTGAATGTTGCGCGGGTGCATACTCTTTGGCCGCATTTACGGAGAGGATCAGGAAAATAATCTGATTAATATTTCAGCGAATAATAACTTTAATTCTGCTCTGCACCTCAAACAAACCTACTGTATTCTGCCAGAGAGGACTGCGGCTGCAAAAGCATCGCCATTTGGATTACTTTTTGGTATGGCTGTTGATATTTTTGCATTAAATAAATTATTGTAATTGCAATTTTCTGTCTGTCATGTTTTTTTTTTTTATTACTGTACTGAGAGAGATATGGTTAACGTTAGGTTTAGAGGTAGGAGTGTGATTAGTGACTATAAAAATATTTTTATGCTATATTGTTAGTAAAAATGGTAATTTCCCTGCATATATTTTTGTCAGTTACGATTTATATCCTTTTATATTTGCTATAAAATGGGTGGCTTTAGGTTTGGGGGTTATGGAAGGCAATTTCTGCCAATTTTAAATAAATCAATTTAATTATGAAAATGAAAATGAAAAACAGATTAACAATTTCATTATAGAAAACTACACGCAAAATGTGTGCCAAAATTAAAAATAAAACGAAATGATTTCATTTTCATTTTATTTTTCAACGGGACAGCGCATTGTCCCTGTCAAATTGAAAAATAAAAATGCAGTTGGTTGTTTGACATTTCATTTTCACGCAGTGTGGAGGCAGGACTGCCAATATTAAAATGGAAAGGCAAACGTGAAAAAGAAAATGCAAATTCATTTTTTACAAAGCCTTTTACTAATGCTCACGCAATAACAGTGACAAAATTAAAATTCAAATGTAAAGTTTAGCTTTCGTTGTACTGTCTCTTTTATTTCACCGTTTTCATTTTCGTTTTCATTTTCAAAGTCAAACTGTATGCAAATTCGATGTTAATCAGTGGGCGGGGCTTATTCTACATAGAGTGTCTGAGGGCGTTCAAGTGAAGAGCAAAGTACGTACATTCCGTAAATTCATTATATTATATTCGAGGTAACATGACAAAATCTGTCAGCCAACTGTTGCGGGAAGCAGCTGCTGCACTGGAACAGCAAGAACAAAGGCCATCCCCAAATATCGAACCATCCAACATTCGTCCCACAACCGGCCCTCAGGAGTCGCGGGCATCTTCAGTGGCCAGAGAAACTGTGCAGCGTAAGTAGGCCATGACACTGCTAGACCGTTATCGACGAATTCATAATATATTATCTTGTGGTGTCAACCCATTGTGTGTACTAAAATCTTTAGAACATGGGAAAACAATCGCTAGATTTCGGAGAGATTATGTAAAACTAATGTTAATCGTTATCCACCTTAATCTTCAAGGCGGATGTAAGCCCTTTTCTGTGAATGTGCTTCTGGTGACTTCCAGTTAATTAGCCGCCTGAGGGCAAAATGAGAATAACGTAGGGTGACCAAACGTCCACTTTTCCCCGTACATGTCCTCTTTCTGGACTTAAAATGCATCGTACCGGGATTCCTAAATCGCTCAAAATGTCCGGGATTCGGCTTTTGCTTTCTACAGTCGTCATTCATTGTGTGCGTTTTTGTATTAAAGCCTTGCGCTGTACTGTTTTCTTAATCCCGCTTTCGCAAACATTCTAATATTGGATATAACTTCTGCGCATCAGGGAGTATATTTAAATCGCTTCGTATTAAACTGGTGTTGGATGTAGGGTTGCCAAATCCGCATTTTTTTCCACGTAATTGGGCTAATTTTAAACTGGCGGGTTGATTTTCTCCCATGGATTAAAAGTTTGAAATATTGCATACATTCCAAATGACTGAAATTTGAAACATGTTGTATTCTGTGATAAAACTGTCTATTAGTTTTGTGAAGGATGGCCACTGTGGTAGGAACCTTTTTAGCTGTGTTTATGATCAATCTGGATAACCAAAACTAGCTCCAACTAGCTCCAATTCACACCTGCTTGGAAGTATCTAGTAATTAATTAGCTGGATCAGGTGTGTTTATTTGTTGTTTTTACAAAATGTGTTTTTTACAAAGTTATGCAGGAAATATTTAACATGAACATAAATAACAGGTATGCAGGTATGCCAGGTGAAGCCATCCTGGAGTGCGTTTCCCAAAAGCATTGTTGGCTAACTATGGTTTTTAGTTACATTGAACGCTATTGGTAACAATGGAACTTATGACCATAGGAAATGCACTCCTGAATAGCAGGGCTATTGCTAATAATTCTGAACCCTGTTAATATATCTAATATATCTTTAAGCCGCTTTTCCACTATCGGCCGAACCGTTCTCAAAGCTTAACCGTTCTGTTCCGTGCCGATCCGGGCCAGCAGTCAGCACAGATACGGTTTGATTTTCCACTGTGGTGCAGATAACGGAACTCTTTGGAATGTAAATACAAATGAGTCAAATCGTTGCCTTGGTAACGCAAGAGTAGGCAGCCCCGCACAAACATACATATCACGTCCTTTTGGACGCGATATGTATGTTTGAGTTTTTTATTTTTCCCCGGCACTGTTTTGAACTTTTCTTAATGCCCTTCTCTGCAAGACACTTCGCAATAATTTTAAAAACTTTTCGTTTCTCTTTGCACCCTCCAGCTGTTGTTGAATTTTTCTTTCTGTCCAAATATCAATATTAGAGCAAATGTTTCATCCACAGACCAAAGTGTCTCAGCCATTTATATTTATATTTACTGTATCTGCTTACTGCGCATCCGCTTAGCCATAGACAGAGCCATAGAGAAACTGGTAGCCAGGCAACAGCGTGGCGACGTCATGCACACGCATTTTACCAGCCCGGTTCAGCACGGTTGTCTAACCGTGCCGAGAATTCCGGGCCGAGAACGGTTTGTAATCGTTCCGTGCCGTACCAGGCTCAGGTGGAAACACAACTGGAACTGTACCCGACCGTTCTAAGAACAGTCCGGCCCGATAGTGGAAAAGCGGCTTAATAAAGTTGAGAAGGAATATGCAGATGTACAAACCCTGCTTTTCATGTCTCCACAGGTGAAGTGTCAAGGCTTTTTTCACCATACCCTCTTGGCAGTTCGGTGTCCTCTGTTATGCGAAGACGACAGACTTTAACAAAGCCATGCAGCAAAAAGAGTTACACTCATAAATTTTTTTGTTTGAGTGGACGACGTGACTGCAAAGTACCACAACTATGGGAAAAGATGGATCTTGAAAGTTCAGGGTTGGGAGAAAAAAAGATATTTTTTCCAGGTACAAGATGTTTTCTTTCACTATACTTTGGAGCAACTGAGCTCTTTCAGTACTTTGAGGTAGAAAATATAGCTGGTTAAACTGTAAATAACACTGTTAACATGTTATTTAATATGGGAGTCCTTTTAACAAGTGCTATTTGGTAAAATTTGTTGATTCATTTTTTAATTATTTGTTTTTAATTGACAATTTATTTTACAGATAAGAACTGCGCATCTGATGAATTCAAGTCCACATTGCTTATGGAGTTTCCAAAACTAAAAGATGGTGGGGGTTTTGAATTACTCAGACCATATGGGGCGACGAGAACAAGAACTTTACAAGTTATCCCCTGTCCATTAGAAGGGTATACGCCACATTACCTTCAAGACACCATTGGAGTACATGTAGCAATTGTATATGTAAGGCCTCTTCAGAAAGACCTTGACATGGTATGCAACCGTAAAAGCCACAATCATGCATTAAATTGGTTTGAAAACTGGTGACAGATATAGTTCTTCCATTGCTTATTTTAGGAATCATGTGAACCTAAAAGTGGATCTGGGCCCCTTGTACAGTGCATTTATTGTGAAGAAACCTTTAGCCATGCAGAAATTCAGGACCACGTGGACAAATGTATCTTGTGAGTAAAAAATTACATGTAATATATTAGTACTGGTAGATTTCTGTCTGCTGCTTTGAAATGGAGTTCATTATGTAAGATAGAAATGAAAACTGACATGTGTTATGTTTTTTAACTTAACATTTTTTTTTCCTGATTTTGGTTAATGTAGATTCTTGTGTTTAGTCATGTGTCACAGTTCTTTTTATGTTTTGTTTGTAACATTGTCATACAATAAGAAAATGTTCTTCTAAACAAATTAGGTCAGCGCAAGAGAAGAGTGCTGAAAGAGAAGAAAACAGAAACATCAGCAGTCAAAACTGTGATAGGCAGAGCATCATTGACCGTGAAGTCAGCGACGAAGTTTTAGTAGAGAGCTGTAGCACCAGGCAGGAGAATGATGAGCGTGTTTCAGAAAGGAATCGTAGTAGCAGAGAGCACTGTCATGATCTGACTTTGGAAGGGACAAGTAACAGCAGACCAGATAGCAGAGTTTTGAAATTTAGCGATGAGGATACTGAAGGTCTTTTTCCAAACATTAATTATCATTTTATGTATTGTGCAAAATTTAATACTATATATAACCATATGCATATTTCTTTCAGACTGGAGAACTGAGGGTGACTTGAGCCACGCTGCTTATAGATTTAGACGTTCCTTACTGCAGGAAATGGAGGATGAACCAGACCTTGTGGCAAAGATGGATCTACTTAAAAGTCCTGAAGAGAGAGAGAGAGAAGTACTGACATTTTACAAAAATCAGACTGCGAACTGGGCCCGTCCATTCTCTGTTTTACTTAAGGGTAAGGTTTAATTTGGCCAAAAATTACATTTTCCTTGAGTCATTTACTTAATTTTTTTTTTTAAATATAAAAAAAGATTTTAGAAACTTCATTAAAAAAATCATACATGTTTTGAGCAATATAAGGGTTAATTAAAGTAATTGTGATGTTAAGGGTTAATTGTGATGTAGTTTTAATTTTTGTGTAATGTGTTTCTTTTTCCTTTCCTTTATATATTTAATGCTACTATGAAATACATTTTCTGAGTAATATTTCTCTTCTTAAACACAGGTGATTCTGCCTTTGGAGAGGGTGTAAACCGCCATTTTCTCTCCTTTGTTATGTCAAGAGTGCAGTATGGATTTGGTCTAAATCTTGGTAGCCTATATACATTTTATGCAAGGGAAATAAAGGCATACGCATATGTAAAATAGAGCTGTTAACATTGTGTTTTTTATTATCCTGTTTTCTAGAAAATTGTGGCAAAACATTGTTCTTTAATGGACAAGAAGACCATTTGGTGCCTTCCACTTCTCGACTCCTACTGGACAGCGACCTTTTTCGTGTCATTGGGCGCATGATTGGACATTCCTTTTTGCACGGTGGACCCTTACTCACTGGTTTGAGTCGTTCTTTGTTCGGTCTGCTGATTGGACAGAAAGATGAGCTAGCTGTTGTAGAACCAGAGGACTGCCCCGACACTGATGTGACTGATATCGTTTCACTTGTGAGTTTAAATCCAGTATCATTTATAATATTTTATAGCATGGTATGTCTCAATACTTGGTTCTGATTGGCTGGCAGGTATGCATTAAAACCGTTTATTGCACAGGTACTTTCAAGGCAGTTTCACCTAATATAGAATCACCATTCTATATTAATGAGTTCCTTTAATTGATGCACACAAACACACAGAGAGAGAGAGAGAGAGAGAGAGGTTGCAGTTGACAGATTGTGCTGTGCACACACAGAAACTGGTTGTTAGGGCCGTGGTACTAGATCGTTACATTACATTTCTCAGCATTGAGGTGGTCTGTTTTTGAAGTAACTAAACAGCTTCATTGTTTGTAAAGAGGCACGCAGATGCAGGTAGCTTGTACACACAACTGTCATCTCTTTTGTTCTCTATCTCTTGATTGATCGATAATTAATTCATCTAAATGCTATAATTCATTGAAATATTTAATTTCACTCTCTGATCAAATTTTGCACTGTAAAATCATTAACAACTTTAACTTGTAAATGCTGGCAAATAACCATAGTATAAGCAGGATAGTGCACAGCTAACTGTGCGTTTAAAACGATTTTAATGACTTTGTATAAGCAATCCTCTTGACCTCCATGTCGTGCATTAAAATCGTGTAATGGACAGCTAGCCATGCATTATCCCTTACATGTTTAATGATAATATGTTATATATTGGTTGCTTTACGTGTGCCTTGAAGAGCATTATACAAATAATTATCTGATACATACATGTATCTGTTATGATAGCTTCAAGGAAGTGAAAAATTGACTGAAGAAGAACGTGACCAGGTGAACAATCTGGCAATAAGCTGGGATCTCCCACAAGTAAAGGAGGAAAACAGAAAGTGGTTGGCACAAAGCATGCTGCACCATGCAGTAAGTGTCGTACTATACTTTATTTGCTTTACTCTTTACGTACTATAACACTCATTAAACAATCATTATTTCTGTCCATAGATGTGATATTTAGTATAACAGCGCTTGTGATGGTTCACTTTCTGTATCGCTCTGCTTGTCTGTTCATTAATTTCCTAATAGTTGAATGAATTGATTCACAGTTTAACAATTTCTACAGAGTACATGTACTCTTATATCATTACATAGCTCCAAATTAATTTTTATAGGTCATTGGTCGGAGGGAGAAGCAAATTCGTCAAATAAGACAAGGTTTAAAAGACACAGGAGTCTTACGCATGGTAAAAGAAAGGCCTGGCTTGATTGACTCTCTTTTCCCAAGAGCATCAGCTCAAATTATTGAGCCAGAGGTATCGCTGCATTTATACAATTTATTCCATGAATTGCATTATGTAGTCAAATAGAAAAGTTTGGCTGGAAAATCTAATTACTTCCATAGGGGGTAGGTTAAGGGGGCTAAAAATATAAATCGCGTATTACAGTTTTTCTCAATTGCTAAAACACTATAACCAGTCTTTTGAACTAAAATTTCAAAACTATAACGCCATTTTTGAAAAAGCACACCCATTTCCCTAAACTATAAACACTATTCCCTGCTTTGACACATGAGTTATATTTGGTGAACTGTTACTTCAAAACTCTACACACAAATCCCTACATTTCTCAGTGCTTACACCATGAGGTCATTTAGAAAGCACAAGCATTCAATATTGTTCACTCAAGTCTGCGAAGTTTGAGCTCAATTAGCACACAATTACCCAACTGGAAACACTAGGAGTCAAAATTTAGCACACACCAATCAGAACCTTCGATGGAGATAAAAGGATAAAAGTTTTTCTCAGTCACTTTGGTGCATTTCTCAGATCAGAAATTAAATATACATTTGTCTGCAGTTTCCTACATTATCAGTTGCTATTGTCATGTTGCTCAAAATGTATTATATACTGTAGTTCTCTGTGCAATAGTCTTACCCCTCAAAACATCAAGTCATTAGCTCATCGTATAAATCATTACCTAAATGCAAAATTTTTGATCTAGTTGTCCTAAACTGTCAATCATATATTCTACACATTTCTATTAGACTTTTTGTAAATTTGCCATGAATTATTCAAGTGAATCTTGACTTTCACTAATGAAGATAATATAGATCAACCAATGATAAAGCAGTTCTCTGAAATAGATCAAAGGTACAGCTCATGAACCTTCAATTAGAACGCATATATAGACAGAGGACAACGCAGGAGTTACAAATTCTGACAGTGGACTTTCTTATTTTTATTTTCACCTTTGTGCCCATATTTCTTTTTTTTTTTTTCTGTTTCACAATGACGTTGTGTGCTTTTATTTTATTTTTTTATTTTTTGTCAGACCACTAGTACAAGTGTAACTGTGAATCCTATCCAGTCTTTTTCAATCAATATCCCACATACAGAAATGTGTAATTTTGAAGAGGAAGAGTAGGAGTTGAAAGAGGAAGAGGAGGAGGAGAAGGAGGACGATGATGACAACAACATGGAAGAGACAGAGGAAGAGCAAGGGCAAGAAGACAAGCAGTCTCATATATTTTAGTTGATGAGTGCCAGGGTTGGATCAGGCATGCAAGAGGATTTTACCCCTGCTGTCTGGCCAGGGCTAATTTAGCCTGTGATGCTGAAGAGGTTCTTTGGCCTGTTCCAGACCAAACACAGGATGTTGGGCAGAATAATTATTTTGTTGTTTTTTGCTGTTTTGTACTGTACTCTACAGTACATTAAATTAAGGAATAAAACACTTGCAAAGGAATAGATTTGTTGTGTTCATCATGTGAAAAGTTTTTTATTTATTTATTGTTTTTGTAGTATTGTTTTGAATTTATCTCATCAGTGTGTAAAACTGTGTTGTAGTGTGTTTGTTTTTGAGGATTTGTGTGTCATGTCTGAAAGCAAAGTTTGTTTTTTCAGCAAGATTGAATTGTTTTGAGTGGAGAGCTTCATTTTGACCTCAATATAGGAAGTTTGGGGAAATGAGTTAGGAGTTGTGGATTTGTGTTTAGAGTTTCGCAAATAAGAGGCATAATTTCAAGAAATGTGTTTAAGCAATTGAGAAAAACTGTAATAAAATGATAAAAAGGCATTGATGCGAATATTTAATGAAATGAAAGATACGTAAATATTTTACGTTTTTAGCAAAACATACGTAGCTATTTGTACGTTTTAAACGTTGAAATACATCTAAATTGTGCATCTAAAAATACGTATAAATACCAACGTATAAACAATGAGACCAGGCTGGACCATTTTACACTTTATATTAAGTAGACAGTTCCTGAGGAGTTATCATGTAAGTACACTGAAATTACAGAGTTGCACAGAGGTTTACATTTTATATATTACTCAGTAAGTTGTGACCATTTTACACTTTATATTAAGTAGACAGTTCCTGAGGAGTTACCATGTAAGTACACTGGTATTACAAATTGATACTTTAATTCTAATTCAGTGTTCACAAATACATGAATACAAAAAATTATATGTAGCCTACATAGGAATCATCACGATTTCAATAATGTTTCAGGGCATTCCAAACTGGTAACTGCAGTATTGAAGACTGTGTGGAAGTGTAAAAACTTCTGTATATTGTTGTTACAAAATGTAGTTACATAATTCTTGTTACACATGTGTACTTCCAGAAGTGAAAAAAGTGTTGTTACCAATGTCCTGTTACACATTTGTACTTACAAATGCTATTCAGTGAGTTGTTACATGTGTGTAATTACACCAGTATTAGAGCTGTAGATACAATGTACCAAAGTGTACTTACACTGTAGTTACATGCTACGTACACATCTAGTTACCATGTAAGTTCACAGGTATTAGAGACACTTAATATAAAGTGGGACCAAAATCTTTTCGCTAGTGTAGTATGGAGACTCTCCATCTTCCTATGGTTCCATCTAATGGCAAGCATGGTTATCATATCCGCTCCGCCTTTAAAAACAAAACAGATAAGAACAATTCAATTGTACAATCCAGTATTGTGTGTTAAAAACATGTACATGATGCAAAAAAGGAGACAAACGAGGACCTTCAATCAAACACTAGACAGTCATATGAATGATAATATTTCCTTGTACCTTGTGGACTTAAGTGTTGCAGTAGTAAACTAAACTGATAACATCAGTAGTCATATAAAATGTCCATAATATGATTTAGGTGTACTTTTCAGTTTTCCTTTTTAACCAACCTGACTCATGTATTTTGTAGTAAGAGCTGCCCTTGAAAGGAAGCTATTGACCTGTTCCACCTCTTCACCAACAGTATTTCCTGCACCAGCCTGATTTCTACTGCCCCAACTTACCTGTTCAAAAATATCAGATGAAGACATTTATCAATACAACTTTATTTCTTAGATTGTGTATTCTAAATAAAGTTTTAAAATGAGTACATTTTCAAAATGTAAACATTTGGAGAAAGCTTTTTTTTTTTTTAATTATGTAGGGTAATGTTCCTTACATCTTATGACAAACATTTAATTTGCACACTATACCTCACATTTGCCAGTGTGAGCCTTAGCATGCATTACAGACAGAAATGGCTTCATCATGGTAAGTGGTTGGAGCTCAGGCAACTTCTCTGCCATCCTCTCCAAACAAGGCCAGTACCTATAAAGGAAAAAACCCCATGTACATGATGCAAAATGGTAAGAAGTCAAACCAGAACCTATGTGATTAGTACAATTCACCAAACACTAGACAGTCATGTGAACAATAATATTTACTTATACCTTCTGGACTTCACTGTTGTAGTAGTAAACTAAACTGATAACACAGTAGCTTAGTCCATAATATAATATATGTGTACTTTGTAGCTAGCCATGATGTTATGCCCACAGCATAATGGTAAAACATAATTTGGCAGTGGTTATTTATTTACCCGCAAGCAACGTCTGTACAAAAAAAGTTGCATTTGCAGCTTGTGCCAGCTCCTTTTGCAGGAACATTGGGTAGGCATATATTTCTCCACGGTAGTGATTCAAAGCTTGTAGCAAGACTCCATGTCTGCACACAGCTATTTCAAGGCCCTCTTCATCCACCTTGGCCCTGGACTTCTGTGATATTTCTCTGCCTGCTGTAAATGTTGCAGGCCCACAGACATCGTGACCTGTCCTCTGAAAGTAGAGACAATGCATTACATGTAATCCCAAGACAATTTCAAAATAAACAAGGGTTTTAGAGTTGAACAAATCCTTACACTAATCATCTGGCTTCTAATTTGTTCAGCAAAGTCAGATACTTTGGCATCTTGTGCAATGAACAGTCCATCAAAAAGAGATGGTTCATCTGACCTGTTAAATAAGAAGACTTAATTGATCTATGGAGTGACTGCCACTAAAGACAAACAACAAAAACAGAAAAGAGAAACACAACAACTACAACTGACTTCAGTACAGCCTTAGATGCAATCTATCTCTCTATATATACACATACATACATATATACATATATATATATATATATATATATATATATATATAGATTTCACTGACCCTTTGGACTTCTTGAACCGGTAATGTTTTCTATTACCATCTGCAGATATAGGGGCCGTTCACATGTAGCGCCTAAAAACGCGTGGAAAATGCGTGGAAAACGCTAGGCGCGCCGCTTTCTTCCTTATCAACAAAGCGCTCGGGCGCTTGCGCTCCGGAAGCGTCTGCCGTTTCTAAGCAACCATCAGCTGCGCTCTAGCTCCAAGCCTATGCGTCTCCATGCATTGTTTCTTCTATTAGCGTCAAAATAATGGGGGCTTGACAAATCATAAAGTTCAGGAAATCCCTGGACCACAATGATGAGCTGCTCCTCCATGTTTCTGCTGAGGTTTCAATGTAACGGAAAAACGTGAGGAAGCTGATTGGTTAGTTCATGTCGCATGACCTGCGGTGCGCTTGCGACATTCTGAAAAGTTGAGATGTTTTTATCTCGATGCGGCGCGGACGCGCCTGGAAAAAACGAGCGCATCGCACCGCGTGCGCGTTGCGACCGCGTCGCTTCCAATATGCGCGCGCAAGCCGCGCGTCTACATTTGAAATAATGAACTTGAGCGCGTAAAAGATGCTACATGTGAACGTCCCCTTAGCCAGCATGTCTGGTGTGCATGCTGGGCATTTAAAGGGTTCCGTCAGGCACAGATCTTCTTTCTTAAAATTGCAGAAGGCAAACTCTCAAAAGACTCTATGGAAGGTATCACCACAAATACGACTCACCTAAAAAAAAAAAAAAAGGGTTTGGTAATATTTTCAGAATATTCTAAAATGAATTCTAAAATGATCCAAATGAAAAAAATCCTTACCCGACCAGTGCAAAGTGATCGATGTTCAAGCATTTTGAGAAATGCTTGTTGGGATAAAGCTGGGCTAGCCAATTTCATCTGCTCAAATGATGTGAACACATCAAACTTGAACAGCATTTGGCAGCTGGTGGTTGCTGGCCAGTATTTATATTCAAGCAAGTCACTAATCCCAGGAGTCCACTTGCAAGAACAAAATGGACAGCATATACTAGGCAGGCACAGGTTGTATGAACCTTAAAATAAACATGTGGTTACTATTTGACCAGTATATGTACAGCAAAAGACACAAAATAACAGTAAGCCACTATTATGCATGATTTGATATACCGTTGATAGTCACCAAGACAGTCTGCTTTCCTGGGATAACTGTGAAAGCTTGGCTTGGACCACAGGAGCAAATTTGCATTGGTGGGGGAATAGGAAGCATACACACTGCAAATTTCAGAAAGTAATATCAGTAAACTGCAGACAAGAACTTAAGTTGTACCATTGTGCATATAGTGGACATTATGAACATGGTGAGATCCTAAAGATTTTCTAAATTCTTTGAACATACCTTGTTTGCAGAGTTGATATTGGCCACTCTCATCAATCACCACTAAGGATGTTGGTGGAATAGGCTTGAAAAAACCATCAATAATGGCTTCTCTGTCATGGAACACATGCTTTCTGTGGATCTCAAAGTCACATGTCGAACAAAAAAACTGACACCCTGATGGAACACACTCTAGACACCGGACAACAGCATCAACAGCTTTGCACTGTTGACAGCAATGCTGGGTTACAGTCTCTGCAGCCAGCATGCAATTTAAGATCTCTGGAAAGGCAGCCCTAAATCTTTTTTCAGACGTGACCTGTCTTTTGGTCCATACAGACATAGTGGGTGCCCCTTCTATTTCATCTGATGCAGAGACATTAACAGAATTTAGTAGGTTCTTCAGTCTCTGAAGACATTGATCTGAAAAAATAAATAACAATTACAGTAATAATGAAAACTACAGTAGCATTAATGCATTTTAATAAAGCAAATTATAAACATTGCATATGGCTTAGTCATTTGTCATGATACATATGATATTACAATTACATACTTTTGTCAGTTGCCTATTGTATGTAACATTTTCATTTTAAATGTGAAGGCGGAAATTATTTAGACTGTAAATGTATAGTTACCAAGACTCGGGACCTCTTGTGGACTTGGGTCCTCTTGTGGACTCTCCTCAATCTCCTCAACTTCTACATGCCCCCTTGTGCCAGCGGGTTTAACTGCAAACACAAAATGTAATGATACAGAAAACATAACTGCTGACCAAAAGCATACACACATGTAAACAAGACTGTATATTTTACTAACCAGATCGATTCTACTTATTAACACGTGGTATGATGTTCCCATGCTGGTCTCTATTCCTCCAGGAAACATTGCAGTCTTGAGTTCCCTTTTGTTTTTTTTTGTTTTTTTGTGGTCTAAAATTAAAAACAAAATGAATTACTTGGGGGAGGCCTGAGCAGAACCCCACTTTTTGAAAAAATGTAGGTAAATGGCATGATAGAGAAATAATGTGTGGAAAATTTTACTTTTTGGGCTTCCAACTCATCCGCCATGGTTTTTGCTGCCTCCAGCCATTCTTTAAACTGTCTGAATGACTCTGATGCCATCTGAAGATTTTGATGAAATAAAGTCAAAAGTACAAACAAATACAAAAGGGAGAGAGAGAGAAACAAGAAAGAGAGAGAAGTAGGAGGAGGAAAGAAATTGGCTCTGAAAAGAACCATTTTATTTTTTATAATTTTTCAGTGATGAAATAGATGGGTACAAAAACCTGAAAAACAAAAAGTTGAGATTGGATTAGTTGTACCACTACCAACCCTGCATTTAATTTGTTTCTGAAATGACCACAAGGGTCAAAGTAAAACACAAACTCTCAGAGCGCACCAAACAGAACAAGAGTGGGCACAGACTGGTCCCTGACCAGCTTGTGCCTATAATTCTGAATTCATAAATTGGGATTTATTTATTTCCTGACAACCTGAACATGATTCTGTCAATTTTTTTTTTTTTTTTTGGAAATACAGCACCTTTAATGTTTTTAATAATTATTTAAAGTGTTATATCCCCAATTTAAAGTGGAATTGATAGTTTTCCATAATTTACTGAAATTTAAGTTATGTAGATAATATTCTTATAATGGTGACCCTACCTTAAAGCTAAAGATTTTTTTAAATCATCATTATCATTATTATTTTACAGTTACATACGTAAGCTGACAATATTACAGAAAGTTTTGTTCAGGTCAGAGAATGTGATTCATCAGACAATTTACATATAATTTAAAGGGGTGCTATTATGCTTTTTCACTTTTTGAACTTTAGCCAGTGTGTGGTCTGTATGTTTGGGCATAAAAAACATATACAAAGTTTCAAATCTCAAAGTCCACTCCAATCGGAGATATTTACTTTTAAAAAATCCCTTTTCAAGAACTACAGCGAAACGACTCGTTTGGACTACAGCGTTTGTTTTCCGGATGCAATGATGTCACAACGCGATATCCCGCCTACTGAAATTCAATTCGTTGGCGGGTGGGGGATTCGCCTAACTTTACCCATGTACTAAGGACAGCCGCTTTTGGGATGCTACAGCAAGCTGTAGGTCGGCTCATTTAAACACAGCTTTAACTAAAGGGTCCACGAACTGCTCCGGTAGCCGTGCTTAAGCCGCGCCGTTCACATGTGTTGAACAGAGGGTCCAAAGACACGCAGATCCGACGCCGGAGCCGCGCCTAGACGTGCAGTGTGTGGTAAGATATTTATTCATCATACAGTGTAGATAACTTCACTAGCCTTATGGTTTCGGGCATGCAAATAATTAAATACATTAGCACAATAATGATAATGTCAGGTATCAGCGATCTCACATGCTGACGATAGGATAAAAAATAGCGTATTATTTACTCACCCTTCATGCATCCTAGGTGTATATGATTTCCTTCTTTCAGACGAATGCAATCGGAGTTATATTAAATCAATTCTTGCACTCATAGAACAGCATAGACTGAAAATACGTCGATACATAGTAAAAAAAAGTGCCTCACATGGCCCCGGGGCAGTCGGTAAAAGCCTCCTTTAGCGATCAGATGTGTTTTTGTAAAAAAAATATCCATATTTAAAACGTAAGAATCACTTTAATCTAGTTTGCTGCTTTGGGAAGGGGCGTAGCAGGGTGGAACGCGGTCTACACCTATGGTCTACACTGTGTGCCAATCACAACGCAGTGGGACTTCTGACCAATCACTATGGTTGCGTCCGAAATCGCATACTACTTAAGTAGGTACTACATTTAAATTCAAACGTACTACTCGACCGTTAAAACAGTACGTTCTATATAGTATGAATGTGGGTAGTATGAATGGAATTCGGACATACTACATCCGCCATATTGATGTTGTCACGTGTCATGCGTCGTCACAACACCGCGAAAATTTAAAGAGACCGCTCCACTGCACGAACACCGGCACCGGCAATGTACGGCGTTTTAACGTTGATTGGACAGACAGCTCAGAGAAGCCGTCAGTCAAATAATTAATAGTCAATAGTCAAATCAGTGGCGTTGCGAGGGGGGCTTAAGCCCATGCTTTGCCTAAAGCCCCTGATCTTTTTAAAGATGGACCATTCACTTCACTAATAAAATATGTTTTATACATTTTAAGTATTAGAAATCCAACTGTCCATGATGAAAAGCAGTCTTTAGTAGGTAGCTTACCGCTTACCATACGTTTTCATTCGCATAAACACAGCTTTGAAGCCATCGTTTGATGTTTTTCGATTCAATCACCCATGCAATCTTGTATTGCTGTTTCTGTGTTTCAAACATCCAAATAATCACAAAAGTACTGGAATAAAAGTTTATAGTTTGGATATAAACACTGTAGTCTACAGTAGCGAACAAAATAGAATAAATCACCTTTTTGAACAGATTCCAAGTGACGCTTCAAATTAAGATTGCATCAATTAAAACACAATGCCAGCAGGTGGCGACTGACTGATAAAAAAGAAATTCGTTCACAAAACGTTGATTCATTCAAGAATTTATCCACATGTAATGTAAACAAATAAATTACTTTAATTTTAAATAAAACATCAAAGATCTGGTCAGTGAGGTTTAGCATCCAGAACATATACATTTATTTTTTGCTAAGTATTCGACAAATACATCAAAAATCAAAATTATAGATTTTTCTTTTATGCCAAAAAGCATTAGGAAATTTAGTAAAGATCATGTTCCATGAAGATTTTTTTGTAAAATTCCTACTTTATATATATCAAAATGTAATTTTTGATTAGTAATATGCATTGTTAAGAACTTAATTTGGACAACTTTAAAGGTGATTTTCTCAGTATTTTGCTTTTTTTGCACCCTCAGATTCCAGATTTTCAAATAGTTGTATCTCAAAAAAATATTGTCCTATCCTAACAAGCCATACATTAATAGAAAGCTTATTCATATGTTGTATACACCTCAGTTTTGTAAAATTTAACCTTATGACTGGTTTTGTGGTCCAGGGTCACATATTTGATTGTGTCAAAGTCGAACTACTGCAAGTATACTTCAGGTCCACTTTAAATATCTTGCAATAACAAAATACTCCAAATGAAGCTAAATAATAATTTTATATCAGTAAGTGATACGTCAATATATATATATTATTTAAGCTAAGCCCCTTATCTCTCCCAACCCTAGCAACGCCCCTGAGTCAAATATCAAATAACGTAAGTATAATTACTTATTTAGCTAGCAAATTTTACCTCAGAATAAAAAAACACCTCTGTGAACACCACGACAGAGGCTGACTTGAAGCAACAATAAAGTAATTTATTTTTATGAATGAATACACAGGACAAAAAAACAAGAATCAATGAATAAATTTGAATGAATATATACACACTTTATTTATATATATGTGTGTGTGTATTTATATAAATGGATAAATACAATATATACAGTTAAAATTAATATATTATACATAGATACATTTAAATAAATAATATATACATATTCTAAAAAAACATCTAAAGATGGTGAGCTGTGTGTGTATATAAATAAAAGGATAAATACAATAAATACATAGAAAAAAATGAATATATTATGCATAGATACACAAATAAATAATATACATATTCTTTAAAAAAAACTATATACATATTTACAGATGGTGGGCTGTGTGTGTGTATGTATGTATATATATACAGTCCACGGTGCATGACATTGTGCACAGAATCAGCAGGGCAATCATCTGTATTTTGAAGAGGGTGATCACTTTCCCAACCCCGGATGATCTGGAGGAAGTGGGGGCAGGTTTTGCCCAACTGGCTGGGTCTCCAGCTTTCTGCATGGTAGCTGGTGCAATAGACGGCTGCCACATCCGGATCAAAGCACCTGCAAGTGACGCCCCATGCTATTTTAATAGGAAGCATCACCGACCACAAGGGGAAGTTCATTGATGTCTTTGTTGGGTATCCTGGGTCGTTGCATGATGGTGCTTGAGAACAGCCCTGTTTACACTGGCCGCTTATATCCACCTGCAGGAAAATGCATCCTCGGAGATGGTGGGTATCCCTGTTTAAGCGCGCCCATCTGCCTCATCACCCCGTACAGAGAGCCTGTACAGAATCCGCACCAAACAATTGTGTGCCGGCTCTTCATGAGCATGATTACCTGTAAGACAATTTAAGAGGTTAAGACTTTGCAAATCAGTTCTTGTTCTCAGATTGACATTGTTTAAGCTTGTCTTTAGCTAGTTAATATGTAAATAGTTAGGTGTGTGTGGGTGGGCACAGCCCACAGGGTGTTGTGATGCTTAAAAAAATGCAGTAGTAGTTAGAGAGAGGTGGAACTGAGTGCATAGCTTCTGTGTGCATCCCTCTTGCTTACTGCCACTGGCAATGTGATGAAAAAGCAGTTTTATGAAAGTAACTTTATGAAAAGTTAAAGGGAAAACAACTAATCAGTGCTTAGGATGCAAAATTATGATACATTTACATTTAATCATAGCTTAATGCAGTATATATACAAGGATTTTTAAATTATATAGTAAATAAAATAAAAAAGATAGAAAATCAATAAGAAATCCACGATAAATCAATAAATCCACAGAAATCAAGCATTAAAAGTAATGCAGTAAAACCTTTGCTTGAAGTGTTAGTGTGTAAGTTACTACATTCAGTGTCAACAGCACCTGCATTTAAGGACATTTTACGTAATTTGTTTACTTACTCAAAACCTTTAATGGCAGCATTTCTCCTTCCAATGAAGAGGGTTTCATTCGCCACTCTCCACTGAATAAGGAGATGAGTGTGTTCATCAGTCCCTGTAATGTCAAAACAGTAATCATTAGCGATGATCAATCTAACTTGCATTGACAAGCTGAAGCATAACGTTACTTATTACTAGCTTGATATGCAACCAACAAAATATAAACTAAAAATGAACACTAGTAAAAAGGAAACAAATCGTTTTAATTTCGTTTAATTTTCTAATCTCATTAAACTGCTTAACAACTAACGTTAATGTCTACGTAAAAAAGCTGTTAACAAGCTGATGTACAAAACAACTTCTTACAGCCGATTCACGAACTCACCTCATCGATTTACAATGTTTAAACTTTCAATAAGTCATCCGTTTATTTAGATTGTGTTAAACAAGTGTAATTTAATCACAATAAACAACGTTTTATCTTGAAGTACTTACACTTGAAAAGAGCCGCGTCTCCACTTTCCGCCATTTTTCGAATATGACGCCTCCTCTCGCGGAGCCTCATGGGATAGGAAAGTGTCCATGGTGTGCGTACTACAGAATTCGGCCGGAAGCAGTAGGTCATCCGGGTACTTCTCGCCTACTGAATTTCGAATACTATGAATTCGGACATACTACTCGCCTCGCATACTGTTTTTCGCGTACTATATAGTAGGGTAGTATGCGATTTCGGACGCAGCCTATACATTTGGTTTTGCGGAAGGCGGAACCCGGAACTAATCGAGCCGTTTGTGCCAGCCTGGGGAGAAAGCTATTATAATAATCTAAATAATGTGAAAAATAATGCATTTTTTCAAACTAAGCATGAGAGCATGTTCAAGGACACTCCAAAAACAGAATAAAGACTTTGTAAAGGAGCATAATAGGACCCCTTTAATTGCTATTTGCCATTCATCCATTAGTTGACATTAGTCTTTTCTAAACTTTTATTATTTTGGGATGGATTGCCTCCTATTTAATTCCGTCTATTTAAGTTATACATTAACCGGATATATTAGGGAAGGGTTATCCGGTGTTACAAGATTTTTGGTTTCTGAAATATTCGGTTTCTGTGAGCGGAGCATACATGCATATTAATGAGACATGATCAGACATGCGCGAATGGTCGTGAAACTGAAAATATCAGCTCTGCTCCATCTCAGAATGTTTAACGATTTTTTTTTATAAACCTAATAGACCTTTGTCTAATCTATGAATTTATGTCTAAAATAAATGTGTTTACCTTGTTAATGCAGTTACAAAAGTTTTATTAGTAGGCCTATGTTCTTTTTTCGCGTGAGGTCATCCACGACTAAATGAGAATGACAGGCTTTCACTTCATGTAACTGTATACGCAAACCTCATCTGCATCCAGTATTGATTTCAGTTCGTAGTGGTAGGTAGATTTCTACATTGCGACGCTTAAACTGGGACTTTATTGTTGTTATTCCTTGTTAAATACATCACTGCCTGTAACATCTTAAACGTCTAGAAATGTATCTGCGGACGAATACGTTTGTTTATAAACTAACCTAATGTGATTGTTTAAGTCTTGTTAACATGTGATCAAACCAAAAGTTATGCAGATTGTGACTATTAAACATTGTCCAACATTCACCATCTCTTGTTGTGATTGTCATACACTGCAGAAAAATTTAATTTATGTTATTATTTTTTTTTTTTTGTCACGTTACCAGATAAAATAAAATATAAGTGAAACCAACAATTCCAGATCACCTGAATGATATGAGCAGAAGGTTTAAAATGGGTCCCTCTGGCAATGACTACTATAATGTCCTCAAACCCATGAGTGGCCTAATAAAGTTTTTGTAACCTATTCTGTGCCATCTGCTCTTTGACCATGTGTTGAACTGTGTATCTGTAATAATTTGGAAATGTGATATTCCAAAGGATTTTTTTATTTTATTTTTTTTGGATTAAAGAGTAAACCAACCAAATGTTTATTTAGTGGGTAATGTCTTTATACTCATGGGTTTTACTTAGAATGAGGGTCCTGTGTAACATACAAACAAAAGATTGCCGTATGCTCCCACAGTGTGTATGGAGCACAATAAAGCAAGCAAAAGGACTAGGAACACCAACATCATCAGATGACAGATTTACACACCCACTTGTTAATCAATTTGCTATTGTCAAATTATAAGAATGTGAAGTGTGTCAAAATGGTCACATAAAGCTCTATAAACATTTTCTTACTCCACTATAATATGCAAATGCTCATCATTAGAAGCAAAAAACTGGGGTGGACAGATATCTAATAAACCAATGTCAGAAGTGAAATCATCTCAGTAAAGAATTTTTTACGGAATTGCACAGTAGTGCAATAGGGGCTCACTGTGGCATTCATAAAACCTTGGATTCAGTGAGCAGAAGGTTTTATTGGCCAGGCATGTCTTTGGACATTAAAAAATGGGTGAGTGCAATCTCATGTGTACACTTCTACTTGTGTATGAGCCTACCAATCAACATCAAGAGACAATTTTTTTTATTTTTTATTATTATTATTTTTTTTTTATTAATATTTTGCCTCTCCCTCCCATAGAATACCTGAGTGACTAATGCATGGCCTGCGGCAATAAATATCCTTATACAGATAACAAAGTGGACACTTGGGTATGTTTAACTGGGGGCATGATTTCATTGCTCTATTTGAAACTGCTATTTAAGTGTTTATTAATCTATGATCTTAATCTCTCTCAGATTGAATGCGACAGCTGCAGTGGTTGGTACCACTGGGACTGCATGAGTAGGCCCAGTATAGAGGAAGTCTTCATTTGTCCAGGGTGCCAAGGACCTTTATAGTATATAATGTGCATGGCTTTTTTCTGTTTTCCCCTATATACAGTCATGGACAAAATTGTTGGCACCCTTGGTAAATATGGGCAAAGAAGGCTGTAAAAAAATCTGCATTGTTTCTCCTGTAGCTCTTTTAGTCAAAAATTCTGCAAAATTCAAACATTTTATTAAAGTGAAACAATTTGAAGTGAGGTGGAATAAAACTTAATGAAAAAATGTTTTTCTCAAATACACCCTGGCCACAATTATTGGCACCCTTAGAAATTCTTATGAGTAAATTATCTCCTAAATATATTTCCATTGAAATTTCCAATTTCTTAGCACACCAAAGTGACTGGAAACATGATGTTGTCCAGTCATGATGTCTTGGTGCACAGATGAATAAATATTAGTAACACAAAGCCCAAACCAACCTAATCATTCATCAGAATGGGTAAAACCAAAGAATATACTTCTGATGTACAGCAAAAAATTGTTGATCTTTACACAATACAAAGTGGCTTTAAGAAAATACTTAAAACATTAAATATTCTCATTTCCAACATCAGGGAAATAATTAAGAAGTTTTAATGGACTGGAGATGTTAAAAAACAGCTTGAAACATGATGTGTGTCAATATTGTCTTAATGTGCAGCAAAGAGAACAATTTAAGTGGCCAAATACTCTTCAAAGATCACAGATGGAAAATTGCAGAAATCAGTTGAATTTTAGTGTCATAAAAAAATATAAAGGAAAACTGCACCTCCATCACAACAAGTCATTTCAGACACTGTTCAAGAAACAAATCATCTGCTCTCATGCAAAAACAAACTCCACCATATTAATTTACCATACTGGAACTTCAGCCAGGACTGGCTTTTATTGCCATATGAATTGAGGATTTTTTTTTTTTTTTTGGAGCTAGAACACATTAAAGGTTTGGTGCACACAGGGATAAAAAAAGTGTCCCATGTCCACATTTAAATATATCACCAGATGTTCTTTTTTGTGGACCTAATTTTACACCAAAGGTCCTAGACATCTTGTTCAGATAAATGCCATCATGTTTTATATCAAATACCAACAGATAAAAAAAAGGTAAAACTAACTTGCTCAGTTAGAAATATTATAATGGGTCATGGTTAGATCTTCCATCACCACATTGATTCAAAACAAACATCAAAATCAACACAAAAACTGGTCCCTGAACACAAAATCAAGATTCTGCCATAACCATCCCAATTCCCTGACCTGAATCCTATGGAAAATGAGTGGGATAAACTGAAGAAGAGTGAGCACCAACATTTGAAGGATCTGGAGAAATTCTGTATGGAGGAATAGTCTAAAATCACTTGCCATATATTCTCAAACCTCATCAGGCATGAAGGGGGAAAAAATCAGAGCTGTTTTTCATGCAAATGAAAGTTGCAGAAAGTTTTGAATACAAGAGTGCCAATAATTATGGCCAGGGTGTATTAGAGAAAACCATTTATTTCATAATATTATATTCCCCCCACATTTATTTTTATTTTTAGTGAAATGTTTGAATTTTGCAGATTTTTTGACTAAAGATCAACAGGAGAAACAACGCAGATTTTTTTTTTTTACAGCCTTCTTTGAACTGAAATCAATACTGGATGCAGATGAGGTTTGCGTATACAGTTACATGAAGTGAAAGCCTGTCATTCTCATTTAGTCGTGGATGACCTCACGCGAAAAAAGAACATAGGCCTACTAATAAAACTTTTGTAACTGCACATAAGGTAAACACATTTATTTTAGACATAAGTTCATAGATTAGACAAAGGTCTGTTAGGTTTATGAAAAAAAATCGTTAAACATTCTGAGATGGAGCAGAGCTGATATTTTCAGTTTCACGACTGTGCTGATGAGGACAGTAATTTCATGCCGCATTGTTTTAATAAATGTCAAACAATATGAAGACAATCATGACAACACGCAGTTGCAGTAGTGTGTTTTTCTCAGATCAAACCATTTGCTCAGATGAATACCTAAACTGTGTCGATGCGATGGTGCAGACCATCTAAAAACATCCACCTTTCAATGAATTAACGGCATGTCATCTGTGAATTATTCACTGGAATAATCTTTAGAGACACAGACAAAGCAAATAGTTTCTGTGGCAATCTTGACGTTTAATGACTAACTTTAAGTGTAATAGATGGGGTTAAGTGTAACAGTCATAACAGAAAAATAGCAAGACCCCCATTTTCAAGTTGAGGTAGGGCCTGTTATGTGTCTTTGTGACTTGGGTAGTCGGACTGGAAAAAACTACAAAAAGGATATCACACTTTTTAGTTTTTAGTATATCACACTCTCATCTAGAAGGACTATCATTTTATTTTTTATGTTGTAGTTGTTCATAAATTCCTGTGAACATGTACTGCATGTTTGACCAAAATCAGACAGAATTCATCACCTGAAAACTATTCAAAAAACTAAATGGAAACAGACTCATCGATTATCTCTAATGGAAAATAGCATTTACAAATCACAAATTCACAAGAGCAGAAGAAAGGATTTCTGTCTTACGTGCTCATTACAGCTAAAATTCTCTTTTGTCGAATTCCGTACATACTTTTGCATTTCGTAATTCAGTGATTTTTAGTCAGTGTTGTGCACAGATAATTCCTAAGTAAAGATCATGTTTTAATTTTTTCTATAACCTTTACAAAAGTGTGGAACATCATAGTTCCCAAATGTGATTGTATTACAAGAGTAGTCCATCTAACAAATATGACAGAAGTAGAGAAACAAACATGACGATAGTAACTCTAAAACATTCTTTCATTTTTTTAATGTCGAGCGGGATGTGTTGAAAAGATTCTCTGGATAAACACCTCGGGTAAATAAATTGAAATGGATGTTTGTCAAAATAAAAAATAAAAAAGTTTAGTCAACTGTTTAATGATTTTCTTAAATGAATAGGTATGTGCTCGTCCTGCTCTCTTTCCCATGTATGGATTAGCATGAATTTACAGAGGATTCTTAAAACAAGTACAGCTGTACCAATGAGATGTGAATTGTGTCATCTGCTAACAGCTAACTGAACAAGATGACTAAATCTAATGGTGTAATAAAAATATAATTTACAAATCCACATTTAAAAACTTCCACAGTTGTCAAAAACTGATTTTTTTTCCAAATTCTATATACATTATAAACATTTATTTCCTTGCTATATTCTCTTTCTTGGTGTTTTGGTCTCTTGAATACACAAAAGGTTGGGATGAACTAATCTTTACTCTTTACAAGATTGTGGAAACTTTAACATGCTTACACTTTAAAGAATGTGCAGCTTTCAGTGCAATCGTTTGATTTGTTTCAGTTGGGTAAAACAGCAAAACTTAATTTTCATGTTGATGCTTCATGTGATTGCATATCGTGGACAGACACAAAGTTGCACTAAAAGAAATATCTCAAAGAGAAACACTGTTACTTAATTTCTTAATTTAAATGTATTTGTATTGTGATGACAACTTCACAAAGAGCTGTCCTCACCTAAAAAATAATAAATAAATAGTCCAACAAACAAAATCTTGATAATATGACTAAAACCTAGTGGTGTAAGAAAAATGTCATTTACAAGACATTGTGATTCTTAGATGCTAGACATCCCTGGCAAAATCTGTTGACATCCAAAAATACTCACAAAGGTTTTAAAATTGCTATTTACAAACATAGTAGGAGAACTTGTGTCACTTGCATAGAAAATTCATTACCAGTTTATTAGAGTGAAAAGGAAATGATGATAATAGTTATATCTCTTTCAATTTCTAAATCACAGATGTTGGTGCCTTAATCTTTTAGCCTTAAACCGTTTAAACGACTTGACACCTACAACATAGTCAAATAATCAAAATGTATACGTTTTGTGTTCTAGGTAAGAAAATTTACGCCAATATAGGTTCCATGAACATTACAAAACAACATGTATCCCCTGTGGTTGTTAAGCACCTCAGGTAAATAAACTGAAATGTAGGTCTGTCAAATGAGAAAAGTTTAGTCATACATAAAAAAAAAATTGTGAATTAAAAATGTGTTTGTCACAAACACGTCCAAAGTGTTTTCCACTCATGTGAGAAAGGCACTAGGGTGCATTAATGATCTGAAAAAAAAAACAATGCTGTTCATTGGGCTATTTTTAAAGAAATTAGAGAACAAAACAAAAGTTAAATTTAAAGACAACTGACAATGCACCATGCTTTCGTGACACAAATATGTTTAACCATTTAAAGATGTTTAAAACTTGTGGGCGTAATTATTTTACTGAGAAGTTTTAAGTGGAGTGTATATTTGTTCTGTTGCAGTACACATACTATCTACGGTTTAGATTAAAATGAAAAATATTTCTTAACTAACAACAGAAAGTAAACAACACGATTATGATAACAGTTTTGTCTTTATAAAATAAAAAATTGCTGGTAGTTTTCTGTGAGGGGTAGGCTTAGCTGCAGTATTGGTGGTAGGGGCGATAGAAATTACAGTTTGTACATTATAAAAACATTACCCATGTTCCACAGAATCACCCATACTGTTGATTCTTTGTTTAAAGCATGATTCTGTGCATATGTATATGAGATGGATGTTGTAAAGCCATTAAAACTAGAACATTTGGCATACTCTCATCCATCGTCAGTTAGACCAAAACCTTGACTGTTAGAAGTAATGGATAGGGATGATGGTTTGGATAGTGATGGCTTGAATATTTTTTACTTAAGACTATTAGCTTACAAATTAGGTTGCACTGATCCTACAGAGGTGTTAGCATACACACATACAGATGATGTAGCAAGAACGTACCCAAACACAACACCTTTTCAAAAGGATATAGAATGTGTGATGGGTAATGGTCTTGATGAATTTTTTTTTAATTCTTTTTCAGTTTTTGGGTATTGGCACGGAAAATATTTGTGCATTAGTATTGCATTTCAGCATTGACATATGCAATCAAAACTGTGACGTTTTCAACATTTAGCCTTAGTTTTTAACATTTAGACATGGACAAGGATTAGCATGAACTTACAGAGGATTCTTAAAACAAATACAGCTAAACCAACGAGATGTGAATTGTGCCATCTGCTAACTGAACAAGATGACTAAATCTAGTGGTGTAATAAAAATATAATTTACAAATCTACATTTAAAAACTTTCACAGTTGTCCAAAACTGATTTTTCCAAATTCTATATCCATTATAAACATGTATTTTCTTGCTATATTCTCCTTCTTGGTGTTTTGGTCTCTTGAATGCACGAAAGGTTGGGAACTTTAACATGCTTACACTTTAAAGAATGTTGGATGAATTTTTTTCATTCTTTTTCAGTTTTTTGGGGAATTGGCATGGAAAATATTTGTGCATTAGTATTGCAAAAGCATTTCAGCATTGGCATATGCAATCAAAACAGTGAAGTCTTGACATGGACATGTGTTTGGATGTCTTTTAACCATCAAACAAAGCACATTCCCATTAACAAAACAAATTAAAAACATATCAGACACCAACTATATTGTGGTAGAAAACAGGTAGGAGAGAAGCTATGGACTTTGGTGTCTAGGCACCAATCCTGCTAAGAACAAACTCCTTATCCAGGCTGGATGTAGATGGGCTGATAGGTAGACTGTTTGCATTAACATATACCATACTGATCAAACAAAACTCGTTCTGTTGAGGTGTCAACACACACACACACACACACACACACACACACACACACACACACACACACACATGTTGGGTTTACATGTTTTATGGGGACATTCCATAGGCGTAATGGTTTTTATACTGTACAAACCGTACTTTCTATCGCCCTACACCTACCCTACACCTAAACCTAGCCCTCACAGGAGATTGTGCACACTTTTACTTCATCAAAAAAACTCATTGTGCATGATTTATAAGCCTGTTTCTTCATGGGGACCTGAGAAATGTCCCCACAAGGTCAAAATCTACTGGTATTCCTATCCTTGTGGGGACATTTGGTCCCCACAACGTGATGAATACCAGGTACACACACACACACACACACACACACACACACACACACACACACACACACACACACACACACACACACACACAGTGTGATCAAAAAGGAGCAACCATAAAACACCAGGGGATCAGATGGTCAGATAAAACATTGCAAATTCACTTGTAAAACTAATTAAAGTCAAACCTAGATGTCTGTACTTAGATCTTTTGATTTACATACCCCACTGTCATGTCATGTCCTGTCTGTCAGGGGTAACAGGACCCCTGGTGACATGGATGTCAGAGTGGCAGAGACCCCAGAACCCCATAAATCCTGCCATATATTTAACCCTACACATATTTGACATGAGTCAACCTGTCCATCATTGCTGACAAGTACCATAAATCAGACCATAAATCTAGCCATAAATCAGGGCCATAAATCATAATTTGAGACATAGTGTATGTTAGAACTACTCCTGTCAATCAATTTACGTCTTTAACGTTAGTGAGATGTGATGACTTGTGAGTAACGGGGTTTTGCCGCTATAACGGGCAAGATTCTGAATATGTAGCTCATTTATTCATTTTAAGTAATTGCGATGGCAAAGTGGCCTAAATATAAGTTACACGATAAAAAGTCTAAGTGACTCAAATCTCACAACGTGGATTACACGTGGTGAGAGATGAATAGAAGACTTATTAATATAATTGTAACTGAATTAGAAAACAATTGAATGAACAGTTAATAAAACTGAACACAACACAAAACTGAATATGGGAATGATGAGTCAGAACATCTTTTACACCGTCCAGACTACTCTGTTACACTTGGCATTGGCTGCTGGACTAAACAACAGTTTGGACACACAGTTCTGCATTATGTTCTGATGTGTACTTCATGAAATACGTGCTCTGTCTGAAGATAACGCACAAGACAAGGGTTAGCACATTATTGTTGGTAATTGTTTTTATTATTTTATTTTTGCTGTTCGATTATCATACAGTATACATCAATGAATAACTCATTTTTGTCTGTCGTGCAGTGTGCATGAACGTAAATGCCAGCTACATTACATTTGTTTCTCATCACTTTATTGTGCACCTTTTGCACAGAAATTAGCATATTTTTTCTGTGGACATTGAAAATGATGCATGTGTTTTTCCAAGGGTTAAAGTCATTGGTTAATTTCCACTTTGAAAAGATTTCTGGACATTTTGAGCATATTTTCGGACTGTTTTGATCCATATTCCTGAAATTGATTTATCTTTATTTTATTTTGTCATTATTCTTTTTTTAAAGAGATACAAATGGCCCTTATCAACCTTGACATGGCAATACAATTCTATCACATTATTTTGGTGAGCTTTTGGGCTGGAAATCGTCAGCTCGATCTGGCAACACTGCTTGAAGATTAAGGCGGGGCTTAGCAAAGGGGTGGTTTGAGTACACAATTAAGATATCTATAAAATAATTTTGACTAGTCAGAATGTTAATTCTAGATATCTAGATTCAAATTCTTCCTAGTCACAAAGCTGAATGCGGATATCTCCAAAGAAAGATCATCCTAGTCGAAAATCTGATTGAGATATCCAGAATTAAATTGCAGATATCTTTAAATAAGTTTTGACTAGGAACAATTCCAATTCAAGATATCTCTAATCAAGTTTTGCCTAGTCAAAAATCCAATTCAAGATATCTACAACTGTAATTCGACTAGTAGTAAATTATTTACAGATATCTACAAATGTATTTGTGGATATCTTTAAAAATGACGAATTAAAGATATCTCCAATTGGATTATGACTAGTAAAAACCCAGTTAGATATGGCAAGCCGTTTTAGCATTTAAACCTTTGTTCAGACTATCCATAACTATATTTGCAGATATCTCTAATTGTATTTTGACGAGTGATAATTCTAATTTGACTAGTCAGAATGACAATTAGAGATATCTGCAAATATAATTGCACTAGTAAGAAATAGGATTTGAGATATCTGTAAACATATTTTGACTAGTCAAAACTCAATTTAAGATATCTGCAATGATGTTGTAGATATCTTTAAAAGACGCGTCATATATCCGCAAAGGTAATTACAGATATCTCTAATTCCGTTTCGACTAGTCCCAAATATATTTGAAGATATCTGCATTTTATTTGCTCCTAGTCGAATCTCCGGTTGCTGACGTGAAACTACATTTCCTCAGCACCGCCCACAGTTACGCCTCTCTAGGAAACCGCCAACTTTAGTCTGCTTTTCTTTTCATGGAGAAAAGATTTGAAGTACTTCAGGCATTATTAAACCATGGCGGGAGCTGTTCTCGACAAAATAGCAAGAAAGTGCCAACAAATTGAAAGAGCTCAACGTCAGGGAAATTGTGGTGAGCGCAAACTTTGTGCGATACATGATTGCTTAAGAAATGCACAGAGAATTTCACATTTGCTACCCCCTGAGACGTATGAAGAACTAAACAGAAGTCTGGATGAAATTCGAACGATGCTGTCAACGCATTTGCAGAGTGAGGGAACTACAGCTTTTTCCGTCTCTCGAAGTAACTCAGGTGAGTTTCTGGTTTTAAAAAGTATGCTCTTTATCTACAGTAATCGCATACACAAACGAGGCGAGGAATCTCGCAAAGCTCCTCTTTGTCTTTTATGCGTTTGTTGATTGTCTGCTCTCTACTTTGATCATCGTAATACAACTGTAACTTTCTCCTCGGTCTGCATAGATTTCTTACCAGTGTACATACTATGTAACTATTCACTTACAAAATGAATACAATTGTAATACAAATTTAAATCTATGTACATAATACATATAGTTAAAAGTATGACTGTAAGTTACAACAAACTGAATGCCTACATAATTTTTTATTAACGCATGTAAATAAGGATTAAAGTAACAATTCTTTGAATGGCTACTGTAAAACACCACTGATAAGGTTCCACACACAGGTTAGTCAGTCCAAAAAAATGTATTTGTATGTGAAATTTTAGATTTTGTATCACACATAAGTGTACCATATTTAGGTTTAAAAATAACAAACAGACACACCAACTGTTCAAAGTGTAATTTAATTTTTCAGCTTTGCCTGTTCAAGTTCCATGAATCATAATAAAGAAATTGTATTTCTTCAACATTTGTAAGCCTACTAAAGAAAACAATATTAAAAAAGTAATTTAAATCTGCAATGCTGGATAATGTACAAAGTGCTTGTTACAGAATCACCCTGTTATTAGACCATTACTTTGTTTGATCCCTTCCTTTCTTTCCATTCTTGTCACATTTTTTTCTAATATAATACTGCTTGCCATTAGAAACTGTATGCCAGTAAAACAAATATGTTACTTTCAATTGCAGGTAGCCGAGGTAGACCAGCCATTCAAATATCACATGACCAAATTGAATTTTTAATGAAGCAAGGTCACACAGTCAAACGAATGGCAAGAATGTTAGGGTGCTCCTCCTCATTCTTGTACAAGAGGTCCAAGCTGCTTGGTCTATCAATCAGGAGCAGAATGTCAAGAGTGGATGATGGAGAACTTGAAAATGTAGTGAGACGACTACAATGCCAGTTTCCAAATACTGGAAGTGAGGTAAGCCTGTTTGATTTCATTTTAAGGTCTGTCCTATCTAATTATTCTAAACTAATTATTCTTATTTCATTTTCTCCAATTCAATGCAAACATTTCAGATGATGCGAGCCTTACTGGTTGCAGAAGGATTAAAGGTTTCCCGCCAAAGGGTTCGTGAGATGTCGGTCCGTATCAATCCTGTGGCTGCTGCAAGGAGATGGAGCAGCACAGTGGCTAGAAGAGTTTATCATGTGCCCTATCCCAACAGTCTCTGGCACATTGATGGCAACATGCGCCTCATAAGGTTAGTTTAATTGTAGTTAATGTTCTGCTAATGCAGCATAAAAATGGTGTGACAGTGCATTTCTGCGAAACTAAAATATAGCCTACTGTAGACCTGCATTATCCAATTCTGATTTATAGAATCTACAGCCAAATATGTTTATAAACCTGTATAACCTAGCCATTTATGCTGGTTATACATCTGATTTCAATTAAAAGTTATTTGTTTTTAAAGGTACTTGGTCTTAAATATGCTAAATAAATCTGTTACAGACTACTATTACTGTGAACCTAAGCAGCCATTGTAAATCACAGTACTACAATATCATTATAACAGTTCACCATATCGTCCTGGCATAATACAACTAAATGTTAAATCGCTGACATTTTAGGTCCATATGGGATTATTTTTGTGCCAATAAAACTGAACGTAACTTTATAAAACTGAACGTAACTTTCCAAGAAACGATCAAAAATATGCCACTGCAAAAGAAGAAAAACACAATGAAAATGAAAAAAATGAACTCAGTCGCACGAATTTAACAGGCTCTTCAAATATGATTCATTCTTTGTTAATGATTTTCAAAGAATCGTTTTCGTGAATCATGGATTCTGAATGCGTTGCCACAGCTTTCGCTTACGCTTCGCAAACTTTCGTTTGCTGTTTTGGCACAAACCTCTCGTGGGGGCGGGCTTAACAGCGATCTACTCTGATTGGCTAATGAGCTTTTGATGGACAGTTGCTCTCTGACCTGGAAGCACAGACGGTGACGTCAGTGCTTTTTACAGTCTATGCGTCAGTGGCGCGCATATTGGAAAGTTGTTGCGGTGTGCAATACGTCGTGCTTTGATTTTGTTTATATTAAGTATTAAAATATGGCGAATTTTTAATGCCTTTTCAGAAGAAGACGAAGGCGCAGTCTACCTTTCCGTCACTGTCAGTCCGTGTAATAAAGTCTATTTCATGTATGATGATGAAGTGATAATGCTATTTCATGTTCTGTTCTGTTATTTAATTATTATGTTATTAATATATATTATGTATTGCATTAAGTCCGATGCTTCTTTTTCTTTTTGTAATTATGAGTGGACACATCATGTCTTTTAAAATGCGTAGGTCTATGTTAAATTCTCTTAATTATAACATTTCTAGCACGTTTTTAAAAACATTTATTTGAGCAATAATATAACTCATGTAGACCATTCACATGTAACACGATTTCAAGTCAATAATAGAATCCATTAAAGAGCAAAACAAATAGTAATGATAATTTAAATCGTTTTTCCCCAGTCAAAAAATAGCCTAAATTATGTCAGTGATTCTCATTTTTAAAGAGCATCTAAAATTATTTTATTTTGATCTGCAGTATAATAAAAAACAAATAAAATGTATTATGAAGACTATTAAATGAACTTTATGCTAGCCTAACGAATTTTCTTCATAACGAATAGCCTACTTCAAAACGAAGCTTACATAAATTCATAAATCACGAATATGATGAAATAAAATTATTTGTTCATGCATCAATCCATTAAAGAGCAAAAAAATAAATAAATAAAATAATAATAAAAAAACTAAATTCTTGAAATTCGTCTCCTGTGTATCCAAATCCAAAATATAAGGATACTAGCAACCTCCTTTTAAGAAGTTAAAAATTAAGGAATTAGCCTGTATTCAATAGATGGGGCAATAAGTTTTTTGTTACTTGTGTTAGACTGCCGATCAAAATAAAATAATACTTGATCATCTTTAAAAATGAGAGAATCACTGACATAATTTAGGCTATTGACTTCATAAAAAAGAAACTATTTAAATTTGCAGCGTAAACTTATGAATTGAAAAAGCCAAGAAATAAATCACAACAATAGAGATTTTTCCTATCAGAAAAACGTTTGATAAAATTACAAAATTAATGCTGAATGATATATGACAGGGAACACTTCTTCGCTATAGCTGCACTTGGTGTCAGTGACAAATATTAAATATTTAAAAAATCTTTGTGAAAACGAATGGCAATGACTGGTTATTGGATTCTAAGATTACTATCTTTAGACACAGTCTGACACTTTTTTTTGCCAGACCTACTGGGCACGATCCGTCATCAAGACCAAATTCCATTCATGACAGTCCTGTAGCGTGTCGGCTTTAGTTTCACGAATTTATCATGTTTGGGACGCTAATCAGCCATTTTAACTGAAAGATGAAGGCGGTGATATTAATGTTGTCCACTAGATGGAGCCACATGATAAGGAATCTTCTAGGCCTAATATTTTTCGATTTCCTTTCGATCAGTGGGACTGACAGCTCGACATCTATTTTTCCCAGTGAACTCATCTGGCCACAGCACACATGTCCACTGTCTCTTTGACTATCTGAGATGAGCTCTGGCCCAGTGAACCAGCAGCATCACTTGATATATAGCTTTCTGATGAGCCAAACCTGATAACCTTACCTATTACTAATTTACCCTGCTCACAAACTGTTCCAAAACAGCTTATTTGGATATTCTATAACCCTTTTTTATTTAGCCTTTGTCCCAACTTTTTTTTAGTGTGATGTAGCCATCAAAATCAAAATTTGTTTATATTTACAAAATATATTTACGTTGGTCAGTGAAACTTCGAA
This sequence comes from Garra rufa, assembly GCF_049309525.1. Classification (NCBI taxonomy): domain Eukaryota; kingdom Metazoa; phylum Chordata; class Actinopteri; order Cypriniformes; family Cyprinidae; genus Garra; species Garra rufa. Next base: position 21,022,460 of record NC_133371.1, on the reverse strand, counting down.
AATCTTTTCTTTGTACTTTTGTCAATTAAATAAAAGTTAAAGAGAATTATCAAATTTACAGATTCCTGATTTGTATTGCATTTTACAATTTGTTATTAAATGGTTAAACATTTATCTGAAACATTACGTATTGTTCTTGTGATTTTTATTTATGCTGGAAAATGTATTAATTATTTAAAAAACATTGTGTCTATTTTGTATTTTTTAGTCATCAAAATAATTGGATAATAATATGAAAGTGTACTTTGATTTTATTCTTAAGATTTTTTTCTATTGATCTAGTATTCTGACAATCCAAAACTTATGATTTCATTCTTAGCTTTATTCCATGTGCAAGGAGAGTACGAACAGTGCCTTCAGGTGATGAGATTTTAAAAACAAAAAGAATAACTTTATTGTTTCACAGAAGAAAGAAAATAACAATAGGACTGAAATGAAATTAAAATGATTAGCCTATAGTGATTACTTGGTTTTGAAGTTCTTGATTTTCGTTAACTATCCCTTTAAGTAAAATGCAAATACATTTCTTTAAATAAAATAAAACACAAGGCTATATATTTAAGATATTGTTTTTATTACTTATGTTACTTGATTTTAAATGTTCATCTGTGATTTTTATTGTATGAAACTGGGGAAATTACAGCTGTGCTGACAATGTATTTTAAATTCAACAAATCTAACAGAGACATATCCTGTGCTTCCAGGTCAGAGAGCAACTGTCCATCAAAAGCTCATTAGCCAATCAGAGTAGATCGCTGTTAAGCCCGCCCCCACGAGAGGTTTGTGCCAAAACAGCAAACGAAAGTTTGTGAAGCGTAAGCGAAAGCTGTGGCAACGCATTCAGAATCCATGATTCGTGAAAACGATTCTTTGAAAATCATTAACAAAGAATGAATCATATTTGAAGAGCATGTTAAATTCATGCAACTGAGTTCATTTTTTCATTTTCATTGTGTTTTTCTTCTTTTGCAGTGGCATATTTTTGATCGTTTCTTGGAAAGTTACGTTCAGTTTTATAAAGTTACGTTCAGTTTTATTGGCACAAAAATAATCCCATAGGTCCAGTGACTTTTTTTTTTAAAGCTGGTTTGAAAGAATCTGTACTGTGAAACTACAGTATAAGAACATTTGACTTTTATAAAATTTGCATTTTCTATATGAATTATTAATACATTACATACAGTACATACAGTTATTCTAAATATAACAGTGTAGTTATATTTCACTTCTATAGTTCCTAATATTGCAGTTGTCCTTATGTACACTTCCTAATTTCTTGATTATTAGACCCCGCTTTTTTCAACATTTATTCATGTTAAAATAAAAGCTTGTCCACACAGTACTTGATTATTTGTGTGCCCTGTTGTAAAGGTTAATTATTTAAAAATGTCATTTTAATGGGTTTTTTGTGATGTCCTGCATAAAAAAAAACATGGGAACTGTGAAAAAGTGGGACCTGTAGAACTTCTTTGTTAGTTTCTTCACACTGTACTACCTGTAATACTTAACTTACATTTGTCTTATTTATTTATTTCTTTTAGATGGGGCTTTGTGATTCATGGTGCAATCGATGGATATTCAAGACTAATCACATACCTAAACTGCAACACCGACAACTGTGCTAGTACTGTACTGTCTCAGTTTATTCAAGCAACTTGCCTTTATGGTCTGCCCTCTAGGGTAAGGTCAGATCACGGTGGTGAAAACTTACAAGTGGCCTTGTTCATGAACCTTGTACAAGGACTACAGCGCCGGAGTCACATCACTGGGGAATCGGTTCACAACCAAAGGATAGAACGTTTGTGGAGGGATGTATTTTTACATGTGCTACATTCATTCTACAGCATGTTCTACAGTCTTGAAGATTCTGAACTTCTTGATCCCAGCAATGACCTTCACAAAGTTTCACTAGGCATAGTTTATCTTCCACAGATCCAAGCTAGACTACAGCACTTCAAAGAGGCATGGAATCAGCATGCTTTGCGGACAGAAAACAATAAAACACCGACACAGATATGGACTGAGGGAATGCTGTCAAGAATGGGAAATGACAGCACAGCTCTCAACAATGTGTTTGGAGACGATCCCTACAGGCCAGAAAATTTAAATGAACTCCTGGCTCAACATGGCATTGAGTATTTGCCCACAGCTGAAACTGAAGACATCCCAGCTGTAACTGTTGAACAGCCTCAAATTAACCTCACTCCTCAGCAAATGGAAACTGTGTCCCGTGCTATTGATCAGATCACAGATTTGAAAACTAAGTTTCAGGTGTGTTGTGCAGAAATTGCCAATCTTTTGGCAAACTAGTTTTGCAGATTATAGTGTTATTAAGAATGTCTTTCTTTTGTAATATTTTGATATGTTTTGATTGAACTACAATGCTCTGTTAAAGAATTAATAGATGCTGACATTGAAAAAGTAATTTTCTATGAAAAGCTGGTGTACAAGTGGAACCTGAACAAAGAGTTAAAAGTAAGCAATGTAAATGTTTTTCCAAAATAAACACCAACATGCACAGAGCAGAATAATGCATTTTAATTTGGAATAGATGCACATCTCAAACATATTTGACTTGAAAGTGGTTCTTAAATGGAATGGAACTTTAAATTAATAAAAGATGTACTCAGTTGTAACTGTACCTAAAATTACTTTATATTAAGAGGTAATATTAAGACTTAAAGCATAAGAGTTCTGTAGGTCGTAATGCATCGACAAAATTTTGTTTTCTTTGTTGAACGATTCCTTTAAAAGTGAAAAAATTTACATTCTTTTTTTTTTGCCTCTCCAAAAATTCAGAACAAAGAAACTAATACGCTTGGTACTATTTGAGGTTGAGTAAACGGTCACAGAATTTACTTATTTGGACTAACTCCCTCTTTAACAACAATAACAACAAAATACAAACTCACAACAAGATACAAACTCAACACAATGCAACAAAAGCCCCTCCATTTTGGATGCAGCTCTAGATTTCAGGAAACACCAAAATATGGGCTTTGTATGATTCCCTCCGTCATGTAGGTCTTGAACATTTCATAATCTTTGTGTATCGGCAGTCGTAATATAATGAGGCAAGTATTGGCCTCTGGAAAAATTTTTCCATCTTGATGGAGGAACTCTATTTCTGGGCGGTGGGGGAAACCCAGGGGTGGCACTGTGGAGGCTCCAGTGGCAAATTCCATTATTCTCTCAAGAGTCACTGCATCACTCTCTCCCTCTGCAAAATATATACAGAAAATCATAACTTATATAACTTAAAGTGTGGTAAGTGCACTTCTTTGAAAGTGATATTTTGATCAAAACAGAGTTAGCCAGCCTGTCTAATTATGACTACATCTAACGGCATTGTTGCTATATTTTTTCTGATTACAAAAAAATTAGGGCTGTCAAATGATTAATCACGATTAATCACATCCAAAATAAAAGTTTGTTTACATACTAAATGTGTGTTTACTGTGTATATTTATTATGTTTATATAAATACACACACATACATGTATATTAAAGAAAAATTCTAAATGTTAGAAAATATTTATAATTCTATATTTAGTCTAAATTAAATAGAAGTATAACTATTCATACATTTAAATATTTTTTGCAATCTATACATGTATGTTCGTGTATTTATATATACATAATAAATATACACAGTAAACACACATTTAGTATGTAAACATAAACTTTTATTTTGGATGTGATTAATCGTGATTAATCATTTGACAGCCATAAAAAAATACAATCCTAGGTATTTGTTCTGCATAAAGTCACTGTTTTTATTAATCACTCTTTGTTTTTAGAGGACCAATAACAAAACAAATAAAAGCAAATCAAAACTAAAAGCTACATAAAGTAGAGTTGTCATTCCAGCTATTAATTTAACTGCATGTGTCCCATTCAAACAGTGAACATTAATATTTACTGTAATCGTAGTGATTCAGGACAAGACACAAACACAACTTTGAAAAATGGACTTAGTAATTCACTCATTATTCTGTATAAATTTTGAACAAAAAATTTGATGGTGTTCCTTTAACAAAACATAAAAAACATTTCATACCTTCAACATCGATTAACCAGTCCCTCCAGTGGCATACAGTCTGGTTTTCCTTTGCCCTTCTGTTGCTCCCTTGTGGGGAGAAGTTTACATAAAAAAGACTGCAGAGATCCTTTGCCTGAAGAGGCCTCTGCTCATTGACGAACATGTCATAAAAAAGTGCAGGATATTTCTGCATCTCTTCCAGCAAACCGAGAGTTTGCAACCCTTCTGAAAACCTGTAAAACAAACATAGCACTCAATGTCAGTTTCAAGCTGATGATAGCTATGTTGTCAGAAAGGAAAGGCTTAAAAATTGTATGGTAGTATCTTTATTTGAGTTCTAGACGTTAACTAAAGTCCTGGGGTGTGAAAAACCAATGAGGGTGAATAATTAACAAGAGAATTGTAGTTGTTGGGCACTTACTGGTCCAAGGCAGCTCTTAGCCTTCCATTCACAAAGAACTCTGCAGCTGACTGGACAAGAGAGTTCCTTTCTGTCAGGCTTGATACATATCTCAAGGCACCAATGATACTTAAGCTGTCTGCTGCTTCTGTAATGGCACAATTTGCCTCCAGAACAGTTGTTGCTTCCTGTATCTAAAACAGTTTTGAAAAAAGAAATTTTACAATTTTGAGAATTTTTTTGAACCGGCATGATAAAGAGGTCATGTGATACATTTTCTTGTTTTTTTATTCTTTAGTGTGTTAATTAGGTGTTCGGGCTTGTAAAAGATTTGCAGTTACAAAGCTGTGTCCCGCAAAAGGTAAGGTGACACATTTCAACCACATTTATACCAAAGAGCTCTGGAATTAGTGGAAAACGAAACCATCTGTATCAGCACAGAATGAAATTGTTACACAGAGAGAACGGTTTGTGCTTCTGGTGTAAAAGCAGTTTTAGATGCCCTGACGCCAGTTTTACACTGACGTCTGCTAAAGCAGAGCCGAGCATCATCTACCCATTAACTGTCTTATATGAAATTTGAAAGCTGTAGCTTGCTGTTATGGTAAGGGGCATTCAATTTCTGACAAACACTTGTGTTCGGTCAATCACAGTGCACTGGTACTGCCCCTACTTTGAGCTGGAAGGTGAAGCATTGTAGAAAACCACATTTGAGAGAGGCTGGGCATAGAATCAATAGCTACATAAATGCACAGTATATGAAAATTGTTTTTTTTTTTTTTAATGCTGAAGCATGTCGACATATTTTACCAAATACACAAAATAATGATCTTTAATAATAGCACCGTATAACACCTTTAAACAATTCTCAAACATCTCCGTACCTTGATTAGTTGCTCCCTCAATGTATGATCTCCAATCTCATCCACTGAAGCAAGGGATGTTGGCACACCACAGATCTGCTGAAAGAGCCTTTCAGAGAAGAAATGTGGTCCAACTCCTCCATGGACGACACACAAAGCAATCATCTTCCCCACTGATGCATACAACATAGTCTCCAAAGCTAAACCAAAACAGAAAAAATTATTGATGTCAGAACCATTATGAATATTTTTAAGTTAATATTTTACCCCTCAGTCACCACTGGCTTAAATTTTGTTTTTAGGATTCAGGTGATCTGATCATAATTGGACTATGTTTAATGCAGGTGAAAACAGGGACTGTCATTCTTACATTCTACAGTATTACATTTACAATGTAACTGAGGAAAACTGAAAACATTTTAACAGATTCATCTTTTTGACCCTTTGTAAGTCTTGTCTGTGTCAAAACAGTTTTTTCTTAGAATTGCATAATATGAACTAAAAACTGCAAGCTATAGGATAAAAATTGTGTCCTATAAAGTCACAATTGCTAGATATAAACTCTATAAGGCAACTTTAAACTTTATTAGTCACAACTGCAAGATAATATACCATAATTGAGGATAGTTACCTTTTTTATTTTGTATCAGCTTCCACATTAAACATCTTTGTATTTGAAACAGTTATATATACACATACTGTATATGTAACTCTCTTGAATATGTTTACAACTTTTTAGTATAACAGCTGTATAAATTAACAAAATGTGAGGTGTTGATTATAGCATTATATTTTGATCTTTTGGATGAGCACTGAGCGTTGATCAAGTGAATGTAGTGATCTCATCATTGCAACATGATTTTGGCTCTCTCACAAAATCCTTTTATCACAACTAACAGTGCAAACAAGGTGTAAATACAGCATGTATTAAGCATGCAAAGACTGTGAGGAAAAAATAACTACTTTTCCAAGGACACTGAAGAGCAGACACAAAAGCTTTCTGTTTTAGCAGGAGTACTGACCTTGAGTGTCTAGAGCCAAACTCCTATCTTTCTCATTGCCCTGAAAGACATTTGATTGATGGACTGCCCGCATCAACAACCGCAAGTATTCTCTTGTAGGGCCACCTTCATCTATTGCCCCTTCCCCATTTTCGTCAGCATCAACAAACACTACATCTAGTTCCCTTCCGGGAACTCTACACTGCGTCCTGAGACACTTTGGGGAACGCCATTGGCGGGCCGCACTCTGAGTCATGTCCAACGTCCAATGAGAAACGGGAGTGACGTCACAGGCGCGGTCACGTCATCGACCAGGAAGTATATAAGCACGTGCGTTTGAAGCTGGCGTCAGCTTTTGTCATTCAGCGAGAGCGCTCTGTGTCTTTGTCTGTCTGGTTTTACTGCTGTTTTTTCGTGCCAAATTGCACCACTTTTATTTGAGCAGTATGCCAAAAGGGGGAAAACGATCTTTTAAAGCTAAAAGAGCGGTTGAGCAGCCACATAGAAAGTGTGTCCCTCCCTGCCAACGTTTCATTGTTGGTGGGGATACACACGATCTATGTGTGGTCTGCTTGGGAGCGGAGCATGCTAGGTCAGCCCTTGAGGGGGTTGGCTGCCCGCAGTGCGAGCGAATGCCGCTGCGGTTGCTCCGTTCCCGGAAAGCCCTCTTTGAGGAGGGGGCTTTCACTAGCGTTCCCCGTGGGTCTGGCCCCGCTTCCGCTGAGGCGGAGCGGCAGCTGCACTCATGGGGTTCGCAGGTAGATCTGCTGGAGGGAGTTGAGACGGGTGATCCCCTATCTCTCTCCTCACCCAGCGGATCGTATGACCTCCTCTTGGATGAGGAAGCCCGCACTGCGGTTCCTTCCCTCCAAGAGGAGGAGTCAGCGCTCCTTCTGTCTTCCTCCGAGGAGGTTGATGTTGAGAGCGTTGACACCCCACAACCGCCCCCCCATTCACCCCAATACGAGGAGCTAGTGGAGGTGCTGACTAGCGCGGTGGCCAAGCTTAACATCAGTTGGCCACCAGCACAAGACCATGAACCGCAGGGAAGCAGGCTCGATGAGCGCTTCCTGCGGGCAAAGCCAGCACCTCCCAAACGGAGCCTTCCTTTTTTCCCCGATCTCCACAAAGAGATCAGGAGATCGTGGGAAAAACCGTATTCCTCGCGTCTCTTCTCCCCCACCTCTGATTACTACGGTAATGTGGGGGGGATGGAGGAATACGGTTACAGGGCGATGCCCCAGGTCGAGCAGACACTAGCGACCTATCTGTCTCCCGGCCTGGCGTCGTCCTTGAAGGCTCCGTCCTTACCCACCAGGCCACTAAAGATCACGTCTGGTCTAATGGGTAAGGCATATGCGGCAGCAGGTCAGGCTGGTGGTTGCCTACACACCATGTCTGTGCTCCAGGCATACCAGGCCGACCTGCTGAAGGAGTTTAGTGACGGTGAGGAAGTGAGCGTCACAGAGATGCGCAGGACCGCAGACCTGGCGCTCCGCGCCACCAAGGAGACCGCGGAGAGGCATCTCTGGTTGACCCTGTCCGACATGAAGGAGAAGGACAGGGTCACGCTCCTGGACGCCCCCCTGCAGCCCTTTGGCCTCTTCGGTGACTCTGTGGACACTGTTGTCAGCAGACACCAGGAGGCCCGCAGGCAGGCAGCGGCGTTCCAGCGGTTTCTTCCTCGCCGCACTTACTCCTCTGGGGCTGCTGGACGGGAGCAGCCCCAGCCGCAAGCTAGCTCCTCGCACCGGGGTGCACAGAAAAGGAGTGTTGCTACCCGCACCCCTCCGGCTAAGCCTAGAGGGCGGGCTCAGCAACACTCCAAGCCGGGGTCCTCTAAGACTAGGCCGGACCTGAGGGTCGTCCTACAGTCTAAGAGGACCGCGGCTAAACGGCCCTGATGGTCGTGGCCCAGGGCCAATGAGGGCAGCCCCTCTCGAAGACTTAGGTGCTTCACCGCCTCTGAGGAGTACGGTGACCACCTCTCTTCGGGGCCCTCAGGAGATTCGTCAGCTAACCCTGCCGGTGTTACAGGGCGCGGCAGTCTCCCGCGAACATCATTCTCTGGTCCTTCCGCCCGGAATCGTAGCGGAACCAGAGAGTTCGCCACCCCCACGGGGGTCTCTAGAGCGCTCACTTCAGGTGCATCCTGCCAGTTCGCTGCTACAGGTCACCAAGTTAGCTCCTCTAATAAATCCAGAGACCAGTCTCGAGAGGCTGGTTCCCTTAGTAGAATTTCTGGCAGCGTGGAAACTACTGCCAAATATTTCTATGTGGGTCCTGCGTACTGTAGAGAAAGGTTATTCCATTCAATTCGGCGCCAAGCCGCCGCCTTTCAGCGGGGTATTTCCTACTCTGGTAGGCCCCGAGCAGGCTCTGGTATTGGAACAGGAAGTGAATACTCTCCTGAGGAAGGAGGCCATCGAGGTGGTCCCTCCTCAACACAGAGAATCCGGGTTCTACAGCCGGTACTTCATTGTTCCCAAGAAGGATGGGGGCCTGCGGCCCATTTTAGATCTCAGACAGCTAAACCTCTCAGTAAGAAAACTGAAGTTCAAAATGTTGACTGTCAGACAGGTCGTGTCTCAAATCAGGTCCGAGGACTGGTTTGTCACGATAGATCTGAAAGACGCATACTTTCACGTCTCCATCCTTCCTCAACACCGGAAGTTCCTCAGGTTCGCTTTCAGGGGCAAAGCTTACCAATACAGAGTTCTTCCGTTCGGCCTAGCGCTCTCTCCCCGAACTTTCACGAAGTGTGTGGAAGTGTGTGGATGCTGCTCTGGCTCCACTGCGACTCCAGGGCATCCGCATACTCAACTACATAGACGACTGGCTCATCCTAGCCAGTTCAGAACAGTTAGCGGCTCAACATCGAGATGTTGTTCTTGCTCACATGAAAAAGCTGGGGTTGAGACTCAACGCCAAGAAAAGTGTGCTGTCTCCATTACAGAGAACCACTTATCTAGGTGTAATCTGGGATTAGACCACGATGCAGGCACGATTGTCACCTGCTCGGATCGAGTCGATCCTTACTGCAGCAAATGCGGTCAAGCTAGGCCTGCTACTCACTGTCAAACAGTTCCAAGTACTGTTAGGTCTTATGGCAGCTGCATCCAACGTGATACCTCTTGGACTGCTGCACATGAGACCACTGCAGTGGTGGCTCAAAACCAAAGGGTTTTCCCCGAGGGGGAACCCATTCCGCAAGATCAAGGTCACGCGGCGCTGCCTACGTGCCTTAGTCATGTGGAAAAAGCCCTGGTTCCTATTACAAGGTCCAGCGCTGGGAGCTCCTTGCCGCCGCGTCACGCTAGCGACAGATGCATCCCTCACCGGGTGGGGAGCGGTCATGAGTGGCCGCTCCGCCCAAGGCCTATGGAACGACCGGCATCACTCTTGGCACATAAATTGCCTAGAAATGTTGGCAGTGTTCCTGGCTCTGAAGCATTTCCTTCCAGACCTGAGAAACCGTCACGTGCTGGTCCGCACAGACAACACGGCGGTGGTCTACTATATAAACCACCAGGGAGGTCTGCATTCACGCCCCTTATACAAGCTGGCGTGCCAGATCATCCTGTGGTCACAAGGGAAGCTTCTCTCATTGAGAGCAGTTCACATTCCTGGACGTCTCAATGTGGGAGCAGACGTCCTGTCGAGGCAGGGGCTGAGGCCCGGGGAATGGATGCTTCACCCTCAGGTGGTGAAGCAGATATGGAGAGTCTTTGGTCAAGCCCAGGTGGACCTCTTTGCGACTCAGGAGACATCGCAATGTCCCCTTTGGTACTCTCTAGTTCCTCCAGCTCCTCTCGGACTGGATGCCATGGTACAGACGTGGCCGAGGCTTCGTCTGTACGCTTTTCCCCCGATCGCTCTGCTCCCGGGAGTTCTGGAAAGAGTGCGCCGGTACGGAGTACGGCTGCTGCTAGTAGCCCCGTACTGGCCGGCCCGAGTATGGTTCTCAGATATAATCGCCCTCCTCGACGGCTCTCCATGAGAGATTCCTGTCAGGAGCGACCTTCTTTCTCAGGCTGGGGGCGCAATATGCCACCCCCACCCAGAGAAGTGGAAGTTATGGGTGTGGCCCCTGAGGGGGCACAACTCATAGAAGCTGGTCTCTCAACCGAGGTTGTTGAGACCATCCTTCAATCCAGAGCTCCCTCTACGAGGAAACTTTATGGCCTAAAGTGGAACCTGTTTGCGTCATGGTGTCATGAACGCCGCTTAGACCCAGTCCACTGCCCGGTTGGTACAGTGCTGGAGTTCCTGCAAACTCGTTTGTCCGCTGGGTTAGCTCACTCCACCTTGAAGGTGTACGTGGCGGCTATATCGGCTTACCACGCCCTTCATGGCGGCCTTTCAGTGGGCAAGAACCCCCTGGTCTCACGTTTCCTCCGCGGTGCACTCAGGCTGAGGCCTCGTGCAAGACCGAAAGTCCCTACATGGGACTTAGCTGTGGTGTTGGAGGCGCTGTGTAAGCCTCCCTTCGAGCCTCTGGAGGAGGCCTCCGATCGGATGCTTACCCTAAAGACAGCACTGCTGCTGGCGCTAACGTCTCTCAAGAGAGTCGGGGACCTGCAGGCCCTTTCAGTGGCCCCTTCTTACATTGACTTTGCCCCAGGGTTGGCCAAAGCATTCCTTTACCCACGAGCTGGGTACGTACCCAAGGTCCCATCAGCGACACCACAGCCAATAACGCTCCAAGCGTTTTACCCTCCTCCATTCGTGGAGCACGACCAGAGGAAGTATAACTTAATGTGTCCAGTAAGAGCACTGGACACTTATGTCCACAGAGCTGCCCTGTGGTGTAAATCAGAGCAACTTTTGGTCTGTTACGGCCCCCCTAAGAGGGGGTGCCCGGCTTCCAAGCCTACTATCAGTAAGTGGATCATTGATGCCATCTCTACTGCCTACGAGTCCTCTGGTCTCCCATCCCCGATGGGAGTCAAGGCTCACTCAACTAGAGGCATTGCAGCCTCTAAAGCTCTGATGGCAGGTGTCCCGATCCAGGACATCTGCAGTGCGGCGGGTTGGTCCTCACCTCTAACGTTCGTCAGATTCTACGAACTAGACCTCAGAGTCACTCCTGGCTCAGTCGTCCTTCAGCCCTAGCATTGCTAGGCCTAGAGGTGCTTAGGCGCTTTCCTCTATGGAGGAAAAGGATTTCTACCCTCTCGACCTGGCAGTCCTCCAGGCGAGAGGTGTGATATCCTGCCTCGCGTGCCCGAGGGCCGAGGCCTGTGTTCCTCTTGTCTGGTGGTTGATCACAGACAGAGATGTTTTCTAGTGTCCTGGCGGTCCACCAGGCACTTCTTGTGTCCCTCTTGTTCTGGCCGTAGCGCAGACAAAGGTCTACCACTTCTCCTCGTGTGCCCGAGGGCCGAGGAGCCTTTCTCCCCCTGCACTGGTCTTGTGACAGGCAGCGGTTGAGAACCCTAGCCTCGTGTGCCTGAGGGCCGAGGCTCATTTATCCCTCTTGTCTGGTGGTTGATCACAGACAGAGATGTATTCCAGTGTCCTGGCACGTTCACCAGGCACTTCTTGTGTCCCTCTTGTTCTGGCCGTAGCGCAGACAAAGGACTACCACTTCTCCTCGTGTGCCCAAGGGCCGAGGAGCCTTTCTCCCCCTGCACTGGTCTTGTGACAGGCAGCGGTTGAGAACCCTAGCCTCGTGTGCCTGAGGGCCGAGGCTCATTTATCCCTCTTGTCTGGTGGTGGATCACAGACAGAGATGTATTCCAGTGTCCTGGCACGTTCACCAGGCACTTCTTGTGTCCCTCTTGTTCTGGCCGTAGCGCAGACAAAGGACTACCATTTCTCCTCGTGTGCCCAAGGGCCGAGGAGCCTTTCTCCCCCTGCACTGGTCTTGTGACAGGCAGCGGTTGAGAACCCTAGCCTCGTGTGCCTGAGGGCCGAGGCTCATTTATCCCTCTTGTCTGGTGGTTGATCACAGACAGAGATGCATTATCACTCGCGTCCTGGCAAGATCACCAGGCGGAGTTTCCATAGTGTCTCATCAGGTAAGTATTACCAGACACTGGATTATGCTAACCTCGTGTGCCCGAGGGCCGAGGTACATTCTCTCCCTCTTGTCTGGTGGGCTCCACAGACAGAGATGTATTATCACTCATGTCCTGGCAAGTTTCCCAGGCTGAAGTGTACCAAGACACAACTTTTCCACCCTTGGCCTAGCAGACAAAAACTGGGCAGGGCCTTGGAAATTATGGGGGCGTTGATACCTCGTTCCCCAAAGTGTCTCAGGACGCAGTGTAGAGTTCCCGGAAGGGAACGTCTCAGGTTACGTATGTAACCCTGGTTTCCTGAGGGAACGAGACACTGCGTCTCGGACCATAATTCCCGCATCCCTGTTGCGCTCGCTTCATTCCTATAAGCCGACGCCAGCTTCAAACGCACGTGCTTATATACTTCCTGGTCGATGACGTCACCGCGCCTGTGACGTCACTCCCGTTTCTCATTGGACGTTGGACATGACTCAGAGTGCGGCCCGCCAATGGCGTTCCCCAAAGTGTCTCAGGACGCAGTGTCTCGTTCCCTCAGGGAACCAGGGTTACATACGTAACCTGAGACGTTTTGCTTGTGGGTTGAATCGTCGGCGTTTGATAGCTTGCAGGCTGCAGTGTAATATGTTTTCTCTGAACACATTTATTTGGTTTGCTGTTGGGCAGATGTTTCCATCAATTTTGCTTTGCAGCTTTTTTAGAATAGTCTGTAGGTCAACCCTGCAAAAGACAAAGATTGGATGTTTTTAGTCAAATGCTGGGCATTTTGTTATATTTCAGAATATTGCTAGTTGCATAAAGTTCGCTCCCACATGCAGGGACTTCCAGTCACAAATCAACCTCATCCCATTATTTTTAAATGAAGAGTTGGTGGCTTTCTCTCTCTGTGTGTGTGTGTGTGTGTGTGTGTGTGTGTGTGTGTGTGTGTGTGTGTGTGTGTGTGTGTGTGTGTGTGTGTGTGTGTGTGTGTGTGTGTTAATTTGTAAATGCATAAAAAATATTAAATATTTTTTTAACTGTTAGTAAATAAGCATATATAGGAACATACTCATCTAGGACCACAGAGCTCCCTTGACCTATTAGGGATAGATCTATAATGTCTGATGGCTGGGGAGATGGGGAAGGAAGTGGTGTCTCCTCATCAATGTCAATGGCAATTGGCTCTGCAGGTTGTTCTTCAAAATTAAAATTAATGAATGGAGTCTGGGCCGTAAACGAAGCCACAGAAGGCTGTACATAGGGCAGAGCAACTGGAGACTGGGCAGTGGGCAGAACAACTGCGGGCTGGGCAGAGGTCTGAGTGACTGGAGACTGGACTGGGGATAGAGCCACTGAAGGCTGATCAAAGGACGAATCCACTGGAGGCTGGGAAACATTTACAGGGTTGCTGTGTTTTTCCTGAAATGAAAAGAACAATAATGAAAAAACTGTGATTTAATAAGTAGTGTCAAGCTCACACCCAGAGCTGTGGGCAGCCATTTGCTTTCAGTGCAGCACCTGGGGAGCAGTCGGGGGATTGGTGCCTTGCTCATTGGTGCCTCAGTCGTGGTATTGCGGGGTATTGCGGGTGGACCGTCACACACTCAAAACTATGTACATTTTCTTCACAAAAGAGAACATACTTTCAGGGCACGGTATAGGCAAACTGGGACAAAGCGATGAATTACCACCTGTGTTTGATTAATTAGTCTTGTTTGATTTCCTTTTTAAGTTGTACCCTTACCGTCACTTGTTGTCCAGCTTTTGCTGCCTTTCTGCCTGCCTTTTTGGATCATTACATTAAACTGGATCAAATAATACGTTTGAGAATCAAAATTTAATTGAATAGAAAAATGTGTCAATACCCAGCCCTGTTAATCACATCTGATCAATCCTTGAAACTCCAAATGTGTAAACAATGCTTCCCTTAACTTAACAGGGACAAACATGCCAAAGATTATGATAATTTAATCAACAAAAGGTAATGCATGCATATGGCCATATGCAAAACAAATTGCTCAAGTATACTGCTGTAGTAACTTACCAGATTATCCAAGGGTGATGTCCAAAGGATATACAATGTAGAGAATGGTTTGATTCCATGATCTGAAATTGACCCAGTAGAAGTGCTCTCTCTCTAGCATTTGAAGAAGTAGCTTCCTGGATTCTGAACACCTCACTGGCCATTTCATCTTGCCCAATAAAATCAAACAAAACCTAAAAACAAAAGGCCCATGATGGCAAATATTATTAAAATAAAGAAATCCCAGAAATGAGGAAAATAAACTAAATAAAACATCTATGAAAAAACCTTTATCCTTCTTCACAATGAACGTCTTACTTGAATTGGATCAGCCATGATGAACTTCCTCTTAATCAAATCTCCATTTGGATATTTGACTTTCAGAAATTCTCCATCTAGAGGCTCAACACGAACGGCCATTCGCTGGCGCCTTTCCTCAATGGCCTTAAAAAAGATATATATATATATATAAAAAAACAACGAAAATTCAAAAAAATATTTAGTGGCAGCACTAACCTTTTTGCGCTTTTCTTCCAGAACCTCATAGCAGCGCCTCCTTCTGTCCTGCAATACCATGTATTTATTTAATACACTTTTTTGTGTACCCAAATTTGAAACTTGGCCAAAAACGGCAATAAGTCAAAAAATACCTTTTTTTATATCTGCCAACAAAGAAGCATTATATTCTTCATCTTGCTGGGAACGTATAGCTCGCCACTCCTGAAGGAAATAAAGTACAACTGTGAGTCACAATTCATTAATAGTTACAACCATTGACAACATCAAAAATAATTTCCCTCACATGCAGATTTACAGATTCTGTAGTCTCAGCATTGAAGGAGGTTTTATCAAGTGTAGTATTAGATGGTTGTTGTGAGTTCTGGGGAATGGCGGTGGATGGTGTCATCACCTAGGAGAAGACAAAAAAAAAAAAAAAGACTCACTGAACAGTGAGGAATTTACTTGAACTGTTACCTAACATTAAATGTGCCCTGTGCAGAAACATATAATTTATATAAAGGTTAAATTAAAGGCCAATTTAACTGAACGTGTCTTAAAGAAATGGCTAGTTCATTTGAATGTTTAGGTCCAGATTTACTAAACAGGACAAATTAGCATGAGAACACAATGCCATAAATGCACTGATGGGACTACAAAGTTCTGGGAGTGATTTACATTAAATTGCTTCACTCACATTCAGATTTACAGATTCTGTAATCTCAGCACTGAAGGAGGTTTCATCAAGTGCTGTAGTATTAGATGGTTGTTGTGAGTTTTGGGGAATGGATGTGGATGGTGTCATCACCTAGAAAACGACAAAAAATGTACACTGCACAGTAAGGAATTTACTTGAACTGTCACCCGACATTAAATGTGCACTGCACTGAAACATATTTTATATGTATAAATTTATATTAAGGTAAAATTAAAGGCCAATTCAACTGAACGTGTCTAAAAGAAATGGCTCGTTCATTTAAATATTTAGGCCCAGATTTACTAAACAGAACAAATTAACATGAGAACACAATGCACTGATTCTGGAAAATACTAGCACATTGACGTGCACAAGTTTTGTTATGCCAAAGGAGGGTTGTGTTAGAGCAAAATGTCAGTAAATCTGGCCCTTGGACTTTGTTTAATGTAGTGAAGTCATACCTGTGAAACATCAGCTCTTGGGACTATATAGAGCCTGCTCTTTCCAATTGCTTTTTTTAGGTCTTTCACACTATTTGCATGCACTTTTTCTATCTTCCGTCCTTTTCCTGCTCTTGCCAAATGAAAACCTATTAAGTTTAAATTCACAGTTGGGTAGCATTGGCAGACAAAATTGTTTAATTCAGACAGAGTCCAATTTATTTGAATTTTTGATCGTTGGGTTCCTCTCCCTGTTGTTTCGTGTACTGGTCTACCTACAAAATTAAAAGTACACATAAGCAACATAAAATAAACAACAGCTCATCAACTAATCCTATACTGTATGTAACAGATTAAGTTTAATATATAACAGCTCACTACCAAGTTTGGTTTTCAATAGGTAACATTTCCTGTTTTTAAAAGTATTTTTTGTCCAGTATTTAAAACACTTTAATTCCCACCAAGATTAAAAATTGTCACTCTGATTTGTTACTGCTTTTTAAACGCTCCTATGAGCATTTGCATAGGCACTCTGTGAAGACTGTCAACGGTTTTAGTTTACATCGCCAACGGGTCTTTGATGAATAAACATTTGTAGGTAGTCACTGACATATCTGTTGCAAAAACACAACGTCCAAACAGATGTGTTTAATTTAATCAGTATCTACACCGCCAGGAATGGCAAAAATGAATTTTGTTCACTGTTTCTTCGTGTATGCACACTCACAAATGCATTCATTAATACTGACGAAGTATAACAAGAAAATCATTGCCATGTAGACAGCTCCATAGAGGACGAGTTTTTGAAAGAGTACTACTTTGCATACCTCGCATTGACCTAAAATACTAAAACAGCTTAAGTGATTATAATGCCACCAATCTTTGCTCACTTTCTGTATTAATAAACTCATTTAAATGTGCAGGTGAATCCAAGAGACTATGATATCCATAGCAATGGATGGAACAAAACAATCAGATACTGTATGTCAAATGATCTGTGCAAGTTTTAGAGTGTAAAAGCTAAATTATAGGAATAAAATACAATAGTTTAATAAAGTATAAACTAGTTCTAAATACTTGTTTTTATTATCTGCCCTTAAAGTAATTTCCTTTTATGAAAAAGCAGGATAAGCTAATCTTAAAAATGGTTTTGAAATATTTGAATTGGCAATTCCAAAATATAACACTCTGGTTCATCTGAAATCCTTATCATATCAAGTATATATTTACCTAATCCCATGTTTGCAAACCGCTCAAGCTCTGTTGTAGATGGTAAAATTGCAATATCTGGGCCTGAGAGCAGGAAAAGGCGTGTCTGCCAGACAGAATTTTCTTGCCTTCCCGGTGGTCCTGGTACACACACAAAAATACACCATTAAATAATATCTTAAACATTGGTAAATCACTGTCAATTATGCAAATGGTTACATAGCACAACCCAACTTACTGTTAAGTCGTTGGACCTGACGCCGGAAAAGGCGTCTAGTTGAAGTAAGGAGATTGTTATTATCATTAGCTGAGAGCTGTTGTCTGGCTCTTGAGATGCTGTTAAAAACTCTGTCAAAGACCAGTGGCTGCATCTCCTGATCTGATGTCATAGGCTGAGAGAAAACAGTTTCCCCAAACGCATCAATGTCAGGAATTTAATATTGCCTAAAATATCCAGATTTACTTTTTCTGTTTTCATACTTGCTTTTGTAATGAAGCGAGTCTGCACAGACAGACCGATCAGCATATGACATTAACGTAAGCAACAGAAAAACAAAACCTGAATATTAGACGTAGAAATCCTGGCCATTAACGTTACACGTCCGAGGGAAAAAAAGGCATGTAACTTACGGTCACTCTACAGAACAGCATATTGTACATTGCAATGTGAAATTCATTTCCAGACTACACCAGCACATACCTTTGTAGCAGCAGTGCCACATTTTCATAATTAGATAAAATAAGATAAAATAAAATTCTACATTAACGTTACCATCGAACATGCATGGAGCCAAACAAAATAGCTAATTTATTTATAAGAGAATTGGTCTATAAAAGACTCGTTTAAGACTTTTCCACTGACATTTAATGACTACATCATGAAGCACAGCAAATCCGATCATAATTAAGTAAACAGCAAAATGTAAAAATGTGGATAAACATTTAAAACCTAGTAATAGCCTGGCTACACCATATAACTTATGCCTGATGATAGGCTATCAATTTGACATTGCAATTTTATGAATTAAAACAATTTTACGACAAAATGAAAAACATAAATAACGTAAATTATTAGCGGGCTAAAGATAGATAGTATTCCGGTGTTATCTGACAATAGCCTAATTATATTACAAGCTGTTCAACGCAATGAACGCAAAACAAGCCCGTGATTGGCAAATAATGCAGTTACAATTACAGTGTTAACCTACATAGTTTACTTAACAGAAATTATTTTATTACCTGAAAACCAGGTCAGGCCGCCCGCCGCCGTTCGGAGATTTTGGCGCGCTCCTTGAAGATCATATATGATTAAGGCGGGGCTTAGCAAAGGGGTGGTTTGAGTACACAATTAAGATATCTATAAAATAATTTTGACTAGTCAGAATGTTAATTCTAGATATCTACATTCAAATTCCTCCTAGTCACAAAGCTGAATGCGGATATCTCCAAAGAAAGATCCTCCTAGTCGAAAATATGATTTAGATATCCAGAATTAAATTGCAGATATCTTTAAATAAGTTTTGACTAGGAAGAATTCCAATTCAAGATATCTCTAATCAAGTTTTGCCTAGTCAAAAATCCAATTCAAGATATCTACAACTTTAATTCGACTAGTAGTAAATTATTTACAGATATCTACAAATATATTTGTGGATATCTTTAAAAATGACGAATTAAAGATATCTCCAATTGGATTACGACTAGTAAAAAACCAGTTAGAGATATCTTGAATTATAATTTGTACTAGTGGCAACTCAATTAGAGATATCTCTAATTTCATTGTCACTAGTAAAAATGTAATTAGAGATATCTCTAATTACAGTTCTGCCTAGTGAAAATTAATTTATAGATATCTTTAATTACAATTTCTACTAGTCAAAACTCATTTGTAGATATCTGAAAATATTTTACAATGGAAGTTAATGGAACAATATGACTAGTCATAAAAGCATTAGAGATATCTCTAATGGATATTACGACTAGTCAAATTAACATTGTAGATATCTTCAATGCATATTATGACTAGTCACAATAACATTGTAGATATCTTGATTGCAATTATGACGATTCAAAATTGCAGGATAGATATCTGGAATTGGAATTATGACTAGTCAAAACAGAATTATGACTAGTAAGGAAAAGTGTATTTAATGCTAAAACGGCTTGCCATAGTTAGATATATCTTGAATTATAATTTGCACTAGTGGCAACTCAATTAGAGATATCTCTAATTTCATTGTCACTAGTAAAAATGTAATTAGAGATATCTCTATGCTGGTGACGTAATTGCCGTAGAAGATTCTGCGTGGTATTTGTACGCAACTGCTTTCGTCTGGATGCCTAACCCCCTTTCGTCAAAATCCAAAGATGAGGGATTTGCATTCAAATCTATCGGATGACCCTCTACGTTGCCACGCGACGAAGAGGGGTACCCTCAACGTCAGCTTATGGACGTGAGGGGAAAATGACCAAACGACAGTGTGTGACGAATAGGGGTGAGACCGTGTTGTTTTTGTAAGTCGCTTTGGATAAAAGCATCTAATAAATGTCTAAATGTAAATGTAGAAAGCCTACAACTACTTTTAATGTGCTATTTATTTCTCAGAGTAAGCATCCACATCACTTTCCCAAAGTGGCATTCACTAAATTCCGGGGTTTCATTACCACGACGTAAAATGGGCGTTTCTGGGAGTTTGGGAAAATGCCCCTTTCAAAAAAAAAAATATATATAAGAGAGGTCACCGATCATGCGCAGTAAATCAGTTTTTTTTTGCGCGGGCATTTCAAAATCTAGGATCAGCTCTGATGGATAATGAAGGATATGACAACACAGTCATACAGGTTATTTTTTGTTTTAAAAACTTACATTTAAAAGATTTTCGAAAACAAATAAACAGCTGTTATAGAAATGTAAAACGTGCAGTAACTGTAGCGTCTATTTACGAAAATAAATCATGGTTTACAACATCCCGGACAGGTATTTTAAGACACTGTATACGGATATAAATTAGAAGGGCACGAAACCCCTGTGATAGTGGACAGGTATTTCATGATACTGTATATGAATAGAAGGGCACGAAACCCCTGTGATCGTGGACAGGTATTTCAAGACACTGTATATAAATATAAATATGAAGGGAACGAAACCCCTGCAATAGTGGAGGTATCTAAGCAAATGGCTTTTCCCTAACTGCGCATGATCGGTGACCTATGCAAATTCTCAAATAGGCCACGCCTGCCTGGTGACGCAGTATCGATTACTCTGTACTGCCCTGGAAAAAAGTGCATCCCACATCGGATCCTGGACAAGGGACCCTGCTTCCTCCATTCAAACTAGCAAAGCTTGAACTTGGATACAGCACATCCCAGAGCACAGTTAACAAACTAATACTTGAATTTGTGATTGATGATGATGTTCAGCCATTCTCACCTATCAACCTCTCAGTCTTCATAAAAAAAAAAAAAAAAAAAAATATATATATATATATATATATATATATATATATATTAGTGGTGGGCATAGATTAATTTTTTTAATCTAGATTAATCTAGATTAAATCTTGAAATTAATCTAGATTAATCTAGATTAAAATGGCTAATTTGAAGGCATTCAGAATATGTGTGCTACCCAAATAATGACTAAAACTAAGTCTTTGAGAACGGGTTTCTCAAGCCAGGTGGCGCATTAGACCAGGCGCTCATCTCCTGTTTCCAAAATGCATTACAAACTGCTTGACAATTGCATTTACAACACAATTAACTCTACAAACTTGTGTAACCAAGTACTTCTGCGCAAAATGCTGTACGACGTGCGCGTTCCCGTAAAATACACAGGCGCGCGGGTATGGATAGCCTATCTGCATGCATAGTCTTCCAATAAACTGCGTTGCTTTTAGAAGCGTCAATTCAGTTGTTGCATATAGTTTAATGTCTTTATTTCGGAATTATCAAAGTAAATTATAACTCAAACTTGAGATTTTACTGAGGCACAGCAGATTTTCACTGGGGCACGTGCCCCAGTAAAAAGGGTCTAGCAACGCACGCACCTGCCCTGAAGCGGCTTCATAACTGCATCGGGATGCACTTTTTTCCAGGGGTTTCAGTACAGCGTAATCGATACTGCGTCACCAGGCAGGCGTGGCCTATTTGAGAATTTGCATAGGTCACAGTCTAGATCATGCGCAGTTTCGTGCACTTCATATTCATATATCATGAAATACCTGTCCACGTTCGCAGGGGTTTCGTGCACTTCATAATTATATTCATATACAGTATCTTGAAATACCTGTCCAAGATCGCAGGGGTTTCGTGCCCTTCATATTTATATTCATATACAGTATTTTGAAATACCTGGCCACGATCTCAGGGGTTTCGTGCCCTTCATATTTATATTCATATACAATATCTTGAAATACCTGGCCACGATCGCAGGGGTTTCGTGCCAGATACACTTCATATTTATATTCATAATGAAATACCTTTTCACGATCGCAGGGGTTTCATATTTATATTCATATACAGTATCATGAAACACCAAGATCGCAGAGGTTTCGTGCCAGATACACTTAATATTTATATTCATATACAATATCTTGAAATACCTGTCCAAGTTCGCAGGGGTTTCGTGCCAGATACACTTCATATTTATATTCATATACAGTATCATGAAACACCTGTCCAATATCGCAGGGGTTTCGTGCCAGATACACTTCATATTTATATTCATAATGAAATACCTTTTCACGATCGCAGAGGTTTCATATTTATATTCATATACAGTATCATGAAACACCAAGATCGCAGAGGTTTCGTGCCAGATACACTTAATATTTATATTCATATACAATATCTTGAAATACCTGTCCAAGATCGCAGGGGTTTCGTGCCAGATCCACTTCATATTTATATTCATATACAGTATCATGAAACACCTGTCCAATATCGCAGGGGTTTCGTGCCAGATACACTTCATATTTATATTCATAATGAAATACCTTTTCACGATCGCAGGGGTTTCATATTTATATTCATATACAGTATCATGAAACACCAAGATCGCAGGGGTTTCGTGCCAGATACACTTAATATTTATATTCATATACAATATTTTGAAATACCTGGCCACGATCGCAGGGGTTTCGTGCCCTTCATATTTATATTCATATACAGTATATACAGTATTTTGAAATACCTGTCCACAATCGCAGGGGTTTCGTGCCCTTCATATTTATATTCATATACAGTATACAGTAGTCAACATTCGAAGTGGATCAAAAAAGTTAATCAAAAGTTGTCCTAAGATAAGAACGGGTATTCTTTTTGGTTTTAGGACAAATTTGATGAAAGGTTTTGATCCACTTCGAATGTTGACTACTGTATACAGTATTTTGAAATACCTGTCCACAATCGCAGGGGTTTCGTGCCCTTCATATTTATATTCATATACATATACAGAGCCTTGAAATACCTGGCCACGATACCGTTGTAAACCATGATTTATTTTCGTAAATAGACGCTACAACGTTTTACATTTCTATAACGGCTGTTTATTTGTTTTCGAAAATCGTTTAAATGTAAGATTTTAAAACATAAAAATAACCTGTATGACTGTGTTGTACTTCATTATCCATCAGTGCTGATCCTAGGTTTTGAAATGCCCGCGCAAAAAAACTTCCTTACTGCGCATGATCGGTGACCTCTGTTAATAATTTTTTTTTTAGAAAGGGGCGTTTTCCCAACGCCCCCAGGGACGCCCATTTTACGTCGTGGTAATGAAACCCCTGGAATTTAGTGAGTCCCTAACTGCATCCATGTCTGCACGTCTCATATGTGGTAATTTCACAATAGTTGAAGATTCATTCTCGCCCCCTACAGTGCAATTCGACTAGGTATATGTCATCCGCGCTAAAATATCAAAGTAAAAGTCATCATATCTTGCGTAGTTTATACCCAGCTCCCAACCGAACTTTGAGAATAGATTAACGGCGATATTTTTTTTATCGCGCGATATGAGTCTCACGTTAACGCAGCACGTTAACGCCGATAACGGCCCACCACTAATATATATATGTATATATATATATATATATATATATATATATATATATATATATATATATATTGCACTCCATGGGGCAGGGTTTATGTACATTTTGGGGTTTGTGATGTCACTAACCCAGGAAGTAGCTCGTTGTAGCCCCTACTGTTATGTTGTCGACACTAGGTGTCGCTGTGGGGTAGAAGTTAGAGGAAGATAAGATATAGAAGAAGAGAAGTGTATGGCTGGTTGTGCTGTTGCATATGTGATTAAAAAGAGCCATCTGAGTTACACTGTACAACGTCGTGTTGATTTCGAGTTGAAGACATCACAAATTGGCGACGAGGATGCTGAACACCTGCGCACAGAATTGAGGAAGGATGGCTACAGTAAATGCCCCATTTCCAAGCCCCTTTCTTCCTTGCCCAGGGGAGCCAGCAATACCATTTACAACATGGGAGAAAATGTTCCGCAACTACTTACTAGTGATTAATGCATCCGGTGATGAGTGGCCCGAGGCAAGGAAGAGAGCTCTTCTACTTCACTGTGTTGGAACTGAAGGGCAACGAATTTTCTACACTCTCCCTGACACTGGTGACACACTGGACTTGGCTATTGCCGCATTGCAGACGCATTTTAATCCTAAAATCAACGTTGTAGCGGAGAGGCACGCATTCCGCAAACGTACTCAAGCCACCAGTGAATCAATTTTACATTACGTTGCAGCTTTAAGAGACTTGGTTTCCAAATGCGAGTTTGGAGCAAATGCTGATGATATGGTCAGGGATCAGTTAATCGAACATGTTGCGAGTCACCGCATACGAGAGAGACTGTTACTAGAAACTGATCTGACACTGTCAAAACCAATTACAATTGCTACCCAGATCGAGGCTGCGAGTGAACACGCAAAGAGTATCGCAGGTCACCAGGCCGTACCTGTGCAAGCTGTACAGTCCCAGGCACGTGATGCTACGAGTCGGAGGCGGCATAACGCATCACGGAAATCTTTTAAGGCCTCCTCCTCTGGCCAATTAATGTCGTCTTCCCGCACATGCTACCGTTGTGGGTCTGATAAACATTTGGCCAATGCACAAAATTGCCCTGCTATCCGAGCAAAATGTAAAAACTGCCAGAAAACTGGACATTTTGCCCGTGTGTGTCGATCGACTGACACACGTTCAGTGCACGAGATTCGCCTGCCAGAGTATACCGTTCTTTACATGCATGACCAAGCATCCACGACTAGGATTGTGTGCCCCGTTTCTATAACAGCTTCTGATACTACTGTAGACGTTGAGTTGATGGTGGATACCGGCTCATCCGTTTCTATTCTGCCAAAGGCTATATATGAGGCCAGCTTTAATTCTGTGCCTCTTCAGACACCTACTGCTCGCCTGGTCTCATACTCGCATGCACCGATCCCTGTGTTGGGCTGCTTACCTGCTACTGTGTCTAGAGATACTGTTACATGCTTCGCCAAACTCTTCATAGTTGACTCAGGCACTGCATTGCTGGGCATGGATCTAGTAAAAGGACTACACCTGCGCTTCGAGGGTCAACGCTTGCTTCCATCCTTCCCTACTACTGAACCCGAGACTTCCTCTGCTGCTGTAATGTGCCTTTCAGAACCACCCGCACCCTCGGACATGCTGGGATGCGCAAAAGGATTCGTTCACAAAGTTAAGCTTGTAGGAAATGTTGCGCCAGTTCGTCAAAAACTGCGACGCTTGCCCCTCTCTGTGCGCTCGGCCGTTTCCAAAGAGCTGGATCACCTCCTGAAAGAAGGGGTAATTGAAAAAATCGACGCATCTGCCTGGGTTTCCCCGATCGTTGTCACGCAGAAGAAAACTGGAAGTATCCGGTTGTGTGTCGATCTTAGAGAACCCAATAAAGCTATCGTGACCGACAGTTACCCATTGCCACACATGGAGGAGT
>NC_133371.1:20945041-20996813 GCF_049309525.1 Garra rufa | reverse complement strand
GGTATAGTCTTTAGGGATCATTTCATGATAGGCCAAACAAATGTTAGTATTTTCAATTTCTCGCTTTAAGCCTTGTAAAGCAAACCTGCCATAGTCATGGTCTTCAGTCACCACACCAATCCATGTCCATCCAAACCTCTTTAAGAGTTGTGCAATTGCTTTTACCTGGTAGTCATCATTTGGAAGCACTCTGAAAAATGTTGGGAACTGCTTCCGATTACTTAGGCAAGAGCAGGTTGAAAAATAGCTTATCTACAAAACAGTACAAAAAAAAAAAAAAAAAAAAAAAAAATGAAATGCATCAAAAATAATATTTACATTTTTATAAAACGTATTACACTCTTAATCTTATATGATACAAAACATATAAAAATACAGTCATAAAGAAAAAGAAGAGGAAGAAAATGACAAACACTTGCATCTTATTACCATGGGTATTTGGAAGGGTTGCACAGTTCTGGAGAGAACAATGGACTGTGAGGACCCAGATTCCCCTATTAATCCTAATAAGGGGCCAGTCCCAGAGCACATAGAACTTTGAGCAACTTCCTGCCCATTCAGTACTGCCAAGACTGCTTTCTGAGCTGTTACAGGAGTGGAGCAAGAGTCAAAAATTCTGTAAGCCAGTGTATGATTCGACAGGAGGTCTTCTTTGTTGTTTATCTCCTCGACTGCAAGCTTCATAGAGAGAGCCCAGCGGAAAGCTCTTGGATCAAACCTGCATTTAAATTCACAAAAATTACTTAGTAAAATTGCTTTTAGAACACTGGTTGGGCATCTTATAGTCTTGTCAATGGAATAAAATATACAAAATAAAATAAACAGTTTATAAAAAACTGCCCAGAATTGATTTGAAAATAACAAATATCCTTACCCTCGACACTGTACTGCTAAAGGTCTTTTTATGTAGTCTGTTGGAGGAAGCTCTACTCTATAATGTAAAGGAAAAATTCCTCCTATTGTGAAGTCTCCACTAGTCATGAACACTGGCAGATCAAAGTCATCCTGTGGAGAGCAGTTTAAATTAACAACTGCACTGGCAAGGTGAAATAAAGAGACAAACATGTAAATCATTTTTCTATCAAGCTCTACAAAAAAGAGCTAAGAGATGTTTCTATTTGCCAAGGTTTTATATGGTTACTCACCTTGCATATTATTATGTATGTTGTCTCCATGGGTCACGTTAAGTGTAATAGCACCCATGATGCTGCAAAGAAATGAATATGTAAAACCTCATTTAAATACTAACGCTCATCAATCATTAAAGCTATTGAATGTATTTTTTTTCCTCTAAATTAAACAAATTTAAATATGAGCGAGTACATAAAACCATCTTTCACCTTCCAAAAAGTGTTTTGATTTACACTAAAATAAAATGGTAAGTGTAAAATTGTTTATACTTTGCCCAGAGATTTTCAAGAACCTGTGTATTTTTATCATTTGTCTGTGCATGTTTATACCATTAATAAAGAATAGAACATCAGGCTACTACTAAATACAGATAAAGTATCCTACCCACAACAACCAAACCTCAAACTGAAAAGCAAAAAGGTACCCATAACAAAACACAAATCAATATTTGCATTGCATTTGTATATAAAAAGCCTTCCACCATTATCTAATATTAATAGCAATCATTATCTAATCTCAGCACTGACAAACATTTGTAATTTTATTTAAGAACATTACAGTAAGTCAAAGCAACAACAACATGTAAGTTATGTACCTAATCATACAACAATTTTTGGTAACGCTTTAGATTACGGCCCGCAAAGAACTATGTAAGTAAACTGAATTTACGGTGTAAGTTTCTGTAACTATAGTGTACCTTTATATAACGAACATGTAGGTATAGTGGAAGAATATGTTAATTTTGTGTAATTAGGGGGTAACAAACCAGATATGCAACATGCAAAGAACTACATAACTATACTGAAATTACGGTGTACGTTTCTGTAATTATAGTGTACCTATAAAGAACGTACATGTAGGTATAAGGGGAGAATGTGATAAATTTTGGGAAAAATAAGGGGGTAACAACCCAGATATGCAACCTGCAAAGAACTACATAAGTATACTGAACTTACTGTGTATGTTTCTGTAATTATAGCGTACCTATTAAAGCACGTACGTGTAGGGAGAACATATGTTACATTTTGATAATTGGAATAACAACCAGATATTCGACCTGCAAAAAACTGTAAGCAAACCTAAGTTACGGTGTTAACAGGTATCTTTATTACTGTGCCAGGCATAAATCGTACGTTTGGTGTATTTACACGTAAGCTTTTTTAAATGACTGGTAAAATGCACTCTTGTTGCATGTAATTACAGGGTAAGTGCGCCATCTGCGGGCTGTAAATTAAAGTGGCGATTGTTCCGCTCTTGTTTAAAGAAGTTACAGAGTAAGTAGACATCTGCGGGCTGTAAATTAAAGTGGAGATTGTTACCCCCTTGTTCAAAGAAGTTACAGAGTAGTTACAATACATATACGCACAATCTGAAAATATATCTCAAATATATCTAAACGTATTTTTTAAAGTTGCTAATCTCACTCCTACCACTAAACCTAACGTTAACTATGACTGTACAGTAATAAAAATATAAAAGACAGGAAAGTGCAATCATAATCATTTATTTATTGCAAAAATCAACAGCTGTACAAAAAAGTAATCCAAATAACGATGCGTCTGCAGCCACAGTCCTCTCTGGCGGAATACAGTAGGTTTGAGGTGCAGTAGGATGAGAGCAGAATTTAAATTGTTAATCGCTGAAAATATTATTCAGATTATTGTCTTGATCCACTCCTCAAAGGCGCCCACGCATCATTTCAACACATTTCACCAGAAAAACGGCATGTCGTAATCTGTGACGAATGCAGGCGAGAGCCAATGAACGTCCGATTTTCCTGTCGCAAAATTTACTACAGCACGGGTTTATGGCTGATGCTGCTGGACTCGCTGTTCGAGATGCAGATGAAGATCGCCGGGTAAAGGCTTGAAATTGGGTCTGGTCCTCGCAAATCGTATGGATTCTGAAGATCTGGGTTACAGCACACGAATAAAATTGTTTCATTTTGTAAAGATGCGTGTTCCGTGTATTTTATGGTTCTGTTGTTAGTCACAGCATGTCAGAGAAAACACCTTATGTGTTCCACCACGGCAAACGAAGTTAATATTACATGAATGATTAAACGATTGCAGAAATTTTATGTATTTTAAGGGTTTAAATTGTAGTCTTGATAACATTATGTAGACATAGTCTAGTGTCTGTAAAAACGTAAATAAATGTATGTTTTGTAGAACCACATTTAACGTAAAATACATACGAATTATTATGAGGTCACATTTATATGTATTGTGTACCTACCCTGTAACTTCTTTGAACAAGAGCGGAACAATCGCCACTTTAATTTACAGCCCGCAGATGGCGCACTTACCCTGTAATTACATGCAACAAGAGTGTATTTTACCAGTAATTGAAAAAAGCTTACGTGTAAATACAACAAACGTATGATTTATGCCTGGCACAGTAATAAAGATACCTGTTAACACCATAACTTAGGTTTGCTTACAGTTTTTTGCAGGTCGAATATCTGGTTGTTATTCCAATTATCAAAATGTAACATATGTTCTCCCTACACGTACGTGCTTTAATAGGTACGCTATAATTACAGAAACATACACAGTAAGTTCAGTATACTTATGTAGTTCTTTGCAGGTTGCATATCTGGGTTGTTACCCCCTTATTTTTCCCAAAATTTATCACATTCTTCCCTTATACCTACATGTACGTTCTTTATAGGTACACTATAATTACAGAAACGTACACCGTAAGTTCAGTATAGTTATGTAGTTCTTTGCAGGTTGCATATCTGGGTTGTTACCCCCTAATTACACAAATTTAACATATTCTTCCCTTATACCTACATGTTCGTTATATATAGGTACATTATAATTACAGAAACTTACACCGTAAATTCAGTTTACTTACGTAGTTCTTTGCGGGCCGTAATCTAAAGCGTTACCCAATTTTTAGGGAGATCTTCTGTAACCATGGGCACAGAGGTTTGCCTCAATTTATTGCCTTAATTTGCCCTAATGTACCCACACACACATCTCTTTATATCAAACTGCATACCTCAGAACTAGATATACAACATTTCTATATTTCAAGTTACTTGAAGTAGAGACCTGCAATCCCGCGGGAGTACCACGGGACCCAATGCAACATAGTGCGGCGCGGGACAAAACTTGTTGGGCAAGTGCGGGTGTGGGCGGGTAGAGCTTGTGTGTGTGCGTGCGGGATGTGGGAAAATAAAATGATTCGCGGGACTCCCGCAAAATAGAAATATCTAAACATAAAATATCCAAAAACAAAAAATTGTCATTCATCTATTGCACAAAAGCACCAAGAACAACATAAATATGATTAGTAAGCGCAAGAATAGTCAGTTTCGATTTAAAACTGGTTTGCAGCGTGAGCAATGTAGCCATCTGCTGATTTCTGGAACACATTGCCAATCAGTGGTGTTTAAGTTAAAATCCACTCACTGCTCAAAAGTTTTGCACAGTGCTGAATATTGCATGCTTACGAATTACAACACACAAAGTGTAGATATTTATAAAAGATTAATTGTGCATAATATCTATTGTGTTATACGAGCTTTATGAGATCGCGTAGGCTGTACTGAGATGTCAGCTTTAAAGGAGCTATGTTTGTTTGCATTCTGCCGTGGTCGTGGATGCAGGCAGTAGCTCATGTTTGCTTTTTTGTTAAGAATAACATTGGTATGTGAATGTTGATGCTTAGCATAAATAACAAAAATTTAATCCAGAGCGTTTATGCTGGGGTCTAATGGAATTTATGAGATGTTACAGAACTGTTTCATGTAAATTCAATCGATGTACTGAAAAAATCTATATAGGTTAATTTTATGCGGGCTTTTGCGGGCGGGAGCGGGACAAAACATGAATGTTGCGGGCGGGAGCAGGACGAGATAAAATATATTTCTGCGGGAGCAGGCGGGCGCGGGACACAATCTTGCAGGGGCGGGATCATCTAGTGTGCACGTTTAGAGGATTATAAGGCTAAAAATGTCTAGTGTGTGGCCAGCCTTAGTTTATAGTATCCATGCACAAACTAATCAATAAGAAGGTAATGTTTTGAAAAATCACTGAAAATACATCTTTATACTAGTTGCAAACAGGGCCTATAACTACTGAAGTCAATTATTGTGGCTTTATCAAATACACTTGTCTTGGAAGATTTGATAATGAATCCAGAATAACTGGGTCAAGTTTTGCTGATTGAACAATAGTCCTCTGAATTATGTAGCGCATTTAGGCCCCTCTGGCACCAAGTCCGGTCATAGAGTCTACCCCTAAGGTTCCTGCGAGTACTTTCCCACTTACGCTTGGACAGAGATGCGAACTCTGGGAAGAAAAGAGGAGGGGGTATTTGTATTTATATTAATGAAAGCTGGTGCCGTAATTTTGTGGTCAGGGAAAGAATTTGCAATCCTGATCTTGAATTACTGTGTATTACTTTGCGCCCATATTATTTGCCAAGGGAGTTCACCAATATATTTGTCTGTGCAGTGTACATTCCACCTAGTGGGAACGTTCATAGGGCAGCTAGTCAAATTGCTGATTGTGTTCACAAGCATTTACAAATTAAGCCTGATGCACCTGTATTGATTCTTGGTGATTTTAATCAATGTGGTTTGGAGAGATCCTTACCAGGGTTTTTTCAATATGTGAAGTGCAGAACGAGGAAAAATAATATCCTTGACAAGTGTTATGGCAATATTAAGGATGCTTATGTAGCTAAAGCCAGACCCCCCCTCGGCAATTCTGACCACAATGTTATTCATTTGCTCCCCACTTATCGGTCAGGTTTTAAGACAAGTAAACCAGTTACAAAGGTGGTTAAGGTGTGGTCAAGTGATAGTATATAGAGGAGCTGAAGGGATGTTTTCTCTGTACGGACTGGGACATTTTTTATCAAGACGCAAATATAGATATGGTCACTGAAGCAATTACGGCATATATCTCCTTTTGTGTGGATCTAGTTATCCCTCAAAGAGCTATTAAGAGGTATCCGAATAACAAACCATACGTTACAGGGGGAATTAAAGATTGCATTAAAAAGAAAAAAATTGGCCTACAGGTTGGGGGATACAATGTGACTTAAAGCAGCACAAAAGGACCTTAACCAGCAACTAAGGGTAGCACAAATACAATATAAGGAACAGGCTGAACAACAGTTGGCAAAATGTAATACTAATGAACTGTGGAATTCAATTCGAGGAATGACCAATATGACCCCGAAAAAGAAGCCATTGTTCGCTGTCAATGAAACTGATAAAGCAAACGAACTGAATAATTTTTATATGAGATTTGAGACAGACACTTTTAAGGAATGTCATGATATTTTAGGTAATGTAAACTGTAATATCAGTGAGGATAGAATATTGATATATTCAGGGGATGTTACAAGGGTTTTTAAAAATTTATGCTCTAGTAAAACAATGGGACCAGATGGGATGTCATGTTTTCTTTTAAAGACATTTGCTGAGGAGCTCACATCAGTCTGGCATCGCCTTTTCCAGTTCTCAATTGATACGCATGCAGTACCAGAGCTTTGGAGAAAATCTATTGTAATTCCAATTCCAAAAAATTCATACCCTCAGGACAATAATGATTATAGGCCAGTGGCCTTAACATCGAACGTTATGAAATCATTTGAGAAGATAATAATAGGAGAGCTGCGTAAGGAAGTGGAGCCATCCTTAGATCAGTATCAATTCGCATATAAAAGCAATCGTGGTACTAATGATGCGGTTTCTACATTAACACACCTGGTTCTAAAGCATCTGGAGAGTCCAGCTGCCTATGCTAGATTGCTTTTTATTGATTTTAGTTCTGCGTTTAACTCCAACCACATAAACTGCTAGAGAAATTAATTAATCTACAAGTTAATCCTTTTATAATTAATTGGTATTATTCCTTTTTAACAAATAGGACACAACAGGTGAAATTTAACTCGTAAGTTCGCCATTTCTGTTTACTTTGTATACAAACGACTGCATTAGTCAGCAATTAAATCAATTTATTATAAAATTTTCGGATGACACAGTTGTATTGCAATTGTTGACAAGAGACTGTAGTATTGACGACTACACAGAGTAGTATTGCAATTGTTGACAAGAGACTGTAGTATTGACGACTACACAGCTGCTATAGAAGCGTTTGTGGGCTGGTGTGATGACCATTATCTACAGATCAATCTTAAAAAAACTGAAGAGGTCATCATAGACCCCAGATCAGTGGGGGATAGGAGCTCTGTTGTGGTCCATGGTGAAGCTATTGAGCAGGCTACTTCGTATAAATATTTGGGGGTTTACATTGATAGTGAGTTTAAGTGGGACACACATGTATCATGGGTGTGCACAAGGGTCCACCAGCGTTTACATTTTTTACGGAGATTGCAATTGTTTGGAGTGAGCAGTAATATCATGTTAATTTTTTATAAAGCAACGATTGAGTCTGTTTTAAGGTATGGAAGTATTGTTTGGTTCGGAAGTCTAACAGTAAAATTGAGAGCCCAAATAAATAATGTGTTGAGAGTGGCAGGAAAAATCATGGGGACACAGACAATTAGCTCGTTACAGGATATTTTTGAGCGTTGTATCACCCAGCAGGCCAACAAGATTTGATTAGACCCTTTCGCATGTTTTGTATCCTGAGTATACGCTGATGAACTCTGGTCGGAGATACAGGGTTACATTATGCAAGTATAACCGATATAAATATTCATTTTTACCGTTGTCCATTAAATTAATTAATGAGCAACTGCAGGAAGATAAATAATGGTAATAGAGGGTACAAGAGGCAGGAACAGAGGGCAGTGTTGTGTTATGATATATGATATATGTATTGTTTTTATGATGAAGGATTTTGGGATTGGAATGTGTTTTATTTTTATTTTATTTTATATGTTGTATGTTATGTGTTATGTCTTGATGTGGCAGCAGTTTCCTTAATCTAAAACAAATTTCTCCTAAGGGAGACAATAAATGCTACTGTCACACCAGGCCAGCAGAGGGAGCTCTTACCCACACTGACTGTTGCTGCTCCCTCTGCTGCCTCGCTGGTTACTTCCTGTTTGTCTGCAATAAAAGCCAGCTCATCTCACACACACACATCGTGAAGTATTGATTTGCATTTGTGGACCTTACTGAGCATTTTTCCCTGTTTTCCTGGTCATAGTCTTAGTCAGTTGATTCCTAGTCTTAGTCATAGTTTTCTAGTTTCTGGTTTTCATTTCGTTGTTTCCTTTGGACTGCTCACCTGGATTTTGACCCACGCTTGTTCTTTGGATTACTCTATTGGATTATCTCTGCTGTTGATGTTTGCTGGTGTTTTTGACCCTGACTGTTCGACCACGATCTGTTTTAATAAAGCCTTGCATTTGGATCCCCACTCTCAGTCGTCCCGTTTGTTACAGAATACTTTGCCACACCCGGATCCAGCGGCTTTATTCAACCACCAGCATCACAACATGGACCCAGTCGACCAACTTCTGCTCCTCCGACAGGAAGATCTCCCCATTGAGGATTATGTACTCCAGTTTCGTAAGTTATCACTTCAAGTATCTTTTTATGATGAAGTATGGCTGAAGGACTTATTCCGCTTTGGACTCAATGAACCCGATAAATCGCTGTTGCCTGGAGGGGAATTTAAGTGTTCAGTCGAGGACTTCATGAACTATGCTTTATTGTTATGTGGCTCTCCGCTTACTGTGGGAATTCTAGAAGGGCCACAGCACAAGATGTCTGCTAGCTTCGAGCCACAGCACAAGATGTCTGCTAGCTTCGAGCCACAGCACAAGATGTCTGCTAGCTTCGAGCCACAGCACAATATGTCTGCTAGCTTCGAGCCACAGCACAATATGTCTGCTAGCTTCGAGCCACAGCACAATATGTCTGCTAGCTTCGAGCCACAGCACAAGATGTCTGCTAGCTTCGAGCCACAGCACAAGATGTCTGCTAGCTTCGAGCCACAGCACAAGATGTCTGCTAGCTTCGAGCCACAGCACAAGATGTCTGCTAGCTTCGAGCCACAGCACAAGATGTCTGCTAGCTTCGAGCCACAGCACAAGATGTCTGCTAGCTTCGAACCAAAGCACAAGATGTCTGCTAGCTTTGAGCTACAGCACAAAATGGCTGCCATCCCAAAGCCCGTTCACAAGACTGCTGTCCTTCAAGAGTCCTTCACAAGATGGCTACCTTTCCTGCACCTACTCACAAGATGGCTGCCTTTCCAGAATCTGCTTACGGGATGACTATTTTTCCTGAGTCTGCATTCAAGATGGTCACCCAATTGGACCCAGCTCACAAGAAGTCTACCACGTCTAAGTTCTCTCACAAGATGGCCGCCATCCCCAAGCCTGTTCACAAGATGGCTGCCAACCCCAAGCCCATTCACAAGATGGCCACCGTCCCCAAGCCTGTTCACCAGATGGCTGTCCCTCCTGAGCCCGTTCATAAGATGGCCGCCTTTCCTGAGTCTGCACCCAAAATGGCCGCTCTTTCAGATCCTGTTCACAAGATGGCCGCCATCTCCAAGCCTGTTCACCAGACTGCCGTCCCTCCTGAGCCTGTCACAAAGATGGCCGCCGCCATGCCAGAATCTGCACCCAAGATGGCTGCCGCCACTCCAGAGTCTGCCCCCAAGATGGCTACCATCCCAAGGCCTGTTCACAAGATGGCCGCCGTCCCAAAGCCTGTTTCCAAGATGGCTGTCCTTCCCGAGTCAGCTCATAAGATGGCCGCCTTTCCTGAGTCTGCACCCAAAATGGCCGCTCTTCCAGATCCTGTTCTCAAGATGGCCGCCATCCCCAAGCCTGTTCACCAGACTGCCGTCCCTCCTGAGCCTGTTACAAAGATGGCCACCTTTCCCGAGTCTGTTCACAAGATGGCCGCTCTTCCAGATCCTGCTCACAAGATGGCCGCCACGCCAGAGCCTGTTGCAAAGATGGCCGCCACGCCAGAGCCTGCTGCAAAGATGGCCGCCACGCCAGAGCCCGCTGCAAAGATGGCCGCCACGCCTGAACCTGCACGCAAGATGGCCGCCATACCTGAGTCTGTCATCAACATGGTGGCTACAGCATCAGACTCTCACCCTTCCAGGACTTATCAGAGACTAATATCAAGCTTGGAGGACCCACCACTGCTGTCAGCTCGATCAGTTGGTCCCTTACTATCAGCACCAGCCAAACCAGTGACTGCTAATGCTATGACAGCCAAGCCAGCTACAGCCAATGTCACGTCTGCCAAGCCAGAGCCCGCTCACATCATGTCAATAAGACCACAGCCAGCTAGCGTCATGTCTGCCACTCTCGGATCCACCCCAGCAGTTGTTTCTGCCAAGTCAAGCCATGTCACAGCTGCTATTCCTGCTGAGTCAAACCAAGCAGCTCTTCTTGAGTCAGGTCAAGTCACAGCTGATCCTCCAAGGCCAAGTCACGTCTCTCCCGAGAGTTCAGAGCCAACGCTCCCAAGTCATGCAGAGCCAACGCTCCCAGGTCGTGCAGAGCCAACGCTCCCAAGTCATGCAGAGCCAACGCTCCCAAGCCATGCAGAGCCAACGCCCCCAAGTCACGCAGAGCCAACGCTCCCAGACCTCACGCCCACTGACCCGGAAGGCATTCCTCTGCCTACTGCGTTACCTGCTATGGCAATCGCCATTTTGAGTGTGTGGGCTGCACACTGCGCCCCAGTGGCCTCTTCAGCCCATGAGTCTGTCCACAAGTTTGCTCTGGAGGCCTCATCTGCACGCATGTCCGCTGCGCCTATACCTCTTTCGGAGGTGGCGTGCATAGCGGAACTCCACGCTCTGCCCACTCCGCCAAGGCTTCACGCTCTGCCCGCTCCGCCAAGGCTTCACGCCCTGCCCGCTCCGCCAAGGCTTCACGCTCTGCCCGCTCCGCCAAGGCTTCACGCTTTGCCCGCTCCGCCAAGACTCCTTGCTCTGCCAGAACTCCCTGCTCTACCTGTACAACCTAGGCTCCCTGTCATCTCTGTCTCGGCTTTTGGGGCCATTCCAGAAGTCTCTGTCTGCCCAGTAACAGCCACGAAAACCGTACCAGAAGTTCTCGTCTGCCTAGTCACGGCCATGGAGGCCACGTTCTCCTATGAACTCTCTGCTTCTCTCCTTGCTCTGTCTGCCTCCTCTGTCTCTGCTCTCCCCAGGTCCCAGTCCATGATGCGGCTGCCTGTTCCGCCCTGGAGGGTTCCTGCGCCTCCGGCTCCGCCCTGGAGGGTTCCTGCGCCTCCGGCTCCGCCCTGGAGGGTTCCTGCGCCTCCGGCTCCGCCCTGGAGGGCTCCTGCGCCTCCTGTTCCGCCCTGGAGGGCTCCTGCTCCGCCCTGGAGGGCTCCTGCGCCTCCTGCTCCGCCCTGGAGGGCTCCTGCGCCTCCTGCTCCGCCCTGGAGGGCTTCTGCGCCTCCTGCTCCGCCCTGGAGGGCTTCTGCACCTCCTGTTCCGCCCTGGAGGGCTTCTGCACCTCCTGTTCCGCCCTGGAGGGTTCCTGCGCCTCCTGCTCCGCCCTGGAGGGCCGCTCCGCCTCTTGCTCTGCCTCCAGCTCCGCCCTGGAGCCGGGGGGCTATGTCACACCAGGCCAGCAGAGGGAGCTCTTACCCACACTGACTGTTGCTGCTCCCTCTGCTGCCTCGCTGGTTACTTCCTGTTTGTCTGCAATAAAAGCCAGCTCATCTCACACACACATCGCGAAGTATTGATTTGCATTTGTGGACCTTACTGAGCATTTTTCCCTGTTTTCCTGGTCATAGTCTTAGTCAGTTGATTCCTAGTCTTAGTCATAGTTTTCTAGTTTCTGGTTTTCATTTCGTTGTTTCCTTTGGACTGCTCACCTGGATTTTGACCCACGCTTGTTCTTTGGATTACTCTATTGGATTATCTCTGCTGTTGATGTTTGGTGGTGTTTTTGACCCTGACTGTTCGACCACGATCTGTTTTAATAAAGCCTTGCATTTGGATCCCTACTCTCAGTCGTCTCGTTTGTTACAGCTACCTTGACCTTGACCTTGATTGTGAGACAGCCAGTGAGCCACAGGGACATAGCCTCAGCCTTAAACTACAATCATTCCCTATGATAGCACTTGCTCTACTTTGAATGCCCAGCGAGCCAAAATCACATTGCCCCAACAATATACTTCAGAAGGTATCTTCTTCTCTGAAGTGTTTGTTTTTTTTTTTTTTTCAGAATAAGCAACAGTGTGGCAGACCTTATAACAGTGGCCAAAACTCTAATATTCGAAATAAGTTGAACTCATCTTTCTTTCATATGCCAAACACAGCTTAGGTTCAGGGTTATATAATGTCCACATTATATACAGTGTATATATATATATATATATATACACAGTATATATATATATATATACATACATGAAGAGCTCTTTTCCAAAACGCGATAAACGCCAAATTTAAAAAAAATGAGTTAATTATGCCATTTTGCAGTGTACTGAACCTATTCACTGCTCCATAAATGTTTCATGCCAAATCGCTTTATTTCCTTATTTAAAATGTACTGCAAGATGCAGTTTCTTTCCAAAACGCGATAAGCGCCAAACCTGTTTTTAATCTAAATGCGATATATCCTCTCGACCAATAAGAATTCGGCGAGCGTTCGACGCAATCTAACATGGCGGCGCTCTGAAGCGAGAGATATTACATCTTCAAAATGAGAGCTTTAAACTCGATTAACAATTTTGATGGCCTGGATGAGGCAGTGATAACTGCACCTGTGGTTAGAAAACACAGACTAGACAAAGACAAAACAAAAAAGAAGGTTCGTCACTCAAGCCCTGCATGTTTACTAGTGCGTTTTCGTTTTAAAACGGCGTTTTAAAATGAAAAGGATCCTCGTCTACATTACCGAGTAGCTTGTATAGGTAGATTCCCTATTGTTTAGATGAAGGACATGCTTGAAGCGGTCGAAAGGGGAATCTACTAATATCTATGGGTACAGCAACGATCAAGATGTGATTGTTTACACTGTCGGTCGTCAAGGATATGCAGAGAGAATGTGGACAGCCACGCTTTCGTTTTCAAAATTCTCCAAAAGTTTTGGTCCATTTACAATGAAACGCAACACCGGAGTTTTCAAACTAAAACACGCAAACTAAAAGCTGTCACCATGCGACCTGATAATAAATTTAGTTTTATGAAAGACCAAACAAGGTTTACAAGGACTGGACCATACTTCTCCTGGACATAATGCAAGTGGAAAGGCAGCATCTGAAAGTCTAAACAAACGAAAAGACTGACATTAAAAATAAAGATTTATATTAATTTATAGTATGAGTCCCTTATGCCATATGTTGCATGTTCTCCTGTTTTTTTAAGACATAAACGAGCAATGTTTTAGAAAAAAAGAATGGATTTGTAGCGTTTTGAAAAAAATAAAAATAAACTTTGAATGTATGATCGACAATATTGTTGTTTCATTTAACAATCATTGTTTAACTTGTTCAGAATGAGCCAACAGACCATTTTAACAGGATAAATTGAATATAAACAAAATATATGGGTTTAGGCAAAAAATGTTATTTTTCTGAAAACTATTCAAATGGATTTATAGCGTTTTGGAAAAGAGCTCCTCATATATATACGCTCGCATCCGATGTAGACATTGTGTGAGTCTTCATTGTGTGACTCTTCGTTATTGCTTCAATGCATTTACATTTGAACAAAAAGTGGCATGTCCAAAATTATTCATACCCTTCTCAATAATCAATAGAAAAGCCTTTATTGGCTATTACAGCAATCAAACACTTCCTATAATTGCCGACCAGCTTTTTGCATGTCTCTACTGGTATTTTTGCCCATTCATCTTTAGCGATGAGCTCCAACTCTTTCAGGTTGTAGGGTCTCCTTGCCATCACCCTGATCTTTAGCTCCCTCCACAGATTCTCAATTGGATTTAAATCAGGACTCTGGCTGGGCCACTGCAAAACGTTAATGTTTTTGTCTGCTAACCATTTCTTCACCACTTTTGCTGTGTGTTTTGGGTCGTTGTCGTGCTGAAATGTCCACTGGTGCCCAAGGCCAAGTTTGCCTGATGTTGTTGTTGTTGAGAATTTTGATGTATTGCTCCTTTTCATGGTGCCGTTTACTGTGATTAGGCTCCCTGGTCCACCGACTGAAAAACACCCCAAAATATTAGGTTCCCACCACCATGTTTGACAGTGGGTATGGTGTTCTTAGGGTTGAAGGCTACTCCTTTTTTATGCCAAATGAA
This sequence comes from Garra rufa, assembly GCF_049309525.1. Classification (NCBI taxonomy): domain Eukaryota; kingdom Metazoa; phylum Chordata; class Actinopteri; order Cypriniformes; family Cyprinidae; genus Garra; species Garra rufa. The sequence continues at coordinate 20,982,485 of NC_133371.1, read as the reverse complement.
GGCTACATCATTGTGGCCAAACAATTCAATTTTTGTTTCTTCTGACCATGAAACAAAAGACCAGAATTCTTCTTCTTTGTCCAGATGAGCATTTGCAAAGGCCAAGCGGGCTTTTCTGTGCCTTATCTGGAGAAGTGATGTCCTCCTTGGTCTGCATCTGTGGAACCCAGCGGCGTACAGTGTCCGTTGGACTGTCTGCCTTGAGATGTTGCCACCAGCAGAGCCCAGATTCATCAGGATGGCCTTGGTGATTACCTCTCTCACTATCCTCCTGGCCAGCACAGGTGTCACTTTTGGCTTCCGACCACGTCCTCTGAGATTTTTCACAGTGCGGAACGTCTTGTATTTTTTAATAATACTTTGCAGTGTAGCCACTGAAACTTCAAAACATTTAGATATGGTCTTATAGCCCTTTCCTGAAGTGTGAGCAGCCACTATGCACAGCCGCAGGTCCTCAGTGAGCTCCTTTGTCTTAGGCATGACTGTCTACAAACCAACAGCAGAGAGCTTCTGTTTTTCACCTGTTGAGTTGATTAAAACAGCTGTTCCCAATGAATCAGGGTAATTAGGATGCTTTAGAACAGCTTGGAGGAAAAAAAAAAAAAAAAAAAAAAAAAAAAAAAACCCTGCACACTGACACAGAAGCTCGGATAGGTGTGGTATGTGTTGGGTATGGTTCATTAGTATATTTTCCTGCATACATATATTTAGATAACTACTATTGTGATTATATCATTATTATTATCATCATTATTATTATTATTATTATTAATAGTAATAGTACTGTTGCCTTCATCACAAAACATCGTCACAAAATATCATTGTTACAACTCAAACTTTACTATTGTTATTAATACTACTATTATTATTATTATTATTATTATTATTATTATTTATTTATTTATTTATTTATTTTTATTATTATTATTTATTATTATTATTATTATTATTTTATTATTATAATTATTGATATTACTGTTACCATCATCACAACATCATACTGTAATCACCATCCTTGGGATTATTGCTGTTATTATTATTATTATTATGATTACTGTTATTATTGATATTACTGTTACTGTCATCACAAAATATTAACCGTATCATCATTGTCATGTCATTGTTACTCCGATTTATGGCCATTTCTATTATTTTTGAACATGCTAATACTACCTATACTGCTACTACTACTTATACATTATTATTATTATTCAGATTGTCTTGTTCTCATTTCTCATTCATTATCATTGTTGTTGTTTTTTTTTTTTTTTTTTTTTTTTTTTTTTTTGTTGTTAGTATAGTTTTTTGTTTGTTTTTGTTTTTTGTTGGTATTGTTTCTGTTGTTGTTGTTTCTGTTTCTGCATTTACCATGTATGTTTTTGCACTCCAAAAAAAAAAAAAAAAAAAAAAAAGAACAGCTTGGACTATTTGGAATGGTATAGAACTTTGGATTTTCCCATTGACTGTGACAGTTTGTGTAACAGGTTCAAAAAGGTGTTTCCACTTGCTTTGGTTGCTATATGTGTATGGCCCCTTTAATTGTGGTAGAGCCTCACTCCCTGTTCATTGGCTGGCAGCATGTTGGAAACTGTTTCCGGTTAAATCAGTAATATTCGCGCCAGCAAAGAGTGTGGTTGTGGTGGGTGAGTGCTCTGGAAAATTTTATTTCTTTTATTGATCTTTCTATATTTTGACGATGTATTTTTATTCTTTCATGTTACCAAATAATATTGTAATGGTTAATGTGCACTTGTCATTGCAGGACGTCATGTAAGAACGCTGTGAAACTGATCACTTCATTTAAATGTGTTTTAACAGGTACATGTTCTATTATACATTTATTGTTTTGCAAACTGTTGTATATCATTACTGTTACAGTAATATTCGCGCCAGCAAAGAGTGTGGTTGTGGTGGGACGTTGTGCAAGAACGCTGTGAAACTGATCACTTCATTTAAATGTGTTTTAACAGAATTAAATAACCCACCCGGGGGCCGAAATGGTGTTGGTTGTCTCAGTCATTACACACAACGCAGATAAGAGACGTTACAATGGTGCCGTGACCGTGACTCTGGAAACAGCGTGCTGGAATGACTGATCGGAGGTTTCCGGAGGTGTTCGTACCGTGGTTGACGAGAGCTTTCCGCGTGAGGAGCTGTTTGGTGTAGTACCGCTTTTGACCACAAGGTGGAGTGAAGGACCGTGTTTCACCGCTTATGCCTCGTTTCCACTGAGTGGTACGGTACAGTACGGTACAGTACGGTACGGGTCGGGTCGGAAAACCATGAATTGGCTAGCGTTTCCACTGCCGACAGTACCCTTTGATGGGCGTGGTGTATGCCGGAAAGTAGTGATAACGTCACTTGATAGACGTGGTGTATGACGGAAAGTAGCTTGACGTCATTCTCGCGCAAAGAAGAAAGCTAAGACCGCAAACATCAATGGAGGACATTCGCGAGTTATGTTTCGCGGTGGCATTGTTTTGCAAGGTGTTGTGTGTGTTTTAAAAATGGCGCCTCTTGTGTTGCGTTGTCGTTCTGTAGCACGCGCAAGTGACGATTCTCTGTCAACCAATCAACGCTCTGCAGTGAGTCTAGCTCCACCCTTTAGTACCGTTCCACTGTGCTAGGTACCACAACGGAAGGGTACCCAAAAAGTGGTACGGTACAGTTCGGCATTTTGGTACCATTCACAACTTTTGATAGTGGAAATGCAAATAAATGCGTACCGTTCCGTTCCGTACCGTACCGTACCGCTCAGTGGAAACGAGGCATTAGAGGAGCAAAGTTCGGGTATTGTGGCTTCAAATTGAACGAGAGTTTGACAACAATAGCAGCTGAAGATTTAACTTTGAAGCATTTTTTTTAAAGACTTTTTTTGAAGACAATTACTGAGGTTTATTGAGAAGTTTTATTGTAGAGACTAAAATTTTGCACACATACATTTTACTTGAACTTTGAGCTCTGAAACTAGGATATATTTTTAGAACCTACACATTTTTCTTCCTTTTCGTTCACTCTGAAAGTGTCATTCTGAAGTTTTGGGACAATACATTTAATTAATTCAGTCCTCCACCACCTCAGTTAAGTGTAGGTGAATTGAAACAACCAAGTTTGAAGGAAGCCAATGAGTCAATGGAATTACTAGTGGGGATGGTAGAACGAATGGGACGCTCTATTGGGGAAAGCATTGCTTCCAGTTTAGAGTCTAAAGTGTGTGGGTCTAGTAATGCTGACTCATCTGTCCTAAACAGAGTTCTAAAATCTGAAATCAAAGAACCTGTTTGTTTTAGGGGTGACCGAGCTGAGCCATACACAATACATGAGTGGGAAGCCATAGTGCTGTCATATTTGCGCAAAATAGGGACGCCAATTGAAGAACAAGCTGATGAAGTCATGAGCAGACTTTTGGGGTGGGCACGAGAAGTTGTGAGGGTGGGCTTGCGCAGTAACCCCTCTATTGATTTGTGCAAGGGCCCAAGTCCTATTTTTGATTTGCTAAAACAGCATTTCAGTGACACAGCTTATTCTAGCATGCCATTGGCTGATTTTTATGGCACACTCCCACATGCTGGTGAAGACCCCTTTGATTACTGGCTGAGGCTAAATAGAGCCATGGACATGGCTGAGGACTGTTTAAAGAGACAGAATAAGAAGACTGATGATTTGTCACGTGAGCTCACTGTAATGTTTATCAGACATTGTCCAAACCCTGAGCTTTCCCTTATATTCAAGTGCAGACCTGTGGAGCAGTGGACGACAGCTGATGTTCATGCACGTTTGGAAGAGTATGGTAGAGAGAAACGATGTAGCTCTGTGGCTAGAGTACCCCCAGCCATCACTCTTTTAAAACAGGAAGTTGCCGTTCGGCCTTCTGAAATGAAGGATAAGACAACTGTTAAACCAGAATCTGATGCATACCATACTCCAACTAAAGAGCCCAGTGAACCCATGGAACGAATCTTAGCAATGTTGGAGCGTGTCTTGGAGAATGGACAATCAAGAAATCAGGCCGGTGCAGAGCGGCATCTGCCTAAGTCTCATAGAAACAGAGTAAGGCCTACTCTACCATGTGAAGTGTGTGGAGATATTGGCCACACCACCCATTTTCATTGCAGAGCGAATCATCTGTGTTTTCTCTGTTACAAAGCAGGTCATGCACGTGCAGAGTGTCCTAAAGCTAAAGCTTGCACTACAAGTATGGTGCCTGAGTTGGATACTGTTTCACGTACGGGAAACGAATAGGCCTGCATGTGGAGGGGGTGAGTGTAAGGCCAAATGATAATCCCCCATCATTGTTGGATTATGATCTGGAGTCTGTATATAAAAGTGTATGTGAAGAGTATAGTTCTGAATGTACAGTTGTCCTGCAAAATACACAAAAACTTGAGCCACATGATGATCTGTTCTACACTACAGTGATTATTGGTGGACAAGTTGAGGCAACAGCAATGCTTGACACTGGGTCAATGGCTTGTACCACGAGCTCCAAGATCTTACCGCAATTGCTGAGTACTGGTGTGTTGTCAAGCCTATCGCTTGCCCCAACAGATGTTGTTTTGGTCGGATGTGGAGGCACCAGAACAAAACCTTTAGGAATGATTGAGCTGGACATGGATGTGTACGGCTGTCACGTCACTGTTCCGACTTTAGTAGTTGAGGGCCAGGGTGATGATCTAATTCTTGGCAGTAATCTCTTGAAACATTTGATCCATCAGCTGAGAAGTTCTTCAGAGTTACTAATAAACGTGTCTGAACGTGAGTGTGCCAACACTGAACAAAACAAGCTGCTTGATCTACTAGCCAATGTGGAGAAATGGGGAAATGGTACTGTGCCTGATTTACTAGGAACAGTAAAGATCAAAACGGCAGTGTCACTCGAACCTATGTCTGAAAACTTAGTTTGGGGCAAACTGCAAAGCATTCACGACATCTCAGCTGGCAGTGCTGTCATTTTGGAGCCCAGCAGAGTAAAATCAAGGCCAAGGTTAGTGCTGGTTGGAAAAACAGTAGCTTTGATACGTAAAGATGGATGGGTTCCCCTCAAAGTGATAAATCCTTCTGAGAAAGCAGTTACTTTAAAAAGGAATTCAACGCTTGCAGATGCTTTCCCTTGCATGGCGTTGCAGGATTTTGACTGCTCTGAATTTCCTGATGCTTGCTCATTTGCTCTTGAACAAAAAGTTCAGAGAACAGCCGATGTGTTAACTGACAAACAGGATGAGATGAGTGTAACAGATGCTCTAACCAAGTCGGGATCAAACGACTTATGTGCTGCTGATGACTCAACAGTTTTACGTGACTTGGGCTTAGCTGACTTGGATGTGGAGTCTTGCAATGTGTCTGCTGACTGCAAAGCAAAACTTGTTCAACTTATCTCTCAGTACCATTCTATCTTTTCCAGACACAAGTTGGACTGTGGAAAGGCTGCTGGTTTTGTTCATCGCATTCACCTGAGTGATGACAAGCCCTTTCGGTTGCCGTATCGTCGTCTTGCTCCCACTCAGTATGAAAGGCTTCGTCAAGCTTTGGATGAGATGGAAGAACGTGAAATTATACAAAAGTCTAGAAGCGAGTTTGCATCACCACTTGTCCTAGTCTGGAAGAAGTCAGGAGACTTGAGAATATGTACAGACTTCCGTTGGATTAATCCTCGCACAATCAAGGATGCGCATCCACTTCCCCACCAAGCAGATGCTCTTGCTGCGTTGGGTGGAAATGCCTATTTTTCTACAATGGACCTCACATCTGGCTACTATAATGTAGAAGTTCATGAAGATGACCGGAAATACACAGCGTTTACATCACCCTTTGGATTATACGAATATAATCGGTTACCGCAGGGCCTGTGTAACAGTCCGGCCACCTTCATACGGATGATGTTGACAATATTCGGGGATCAGAATTTCATCAGCCTATTATGTTATTTAGATGATGTCCTGGTGTTTGCTCCCACAGAAGAGCTGGCATTAGAGCGCCTGGAAATGGTGTTCAAGCGTTTGAAGACTCATAATCTCAAGCTTGCTCCAAAGAAGTGTCATCTCTTGCGGAGTTCTGTAAAATTTCTAGGCCATATTATCAGTGCGGATGGTATTGCTACCGATCCAGAAAAAGTAAAAGCCATTACTTCTGTCACTGAGGATGATCTTATGGTTGAAGGTACCAATGTTCCCAGTCAGCAGAAAATAAGGTCTTTTCTGGGCATGGTAGTGTTTTACCAGCAGTTTATTGAAGACTGTTCGTCTATTGCCAAACCATTGTTCAACCTTACCACTGGAAGAAAGGCACCACGTGGAAAGTGGAAACGTCGAACGTGTCAGAGAGAGTTGTCTGCATCAGACTGGACTGAGGAATGTAGTCAAGCGTTTCACAAATTGAAGCAGGCTTTGCTTGATCAAGTCTTGTTGGTTCATCCGAATTTTAATGAGCCTTTCTTGCTTTCAGTAGATGCTTCAAGTAATGGGCTCGGGGCTGTTTTGTCCCAGATTCCAGCTGGTGGAACAACGGCTAGACCTGTCGCTTTCGCAAGCAAGTCGCTTACCTATGCCCAGTCTCGATACCCTGCACATCGATTGGAGTTTTTCGCTATGAAATGGGCTATCTGTGACAAATTTCATCACTGGCTCAGGGGTCAGAAATTTACAGTTTGGACAGACAACAACCCATTCACATACATTCTGTCCAAAGCCAAATTGGATGCTTGTGAACATAGATGGGTTGCTAAATTAGCACCATACCAGTTTGACATTAAGTATGTTCCTGGTCCAAAAAATATAGTTGCTGACGCCCTGAGCCGAGAGCCCTTCGTGCATCCTAGTGTACTCCATCGTCTCACAAGAGTTCCTTACAGTGAGTTATTGGTAGAAGCGGCTGATGTGTGCACAGACCATGTCCAGGATGTCTTTCGTTGGTCTACTCATCCCTTTGACAGTACTCCTGATACTGAAGGTGTGGCCGTTGCTTGTCATACAGCTAAAGCCTCCTTACCTGGCACAATGTCAACGCAGGAAGTGGAAGCTGTTCTGCACTCATGCCGACATAGCGATACAAACATCAGGCCACATGCATTGTTGCTGCCTCACCTTCCACAAGCAATAATACCATCTGAATCAGCTGACGTTAATTTGATGTTGCATGACGATCTAATGAAGAGGCAACAGGAAGACATTGTTTTGAGCAGAGTGATTTGCTTTGTCGAGAGAGGACGAAGACCTAACAGGAGGGAGCGGGCGAATGAACCAACCACTGTCTTGAAACTTTTGAAACACTGAGGAAAGCTGCAAATGAAGAATGGTGTGTTATATAGAGTTTCGAAAAATAGTGTCACCAAAAGGAAGACCTACCTGTATGTCGTGCCTGATGCAGTGAAGAATATGGTGTTGAAGGGTGTTCATGACCAAGCAGGACATCAAGGTCAGCAGCGGACTCTGTATCTTGCTCGGCAAAGGTTCTTTTGGCATGGCCTGGAGAAGGATGTGAGAGAGTATGTGAAATGCTGTCGTCGATGCGTGATCAGCAAGACACCAGAACCAGAGGGTCGTGCACTGTTGGAGAACATCATTACGACAGAGCCCCTTGAACTCGTCTGCATAGACTTTTGGTCGGCGGAGGACTCTGGCAACCGGTCCCTGGATGTACTTGTTGTGACCGACCACTTTACTAAAATGGCCAGTGCGTTCTTGTGTCCAAATCAGTCTGCCAAAGCTGTGGCGCATCAACTGTGGCATAACTACTTCTGTGTTTATGGCTTTCCAAGCCGAATTCACTCTGACAGAGGAGCCAACTTCAAAAGTGCCCTGATAGCTGAACTGTTAAATGTCGCTGGAGTTCAAAAATCAAGAACAACTCCCTATCATCCGATGGGAAATGGAGCGTGTGAGAGGATGAACAGGACTCTGGGAAACATGATACGTGCACTGCCAGCGAAGACCAAGCAAAAATGGCCCCAAGTACTCAAATCTCTAACTTTTGCTTGTAATTGCACCGTCCATGAGACCACGGGATATGCTCCTTTCCTGTTGATGTTTGGAAGGATTCCACGGCTGCCTGTGGACCTGGTATTCGAAACTGTTCTGGACAATCCCGATGTTGTGAACTACGACAGTTACATCCAAGCTCTTCGGAGAGATATGAAGGAGGCAATGCACGTTGCACAGGCATCTGCTTTGAAACAGCTGAAGAGACATGCTGACTTGTACAATAAGAAGGTCAGGGGTGGACCTATTGATGTCGGTGATCGAGTTTTACTTGCCAACAAGGGAGTACGTGGAAAACGGAAGCTTGCTGACCTTTGGGAGGATACGACGTACACCGTTGTTGGACTTAACAAAGATAGTCATACCTACAGAATTCAGCACAGTCGTACTGGTGTTGTGAAAACTGTACATCTTAACCTTATAATGCCAGTCAACTTTCTTCCACTTACTGATGATGAGTTGGAGGGTGATGCAACCGACAATCACCTGAGTGACTCAGAGAGTATTGATTCTGTGGTTGCTGATGTGTCTGAGGATGCTACGAACTACAGGACACAAGAGTGGGTATCACAGCTACCTTCTGATGACATGAACGACCCAGGGACGGATGATGTGGAAGAACCTACAGATGTTCTTGAGCCTATACAAGCTGTGGATATGGCTCAGTTTAATGTAGTGGAGCATGATGTGAATAACAGCTCTGATACAACCCAGCTGGGACCTGAGGGTCTAGATGATGTTGCGGGTATGGACGAAAGCGTAACTGAATTGGCTACAGAGCAGGTTGAAATATCTGTATCTGTCTCCTTGAGTGCTGCAATGCCTAATGGCGGTCACTTTGCTAAAGCCAATTCAGTGTCTAATATTAGTGTTCGCAACTTTCCTGCTGAAAGTTCACTAAGCCATGTAAGATCCAGAGCTGGTAGACTGTTCAAACCAGTTACAAGGTTTATTGAGATAATGAACCAGCAAAAAGTTCTGGGGTAAACATGAATATGTTGCTTGAGTGTTACGTGGTAACTCATTTTTCTGTATTCTTGCTATAACACACCTTGTTATGTGTTACTGTAATGTTTCTATTGTTATGTTTTGGATGATTTAAGCGTAATTGTAAGATGTGTACTGCAATGCACTGACTTGAGACAGGAGTTAAGTCTCTTTTGTGGAGAACTTGTGTGTCCAAATGTATGAAATGTAAATTGTTTAGCTAACATGTAATGGGCATGTTTGTCTATGAGTGTCTAGGGGATTGGCCACCCTCTTCTCACTTTAATTCCTGTGGGGAATAGTGTCTACACTGAACTGAACAGACAATTTCATGAAGTTTTGAACACCTTTAAAAAAAATTTCTCTCTTCCTCGTCTATTTTTTTTCATTCCTGTATATTGTTGTTGAGTTTATGTACCTGATGTTATGTTGTGGTCAGTGATAGTTTTGGCATTGATGTTTTGTGTGAGAGCAAGTGGAATTCAGTAGGGGGGAATGTAACAGGTTCAAAAAGGTGTTTCCACTTGCTTTGGTTGCTATATGTGTATGGCCCCTTTAATTGTGGTAGAGCCTCACTCCCTGTTCATTGGCTGGCAGCATGTTGGAAACTGTTTCCGGTTAAATCAGTAATATTCGCGCCAGCAAAGAGTGTGGTTGTGGTGGGTGAGTGCTCTGGAAAAATTTATTTCTTTTATTGATCTTTCTATATTTTGACGATGTATTTTTATTCTTTCATGTTACTAAATAATATTGTAATGGTTAATGTGCACTCGTCATTGCAGGACGTCGTGTAAGAATGCTGTGAAACTGATCACTTCATTTAAATGTGTTTTAACAGGTACATGTTCTATACATTTATTGTTTTGCAAACTGTTGTATATCATTACTGTTACAGTAATATTCGCGCCAGCAAAGAGTGTGGTTGTGGTGGGACGTCGTGTAAGAACGCTGTGAAACTGATCACTTCATTTAAATGTGTTTTAACAGAATTAAAAAACCCACCCGGGGGCTGAAATGGTGTTGGTTGTCTCAGTCATTACACACAACGCAGATAAGAGACGTTACATTTGCAAAGGGTATGAATAATTTTGGACATGCCACTTTTTGTTCAAATGTAAATAAAAGCTGAAAAATATTTATTTCCACATTTCCACAAGGATGGCTCTTGTACATCGTCTTATTATCTATTGGGAGAAGCCTGTGTCATTTCCAGTCAAAAAAAAAAAAAAAAACTTGCTGGTTGAATAAAAGTAATTTAATTGTAATTGTAGGTAAAATATTACTTTTTGATTACTTTTCTAAATTTCCAATTAATGTTTTCAACTGTTAATCATTTTCAAACATTTCAACCAGACAGGATTAACCTTTACAGTAGTCCAGCTACTACGAATTCAGACTTTAGAAACTCTTAGCACTTCTGAGGTAAAATACTGATCAACGCCCAAAACAATTCCCAAAATAGTCAGTCTTAAAAAATAAAATGAAATTATAATAATAATAAAATAAAGCATATACATTAACCCAAATAGAAAATAAAACAGTTATCGAATAAGCATGTGTCCTATTCTGTGTCCTAAACTCCAGAAACTGGTGTCTCAAATTTAACAGTAGTCAGTAGGCAATTTTGGAAAAAAATAATTAAATATGTGTGTGTCAGTGTGTAAATAATCAGATGTAACCCCTTTTGTAATCGTAATGTCATTTAATTGCACTTTTTTCTCTCAGTAACTAACAGATTACAGTTACATTTATAATTAATTAATTAAATTATGTAATTCTGTAACATGTATCTAGTTACTCCCCAACACTGTATATCTCACTGCACTACATGACAAAATAATTAACACAGTTATAGAATCTTAATAAATATAAATTGTTCTTAATAATAATCTTAAAGAATGTATAATATTACAGATATAATTTGGTTATTGGCTTGTGTATATCTTCTTAAAACTGGTTGTACAGTTGTTTTTCACATTCATTTAGTCTCAAACATTTAGTCTATGCAATTACATAAAAATATCTTATTTTGCAACTTTTCCCATTAAATGTTGCTTTGTGTTCTTCTCAGGCTTTAACAAAATAATGTAACATTTGGGGGTGAACAAGCAGAAAAGCAGGCCAAAACTAGAAGCTAAAATAGCAAAAATCTCCACAGCAGTTGTAAATTTACCAGGTGAACTGACATATGCTGGTACAAATGCCAGCCACACTGCACAAAATATAAGCATGCTGAAGGTGATGTATTTGGCCTCATTAAAATTGCCTGGCAACTTCCGGGCCAGAAAAGCCAGAAAAAAGCAGACACAGGCCAAAAGGCCTATATATCCCAACACACACCAGAAGGCCAGATCAGAGCCCACACTGCAATCCAGAATGATCTTGGATTGTTGATATTCAGTGTTTCTATATGGGAAAGGAGGGGATATTGTAAGCCAAGCAGTACATATGACCACCTGGACCAGAGTGCAGCAGAAGATGATTATTCTCTGCTGCATGGGGCCCAACCACTTCATTATATTGTTTCCTGGTCGGGTAGCTGTAAAAGCTGCCAACACCACTAAAGTCTTTCCCAGGATGCAGGAGATGCAGAGGGAGAAAGTGATGCTGAAGGCAGTGTGTCGTAGCATGCAAGACCATGATGTAGGTTCCCCAATAAATACCAAAGCACACAGAAAACAAAGAGTCAGTGATAACAAGATGAAAAAACTAAGTTCTGAGTTATTCACACGGACTATCGGGGTTCCTTTGTTGTAAAGAAATATCATCAGCACTGTGACAGTCAAAAAGGCTCCCACTACAGCTATCACAGTCAGCGTGATTCCCATTGCATCATGGGAGAGAAACTCAATTACCTTTGGGACACATATTGTTCCATTCACATTGGACCAATAATCTTCAGGGCATAACAGACAATCTATTGAATCTATAAAAAAGGGAAAAGAGAAATAATAAAATCTGATAAATTAAGGCAAATTAGGAAGATCACAAGACACATGTAATAAGAGCATTAAGGAGTCTGTATATTTTCTTGTCAACAGGAAAACATACAGTAGGGTTCTATTACCTGTCTGATTACTGATCTTGCCAATATCACATGGAACACAATCAAAGCAGCACAGAGGTTGCCCACGACGGACAGCCTTCCTGAATCCTGGAGTGCAGCTGTTACTGCATATAGACACAGGTACCTAAAAAAAAAAAAAAAAAAAAAAAAAAAATATTGTGTAATTCTTATAACTATTTGTGAGACCAAACAACAGAATTAGGAGTATTCAAACATAAACAAGTCACCCTTTTAAAACATACACAATGTTATCATCAGAGGTAGAAAGTAACGAATTACATTTACTCCCGTTACTGTAATTGTGTAGGTTTTTTGTGTACTTCTACTTTTTAAAGTAACTTTTAAATTTTGTAATTTTACTTTTACTTAAGTACATTTTGATTTAAGTATTGTGCTTAACTACATTTTAAATAGTATCCGTTACTGAGTAAAAATAAAAAAAATTAAATAATAAAATAAATTAATTTAAAAAAAAAATGTGCGTGGAGGGAAGGAGGAGATCGCGCACCGGAAACTGATTGCTTGATGAGCAGCAGAACAAACGCAGCGCGCCAACTCAAGAAAGATGGAGACGGACAAGGCACAGTTTTGCAGAGTTACATCTCTCGGCTGCATGCATGAAGCAAACCGTCACTCTAATGTAAAGTTAATAACAAACTTGCACGTGCCTAATGTATAACACTAGTGTATATCAAAGTCGGACATAAGGCACGCATAAGTCCGCTACTGATTCACAAACTATGCGCGCTCTCAGGACTCGGATCCCTATCGTATTTTTGCGTGGAATTTCAAAACATTTGCCTAGTTGTTCAAATTATTGTCCCGTGAGTGTTTTATAATGGATGCTCACCCATAGAAGAGGAATGAGGATCGGTGTTTATCAGGCGCACACTGACAGTTCACTGATCCTGTGTTTGTCGAACCTTCACATCGATGCGTTTCAACAGATTTAGAATGTATTTGCTGTAGTTTGAATTCGTATGTTAATTTTTTAATGAATACAAACAGATATTCAGTCAGTCAAGTTCAAAGGGATAGGTTTAGTGGTCTTTTGGCATCTCCCTGTTGTCCTGTTTGGTAAGGCAGGTTCACTTATTTAAGAAAAAGTACTCTGAAGTTGTAAAGAATGTCTTTAGTAAGGAATTCAGGAGCTTAAAATCTGTATATATAGTTTTAAAAAGTTAGAATTTAGCAGAGGTTTTCTTTAAAGGTTATAAGGTATATTTAAAGTTTTAATTTAAAGTTTGTTTGAATTTTGAGTTTTTTTATAACATGCAGTAGAAGAATAATAAGGCAAAACAAATGTTTTGGTTAATAAAAAGATTTTAAAATAAATACTTTTCTCTTTACTTTGGAAGTAAATAAGTAAATAAATAAGATAATAATAATTAAGAGGACATGTCAGGCATAGGGGAGCCTTGCAAAATTGACCGGAGAAGGAGGGGGGCCCCGGAGTAAAAAAGGTTGGGAACCCCTGCCCTACTGAATCCAGTTTATGCAACATTCAGTGGTTGTGATGTTTTAAGTTTTATGGGATCACTTGGACTAAAATTTCCCTAAATGTTTTATATGGTTATTTAATTTTTAATTGTATCTTATTTATTTGTTTTTATTGCACTTTATTTGTAAAGTTGTTTCCTCAATTAAAAACAACCAGGTTGAGATTTATATCCCCTTGTCTTTTTTGAATAACCCTAGAACCCCCCACCCAGCACTGCTGTTAAAAAAAAAATACTCAGTAAATTTTACTGAGTATGAGTTACTTTTTACTTTTACTTGAGTAGATTTTTTGACCAGTACATTTACTTGTAATTAAGTAAAATTTCATTGAAAGAACAGTACTTTTACTTGAGTAGCATATTTTATTACTCTTTCCACCTCTGGTTATTATACTAATAAAGGCTCACAGATCACATAATGGCAGTGATTTTAATCGAACAATAGATGGCAGTGCAGTGCACAGTCAACACCTTGCCTTGTTCTGTTGGTTAGACCACATAATGGAATGCTCGTCAATAACCAGTTCTCTCCCAGTTTGCTGAGCACCATCATAGAGGCCCACTTTAACAAACTGAATATCTCCACTTCCATGTCTTTGCCAGTTTATCAAATCATATGATGGGATTGAATCTCCCTTAACATCAAAATCGACTTCTTCTCCAGAAACAGAGAAAGAGATTTCCTGTAAATAATGCTGAAGCTTTGGAGTAGAAATACGCAACAAGAAAAAAGAAAAAAAAAAAAGAAGAAGAAGGAGAGAGGGGCAGATATTTCTGATCAAAAACTAATTTTAGGTAGAAAAATATGCTATATTTATGCGCAATATAATTACTATTCTGTGTCAAAACCAGTTCTCATTAAACCTGTAGGTACTTTTACCTGCCATGGAAACACATTGTTGAGGTTTGCACATGAGAAATTCTCAAATGGTCCATTTCCAGGTATACAGTGAATGAGATTATGTAGAGAATGAGCAAAGGCATACACTGCTTTATATACATTGTAGGTCACACGAGGACTGGATGTGTTCATGTAGGCAGAGTGTTCTTGTCTGAGAGTTTCTTTTCCTGTGCAGGAGGGCAAATGACTGTTCAAGTTGGATGTGGAGGGAGAGCAACCATAAAGAGCTTCCCACAACTCCTGAATTTGAGGGTTAGAAGGGTACCTTTCTGGGGTCACTGTTTTGAGGTAATCCTGAAGACCTGGAATGTGTCCTTGACGTATTGCAAACCCAATTGTGCCATCTAAGAATGGATATGTTTCTGCTAATATCGAAGCTGTAACCCAAGCCTCACTTGCAATCCATTGAATTCCTGTGATATTTTGAGTCACAAACTCTCTTAAGAATGGATAAAATTCCCCCTCCCCTGAAAAAACAACCACCACCTTAGCTGTTGATTCCTTCATTACTTTAAGAATCCTTAAGACCTGTTCCTGGGTATAGTCTTTAGGGATCATTTCATGATAGGCCAAACAAATGTTAGTAGTATCAATTTCTCGCTTTAAGCCTTGTAAAGCAAACCTGCCATAGTCATGGTCTTCAGTCACCACACCAATCCATGTCCAGTCAAACCTCTTTAAGAGTTGTGCAATAGCTTTGACCTGATAATCATCACTGGGAACCACTCTAAAAAATGTTGGGAACTGCTTTCGATCACTTAAGCAGGCGCAGGTTGAGAAATAACTTATCTATAAACAAAAATATAATATAATAAATGAAAGAAAGAAAGAAAGAAAGAAAGAAAGGAACATATATAACAGTTTGTATAGACATCAGTGCAAAATTGCCTCAAGAGTAGTTAACATTTTTTCATAATAAGACATTAAATTCCTGGAAATCCCAATGTCACCTGATAAAGTTAGGAAGGAATAATGTGTAAGAATATGTACATATGTTTACCATGGGTATTCTGAAAGGCTCCAGAGTTCTGGAGACAACGATGGATTGTGAAGATCCAGATTCCCCTATAAATCCTAATAAAGGGCTAGCTCCAGAACATATAAAACTCTGAACAACATCCTGTCCATTTAACACTGCCAGGACTGCTTTCTGAGCTGTTACGGGAGTAGCACAAGAGTCAAAGATACTATAAGCCAGAGTATGGTTTGGTAATAGATCTTTTCTGTTGTTTATTTCCTCCACAGCAAGTGTCATGCTGAGAGCCCAGCGGAACGCCCTTGGATCAAACCTACAAAAAAAAAAAAAAAACTTCTTGTAAAACAATGTGTGGTTTAGGAAAGACGCTATACAAAATGTATAAGACATGTCCTTACCCTCGACACTGCGCTGCTAAAGGTCTCTTTATGTAGTCTGTTGGAGGAAGCTCTACTCTATAATGCAAAGGAAAAATTCCTCCTATTGTGAAGTCGCCACTGGTCATGAACACTGGCAAATTAAAGTCACCCTGTGGGTTGCAGCTTGAAGTTACAGCTGCACTGGAAAGATGAAATACAGAGACAAAAATATAAATCATTATCCTATTAACCTCCACAAGAACAAAAGGCAAAGATATGCTTCTCTTACCTTAGGTTTTATATGTTAGTCATGCATATCATGTTAGTCATGCATATTATTATGCATGACGTCGTTCCTGAGTTATATATCAAATCAGGTGCGCTATAATGTTTCCCATGATGCAACATTACAATATCATCAATTACAATATCATTAATGCTTTACTTAGTAGATAATGCTTATTAATATGGTGATTAATTAAATGAATATGGTGATTAACAAATGGTGATTAATTAAGCAAATTAACCATAATCAGTTACAGTGGAAAAAGCATCCAACAGAAAAAAGAAAGAAATTAAAATAAATTAATTTTCTGGCTATGTACAAACTGAAGGTGGTATTATTATTTATTTATTTATTTATTTATTTATTTATTTATTTATTTATTTATTTATTTATTTATTCATTCATTGTTTGTTTGTCCATGTGAAGTTTGATGTTTATTTTTTATAACTGATGGTCTATAATTAATGCGTGTAAATGTACAATGTAAAATGAGTACACAACACTACCAGTGCAACAGGTCTAAGCCTCACAAAACATTTTACATAGTTTTTACAGTCCACAGTGAAATCTGGACCGGAATAGATATGGTGATATTAACTAACACATAGTTCTAATGTTACCATGCATGTATGTATTGTTTGTTTCAGCCAGAAATGCATTAAATATTACAAACATTGTAATCATTTTAATGAAATAATTAAAGGTTGTCTCATGACTGAATGTGTATCGAGTGTGCATTATCATTGGCTCAAAGAAATAATTACATTCACAAGGGCTTGGTACATAAAAGATTGACAGCAGGAGGGGCATATGCTATTGGTTTGATTGTTTTCAGGTAGAAAGTTAAGGCCATCCCTCAGTCACAGATTATCTATATATGCTGTACCCATTAGATTAATTTGATTAGTCTGTGTCAGTTATGGCACAGCTTAATGCGGTTTTGTTTTTGCATTTTACATTTTGGCCACTGCTGTGTATTGGTTTGCAAAATCAGTATAAAAGGAAAATTAATTGTGTCTTTCAGGGAGATGAAGATACCTACAGCTTTTACCAGGGGGGAGATGTGGTTTTGGGAGGAATTTTTCCTTTGCATTCCAGCCCTATATCGTCATTTTATTCTTTCAACACCAAACCTGAGCCAACTAAGTATAAATTGTGTGTCAAGCTTTCATCATCTGATAAATGTTTCGTAAAACATATATATATATTTTTGTATTGCAATAATGTAATGCATTTTATACAAGTGTGTGTGTGTGTGTGTGTGTGCAGCTTCACTCCTAGAGCCCTGAGGTGGATGCAGACGATGCTCTTTGCTGTGACAGAAATAAACCAGCGGCAAGACCTTTTGCCAAACCTATCACTGGGCTACCACATCAGGGACAGCGGTGATGACATACCTGTATCTGTGAAGAGGTCTCTTCTCCTAGTCAATGGACAACCAGAGAAAGGCAGTAGACAAAGCTGTGAAGATATACAAAAGCAGCCAAGCCCTGTAATCGTGGGAGATGCTGCATCAGGAGTGTCCATGGCTGTTCTGAGAACTCTAGGCTCATTCAAAATACCCTTGGTAAAACAACATCTAACATTATATTAATTGATTCTCTTGCAATTGCATTTCCTTTGTCTTGGTTATGAAAGCTGTGATTTTCTATTGAGTTCTGCACTTATTGTGAAACAAATAAACAGAAGTAAAAAACACATATTGTAAATTGCCAGTATTAGCTTTTACTTGGTTTTACTTTATGAGTTTACTTATTAGTTACAGTACTTTTAATCTTACTGTTTTCATATTTTAGGTGAGCTACTTTGCATCCTGTTCATGTCTCAGTAACAAGAGAGAGTTTCCAGCATTCATGCGGACAATGCCAAGTGATCTATTTCAGATTAAAGCCTTGGTAAAACTTGTTCATTTCTTTCAATGGACATGGGTCGGGGTGATTGGAGTGGAATCAGATTATGCTCGCTTTGCTATACATCTTTTCTTGAAAGAGTCAGAAAGATTTAATATTTGTCCTGCTTATGTTCACTTCTATCCTGTTGTACTAATGCAAGATACAGTACATGAGCTTGTAAACATTTTAAAAGCTTCCTCTGCCACAGTCATAGTAAACTTCTCTGGGGAATCAGAACTGCATAGTATACTAAAAGAGTGCAGACAGCAAAATGTTACTCATCTTCAGTGGATTGCCAGTGAGGCCTGGGCCACATCAAAAGCTCTCTGGGATGATTTTGGTGATTTGTTAAAGGGAACATTAGGGTTTGCCATACGAAGAGCTGATATCCCACATCTTGGCAATTACCTCAGAAGAATAAGTGTTTCTGTTGCTCAGTCCCATTTTCTTTCTGAGTTTTGGGAAGAGACTTTCCGTTGCCGACTAAATGGGTCCTTAAATACTCATGTGCATGGGGAAGAGGCACAGAACTGGCCACCTTGCAATGGCAGTGAGAGTTTGGACGATGTATACACTCCTTATTCAGATGTGTCACAACTCAGAGTCTCCTACAATGTTTATAAGGCTGTGTATCTCATAGCACATGCACTACATGACATGAGCACATGTGAACCAGGAAAGGGTCCCTTTCAGAATGGGACATGTGGGAGTCTATCTCAAATTCTGCCATGGCAGGTGTGTGTTACTCACCATTTTACATTATCTGCCTATATTGTGCTAATAAGAAATTATCAAACACTGTACAAGTTCTAAAACAATGTGTGTATTGCAATTAATGCACTTTAATGTTTTCTTGCTTTGCATCGTTCTATCTCCCAACCTTCACCTAAGCTCCTGTACTACATGAAACAAACACATTTTACAACACTAGGGGAAGAGGTCAGATTTGATGACAATGGTGATCCCATTGCATCCTATGACCTGATGAACTGGCAAAGAGGGTCTGATGGCTCTCTTCAGCTAGTGAGGGTGGGATTCTATGATGCCTCCCTCGAAGACGACAAGGACCTAGTAATAGATGAGCCAGTAATTATGTGGCACAAAGGAGAGAAGGTGTGTGCCATCCCACTCATCACCCGGTATTGCTTGCTATGTCTGTTTTTCTTTCAATTCTACCCAATAATTATGATGGAACTGAATAAAATCCAGTTTTTTTAACTTTAAATTGCAATGCACTATTGATTTTATTTTATACATTTTTGATCGCTTATTTCTTTAAGCAATAAAAATATGTAGTCACATGCACTCTCATCAACTCCAGACTATGTAGTGTTTTGTTTTTTTTTCTATTGTTTGTTCTGCTGTGGTCATTAGGCACCAAAATCATTGTGCAGTCAAAGCTGTCTGCCAGGCTCCAGGAAAGCCAGGCTAAAAGGCAAGCCAGTCTGCTGCTTTGACTGTATACTATGTGCTGAAGGAGAGATCAGTAATCAAACAGGTGTGAATTTCTTCACATCTCCTCAATTAAAGACATTGTGATGAAAGAAAAAAATGAGTACATTTCAAAATTATAGATAAATGAACTTTATGCTCCCCATTTTTAATTTTTCCCCCCCCCACAGATTCAAATGATTGTCTGACATGTTCAAAGGAAACATGGCCAAACCAAGCCCAAGACCAGTGCATTCCCAAAACGTTAGAGTTTTTGTCTTTTCAGGAGCCCTTGGGAATAATTCTATGGGCATTTTCAGCATTCGGAGCCTGTGCAGCATTAGCAGTGCTTGTTGTATTTACAATATACAGGAAGACACCAGTCATACGAGGAAACAATATGGAGTTAAGTTTCCTTCTCCTCCTGTTTCTCTGTGCATGTTTTCTGATTGGCCTAACATTTATAGGGAAGCCCACCGACTGGTTATGTCGAATTCGGTATCCAGCCTTTGGAATCAGCTTTACTCTCTGTATTTCATGCATCTTGGCAAAAACTGTAGTAGTTTTAATGGCTTTCAGAGCCACCCTCCCTGGCAGTAATGTCATGAAGTGGTTTGGCCCTGCCAAACAAAGATCAAGTGTAATCTTGTGCACTTTTGTGCAAGCATTTATTTGCATCATATGGTTAACAACTAAGCCTCCTTTTGCATCATATAACACAAAGTTTATGAGTGCAACTATAAATGTTGAATGTGCTGTAGGATCTGAAGTTGGATTTTGGTGTGTGCTTGGATATATTGGATTCCTAGCTTGCTTGTGTTTCCTAATAGCATTTTTGGCTAGAAAATTACCGGACAACTTTAATGAGGCTAAATTCATCACATTTAGCATGCTTATATTTTTTGCTGTGTGGATAACCTTCATTCCAGTTTATGTGAGCTCTCGTGGAAAGTATACAATTGCTGTCCATGTCTTTGCCATTCTAGCTTCTGCATTTGGTCTATTGCTGTGTATATTTGCTCCTAAATGTTATATTGTACTTTTGAAACCTGAGAAAAATGACAAAAAGCATATGATGAAAAAATAACAAAAAGAAAAAAAAAAAAGGTTTTGAACATTTGTAATAATGCACTACACTAAAATAAATAAATAAATAAATAAATAAAATACAGTAATAGTCCACATTTTTTTCCTCTAAAGAAAGTTTATTTTATGGTTTTTAGGTTATTTTGTTTATTTTATATTCACTTTTATACAGTACACTGTTGTGCTATTATTATTATTGTTATTATTATTATTATTTTTATGTTTCCAAATCACTGTAATTCATTAATTAATTTTCAGTTGAAGGCCAGACTTGCCTTTATCTACACAGCAAATGCACAAAATGCAGATAAAAAATAAAATAAAAAAGATTTAGATACATACATAATGCACACGACCATGTAACTGAGAAAATATTATTACTATATTACTGAGAATATATTATTTGAATAGTCAAATTTGTATGGTAGAAACAACTACATTTGCTGTTGTCAGTATTGTGTCCTGTTTTGTTCTGTCTTTCC
The DNA here is from genome assembly GCF_049309525.1 of Garra rufa. NCBI lineage: Eukaryota > Metazoa > Chordata > Actinopteri > Cypriniformes > Cyprinidae > Garra > Garra rufa. Next base: position 20,961,546 of record NC_133371.1, on the reverse strand, counting down.
TAGTGTTTCCCCCCCTGTGTTTCTAGTTTATTTGGTTTGTTCCTTTGTCTCCCCCTTCTGTTCAGTATATAGTTTGGTTTGGTCTTGCCCATATTTGTACTTCCCCTAGTTATCTCGTTAGGTTGCCACTCCCCTGTCTCAGTGTATTTATAGTCTTCAATTCCTCACTCCCCTTGTCGGTGATTAATGCTGTTAATGTTATTCATTTCCATGTTTCTTTTGTTTTCAATAAATATCAGTTTCATTTGTTACTCCGGTTTCCTTAAAGTTTCTCCTGGCTCATCTCCATGGCAGTTGTGACAGAATCACCGACCAAACAAGATGACCTGGGCTGAGGACCTCCTAATGAACCTGCAGCAAGGTGAGCGTTCGCTGGAGGAATATGTGGAGGAGTTTCTGAGTGTTTACCATCTGGTGAGATGGAGTGATAAAATGATTAATGCATGCTTCCAGATGAGACTAAAAGATGATTATTTGTTTCAATTGATAACTCCAAATGATTGCTACCGTCCTGTAGCAGATTTTGTCAATTTTGTTCTCGATTTATGTGATTCCCCATTCCAAGTCATGGTGGAGGATGGTAATCCTCCTCCCATCTGGAAACATGCAATCACCCCATCTCACCAACAACCAGGGCCCTCCACATATCACTCCAGTGACCTCACTCCCCCTCCTTGCCTCCCACGTGTCCTCAAGTCCTCCATAGCTCCACGATGGTCCTCAGCCCAGTACCTATGGCTGCCAACATCAGAGTCTGCTCACAAGATGGCCGCCATGTCAGAGTCTGCTCCCAAGATGGCCACCACATCAGAGTGCCATGTCAGAGTGCCACGCCAGAGTCTGCACGCCAGAGTCTGCAGCCAAGATGTCTGCCATGACAGAGTCTGCACCCAAGTCTGAACCCCCCTGGTTTCGCCCAGCCTCCACTGTCCGCGACTCCAGAGCGCCCTCCAGTGTCCACGCCTCCAGACCGCCCTCCAGTGTCTGCACCTCCAGAGCACCCTCCAGTGTCCGTGCCGCCAGAGCGTCCTCCAGTGACCGCGCCGCCAAAGCGCCCTCCAGTGACCGCTCGGAGCGCCCTCCAGTGACTGCGCCGCCAGAGCGCCCTCCAGTGACCGCTCCTCCAGAGCGCCCTCCAGTGACAGCTCCTCCAGAGCACCCTCAAGTGACCGCTCGCCCAGAGCCTGCTCTTCCAGAATCTCCGCTGGTGATGTCCAGCCCACCAGAGTCTCTGCTGGGGTCGTCCAGCCCTCCAGAGCCCGCTCGCCCCGAGCGCTACCTAGAGCCCGCTCGCCCTGAGCGCCGTACAGAGCCAGCTCCTCAAAAGCTCCCTCCAGAGCCCGTGTCTCATGAGCACCTTCCAGAGACTATTCTGGCCTGTGGTCCGCTAATTGTCCCCAAGAAAATTTTTGAAAAATTCTGAACTGTCTGCTCCTCCTTGGACCCCTTAACCCCCTGATCCGCCCTGGAGGCCGCCCTTGTATCCTATGTCCCTGGTGTCCCAGCCTAGCGGTCTCCCTGGCATCCACCCTCCCTCCCTTATAGATGTTATTAGACGTGAGACGCGCCTTCGGTGAGGAGGGGGGGGGTTAATGCCAAGGTAATGTCAGTATTGTGTCCTGTTTTGTTCTGTCTTTGCTAATGTTTTTCCCCCTGTGTTTCTAGTTTATTTGGTTTGTTCCTTTGTCTCCCCCTTCTGTTCAGTATAGTTTGGTCTTGCCCATTTTTGTACTTCCCCTTGTTATCTCGTTAGGTTGCCACTCCCCTGTCACTCCCCTGTGTATTTATAGTCCTCAGTTCCTCACTCCCTTTGTCAGTGATTAATGTTGTTAATGTTATTCAGTTTCATTGTACTCCTGGTTTTTGTTCCATGTTTCTTTTGTTTTCGATAAATATCAGTATTATTTGTTACTCCGGTTTCCTTCAAGTTTCTCCTAGCTCATCTCCATGGCAGTTGTGACAGCTGCATTCTCATTTTCTGTAATGTTTTTATTACCATAAACAATCCTGAGTGCTTGTGGTGTGAACAGCTTAGCTGTTTTGATGCGCTGCTCAGTTTAAACTGTAGAAACAATAAAACTGTGGAACTGTTGTCATGGCTGTTGGTTGAAACTATGCCGGGGACCAGAACTGGACAATGGTCTACTTTTTGAGGATACTCGCTCCAGAAAATGTTCTACTTATTAGCCATAGGCAATCATGACTCATAAATAAAATAATGCCACTTGCTTTCACCTAACAGTAGATCACAGAGCAGTAAAAAGTCAGGACTTAGGACCTTTTGACCTTGACCTTGCTTGTTCTTATGGTTAGAGGCATGAACAGAAGTTTGGGACAGAAGCATAGAAAAATGTCAACTAAATTTTCTTGTATTGTGGAAATTTACTTGTCTTGTGTACCATATACTAAATTATTTGTTACTGAACAAATAATTTAACTCAAGAACTGTTGCGGCTGGACTGGGTAAATTTAATTGAGAAATGCTGGGATCATTGAGCCATAAAAAAAAAAAAAACATAATACAAAAATTAATGTGGTGCAAAGGTGCTTTCATACTAGAGCTTTTGGTGCAGTCCTCAGTCTGTTTGTATTCAGAGTCAGGCATTAAACAGACACTTCTTTTTAAGCAGGGATTAAAACTCCAATTCCAAAAGGAGTTGTCAAAAACAAACAAATAAATCCAACCTGGTTTGGATCAGGTTCTTAGGGTACACAACACTCACTATAAACATTCTTAAATTGAAGGTGTAATTGAGATTTTATGACAAACTCTGGAGCAGATGTACCCTAAAGTGTGATATCTGCAGCATACTATATAGCCAGTCACACATAATATGAGGCATGTCTGATATTAGCAATATCTGCACAAAAACAATAATTACCTGAAATTCATGCAGGTTCAAAGTGTGATCCGACTTGCTGTGATGTCATGCTGATGTATGTAAAAAAAATTAAAAAAAAATCCCATTTTCTTGAACCTAAACAAAAAAAAAGTTACTACTTTCAAACATGCCTAGGCTACCTAGGCATACCTATTCCATACTGGCTTTATAAAAACCGCCAAAAAGCCCGACGTCACTCCGTCCCACCGGCTCTGTGGAACTTCTCCCTCCCTCTGGCACAGCCTCTGTCCTCTGTCACTCCGGCTCTGCCATGGACCTCTGGAACTCCCCGCCTCCGCCTTGGTCGCCAGAGCCTTGGGCTCTGCCTTGGCCCTCCGGATCCTCGGTGTTGCCCAGGATCATCGGCTCTCCATCTCCGCCTCGGGCTCTACCGCCACCTGCTCCGCCTCCGTCGGTCACCCCCCCTGGAGTCGTCAGCCTTTCCTCCACCATGGCTCCTCCCTCCATCGGCTCCACCGTGGGTCTCCATCATGGCTGCGGTCTGGGTCTCACCTGGCTCCTCCTGCTCCAGATCCCTCCTGTCTCCTCCTTGGCTCCTCCCTCTGTCATCACCTCCCTGGACTGTTCCGTCACCACCCTGGATTCCATCTATTGCCCTCCTCCCGGGAGTCTGTCCTCCGCAGAAGCCCCCTCCTAAGACTTTGTACAATTGTTTTCCCTGTTTGTTGGCTCAAGGACGCTCCTACTGGGAGGGGGAGGTAATGTCAAACCCCTGGACTATCTAATTGGTTTCTCCCATCATCTCCCCCCCCCTGCTATGTGTGTTTTGGTTCCTCCCTCATTCCCTACACCTGTGTGTGCTAATCAATGTGTCTTTATAAGTGTGTGTCTTTACCCTGATGTTTGCCGGACGTTGATGTTGCTACCCTGCGTTCCTGTGTTTCCTGTGCTGTTCTGTGGGTTATTAAAGACTTTTCGTTTACTACGTCGTTGTTTGTCCATTCCTCATCTCCAGCGTGACAGTCTGTGTGTTTTGCTTAAATGCTCTCAGGCAGTTTGGCGTGACTTGCCTGGAACGCTGCAGGTGTGCTGCATTTGTTGCCTGGTTGAGTCCGGAGATACTCGTCACCCACCCACCCCCCCCAAGACCTGCATAAGCTGTCCAGATCTGAGAGAGTCCATCAGTGGTGGCCGACCTGGCTCGATATCGCACTTCAAAGTGGAAGTCCTGGAGTGCGAGGAACCAGCGAGTTACCCTGGCATTGGTGTCTTTTGCAGGAGCCATCAACTGTAGAGGCGCGTGGTCGGTGTCCAGGGTAAACTTGCGGCCCAGGAGGTAATAGCGCAGCTCCAGGACTGCCCACTTCACGGCCAGGGCTTCCTTCTCCACAGCAGCGTAGTTCTTCTTGGCCGGGGACAGCTTCCTGTTGATGTAAATGACAGGATGCTCCTCACCTTCCTGGATTTGGGACAGGACGGCTCCCAGTCCCGTGTCAGAGGCATCCGTCTGCAGCAGGAAGGGGCAGCTAAAGTCCGGGGCGCGAAGTACGAGCGGGGAGGTGAGCGCCGTCTTGATCCGGGCGAAGGCCTCTTCTGCTGCTGCGGTCCAGCACACTTTCTCCAGCTTTCCCTTCCTGGTCAGGTCTTTCAGAGGGGCGGCTAAGAGGAGAAGTTGGGGATAAAACATCGATAGTACCCCTCCAACCCCAGAAAGGCTCGTACCTGGGTCTTCGTTTGTCGTCTCGGTGCGGTGTGGATGGCCTCCACCTTCTTCTCCTGTGGCCGTATGAGGCCCCGGCCGACTTGGACGCCCAGGTACTTCGCCTCCGAGAGTGCTAGGTGGCATTTGCAGGGGTTGGTGGTTAGTCCAGCCCGCCAGAGCTCCGAGAGCATCCTCCACAGACGGTCCAGGTGTTCCTCCCATGCCTCGGAATGGACCACCACTTCATCCAGGTAGGCGGCCACAGAATGATGTCTATCATTCTCTGGAATGTCGCGGGGGCCCCATGGAGGCCAAAGGGGAGGGTCTGGTACTGCCAGTGGCCACTAGGGGTAGAGAAAGCAGTCTTTGGTTTAGCGGATTCGGAGAGTGGTACCTGCCAGTAGCCCTTGGTGAGATCCAGGGTGGTGATGTACCGGGCCCTCCCCAGCTGGTCCAGCAGTTCGTCAACCCGAGGCATAGGGAATCCGTCGAACTTCGACACTTTGTTTATACGGCGGAAGTCATGGCAGAAGCGGATGGTGCCATCCGGCTTTGGTATCCATCACAATGGGGCTGGACCAAGGACTACGAGAAGGCTCAATGACCCACAACTTCAGCATCTGTTGGACCTCTTCTTCGATAGCCTGCCGACGAGCTTCCAGGACACAGTAGGGCCATTGCCTGACGATCGCTTCAGGGGGCATCCTGATGTCATGCTGGATGATGTTGGTCTGCCCGGGCTGGGAGGAGAACACATCCCAGAACTGACCGACCAGGTGCTGCAGCTCCACCTTCTGGGCAGCTGACAGGTTGGGGTTGATGACAGCAACCATCGGTTTGGTGAGACTGAGGGTTGCGACCTGGTCCTGGGTCCCCACTCATCTCTTCAGCAGGTTGATGTGTTAGAGTTGCTCAGCTTGTCTTCTTCCTGGTTGTTGCAGGCGGTAAGTGACGGGGCCGAGCTTCTCCACCACTTTGTACGGCCCTTGCCAAGACGCCAGGAACTTACAGGCAGAGCTGGGGACCAGGACCATGACGCGGTCTCCCGGCTGGAAATCCCGTGGTTTGGCTGCCCAGTTGTAGTGGCATTGCTGAGCTTGCTGAGCCTTGCTAAGCTTTGCTGAGGTGCTCCTGGACTGATGGCATGACACAATCGGTGCGGTGGGTTGCAGGCTGCTGCTCCCAAGCTTTCTTTGGCAACTTCCAGGAGCCCCCGAAGTTGACGGCCGAACAGGAGCTCAAAGGGGGTGAAACCAGTTGAGGCTTGGGGTACCTCTCGGATCCCGAAGAGCACGTAGGTGATCATGAGATCCCAGTCTCGCTTGTCCTCCACTGCCATGCGTCTCAGCATTTGCTTGAGGGTCTGGTTGAAGTGTTCCACGAGCCTGTCAATCTAAGGGTGGTAGACAGTGGTCCTCAACTGTTTCACCCACAGCAGCCTGCAGAGGCCAGCCATAGCCGGGACATGAACGGTGTTCCCTGGTCGGTCAGGATTTCGGCTGGGATGCTGACTCGGCTGGCCAACACAAACAGCTCCTGGGCAATGGCCTTCGCAGTCGCTTTCCGCAGGGGGACTGCTTCTGGGTACCGGGTGCCGTAGTCGACGATCACCAGGATGTGTTCATGTTCTTGGGCAGACTTAGGCAACGGCCCCACCAGATCCATTCCGATCCGCTCGAAGGGCACCTCGATGATAGGCAACGGAATGAGCGGGCTGGGGGGAGGTGTCCTGGGCTCTGAATATCTCCACTTGTGTGTCTTTGCCAGTTTATGAAATCATAATATGGAACTGAGTCACCATTATTATCAAATATAACATTTTCACCAGCTATGGAGAAGGAAACATCCTGAAGGTAATTTTGAAGCTTTGGAATATGTTTTGAAATAAAGAAAGAGTAAAAAGAGAAACAGGGACACAATTATAGTTGCAATAAAAACGTTAACATAATTTGAAAACATTTCCTAGAAGAATATTTGAAAATGTAATGTATTTTTAATTAACCAGTTTCTATCAGACCTTAAAACAGTTTATATACATTGTAGGCCACACGAGGACTGCATGGCAGCCATGGTCTAATGGTTAGAGACTTGGACTTGTAACCCAAAGGTTGTAGGTTTGAGTCTCAGGTCTGGCAGGGATTGTAGGTGGGGGGAGTGAATGTACAGCACTCTCTCCACCCACAATATAATGACTGAGGCAAGTCCCTTGAGCAAGGCACCAAACCCCCCAACTGCTCCCCGGGTGCCGCAACAATAGCAATATGGCTGCCCACTGCTCTGTGTGTGTGTGTGCACTTGGATGGGTTAAATGCAGAACACAAAATCTGATTATGGGTCACCGTACTTGACCTCACATCACCTCCTTTCCTTAATATGTTCATGTAGGCAGAGTGTTCTTGTCTGAGAGTTTATTTTCCTGTGCAAGGAGGCTGTAGGAGCCAAATGTAATTTTAACCACTAGATGGCGGTGTGGAATGGGCGGAGCTGGTTTGGTCATATGACATTTAAACCCTCACTATTGTGTGTGAATGGACGTGAATAGGTGGCGGGATCATATGGTTCTTACCGTATAGTAAGAATCTTTGAGTCATGAATCCATGTGTCTTTTATTGTACACCGCATTTCATTTATTAAAAGAGCAAAGCAAGAGACGGATTCTGAATGGACAATGATTTATTTCCAACATATGAGTAAAGAATCTGATCACCTGTTCATAAGTGGATAGGACGCTGCTACAGAGGCAATTGACTGTTTAAGCTGGATGTGGAGGACGAACAACCATAAAGAGCCTCCCACAACTCCTGAACTTGAAGGTTAGATGGGTACCTTTCTGGGGTGAAGAGCAGGTTGAAAAATAGCTTTTCTATAAAAAAACAAAAAAACAAACAAACATGAAATGCATTAAAAATAATATTTACATTTTCATACAAAACATATAAAAATACAATCATAAAGGGAAAAAAAGAAGAAGAAAGAAGAAAATTGAAAACACTTGCATCTTATTACCATGTGTATTTGGAAGGGTTGTACAGTTCTGGAGAGAACAATGGACTGTGAGGACCCAGTTCCTCCTATTGTGAAGTCTCCTGTAGTCATACTGGCAGATCAAAGTCATCCTGTGGAGAGCAGTTTAAATAAACAGCTGCACTGGAAAGGTGAAATAAAGAGACAAATATGTAAATAATTTTTCTATCAAGCTCTACAAAAAAGAGCTAAAAGATGTTTCTATTAGCCAAGGTTTTATGTAGTTACTCACATTGCATATTATTATGTATGATGTCTCCATGGGTCATGTTAAGTGTAATAGCACCCATGATGCAGCAAAGAAATGAATATGTAAAACGTCTTAGGATACGAATGTAACCATGGTTCCCTGAGATAGGGAACGAGACACTGCGGAATGCCACAGCGTGACTCATGTCTGAAGAATACATAGAAAAATTACATGAAATGGCCGGCAACAGCTTATGATGTCACCACGGCGCGACCGTCGCTGCCGCTGCGTCACTACCGGGCGACCACAGTATAAAGAGGCCGTGGTGCAACACAACATTCACTTCATCGTCTGAAGCTTATCGTCCGACGCATGGTGAAGAGACTAAAGGACGTAGTGTCTCGTTCCCTATCTCAGGGAACCATGGTTACATTTGTAACCTGAGACGTTCCCCTTCAGGGAAACTCTCACTGCGTCCTCTAGAGGGTGCTTTTAGGGAACGGTTATACCCATGCTGCCATGCTGAAGGGAGAGCATGCTATGACAGCGAGCACTAAGCAACAATTCTGAGAAGAATTGCCCCTGTTAGGACTTGGTGACGGTTGTCGAAACGTTGTCCCCCACAGCCAAAGGCCTGAACTGTTACCCACTTACCTGGTGAGTAGAATGGCTCGACCCAGGGCACAGCTCAAGGCTTGTAATCAGGAGATTGCTTCGGGGGAAAAGGCTAAGTAACCGAGAAACTTAGACTTGTTAGAACAAGGAGCTACCTCAAACATAGAGTCTTGTTCCTGTAATAGTGGATGATAGTAGAAGACAGACTCCTAACCCTGAGCTGCAGGGAGGAAAACCCGTGCCGAGGGGGGTTTGGCTCTAAGGGGAACCCTTGATGATAAGGGGAGCATGCCCAGCCCGGTCCACATAGCCTGTAAAAAAGGGGAATACCAGACTCAACCCGGAATCAGGCAACCTTCCACAAAAGGGAGAGTTGGCGCTCAGAGAAAACCCTTTCATGGAAGGGGAGCAGGCCTAACCCAACAGGAGCAAATTCTCTAACTGATTCCCTTCACAAAGGGGAGCATTTACCCAAATTACAAGGCCTGAGAGAAGAGATGAGATCTGAAGCATGAAGGACAAGCTCCTAACCCTAAAACCAGGGAGGAAGGCTCAACCACCAATATCGTCAACATCAAACCTTTGTCATGTGACGAAAACGAGATGAGGCAAAACAAAAATGCTTGTCATGTGACGATGACTATATTTAAATGTATAATGCAATATCATTGACGAATAAAAATGAAACTAAATGTGGTTTATAAAATAAAAACTATGCTAAAATGTCTCTTTATTTTCGTTGACGAAAACGAGACGAAACAAAATGTTATAAAGTTAAATTAATTACCTTAATACCACGACTAAGGTGAGTCCCTTGAGCAAGGCACCGAACCCCCAACTGCTCCCCAGGCGCCGCAGCAATGGCTGCCCACTGCTCCGGGTGTGTGTTCACAGTGTGTGTGTTCACTACTGTGTGTGTGCACTTGGATAGGTTAAATGCAGAGCACAAATTCCAAGTATGGGTCACCATACTTGGCCTCACGTCTCCTCCTTTCCTTCCTTCCTTCCTTCCTTGATGTGTGCATGCCCAGTAGCCAGAGCTGTATACCTTCTAGCCAAACTGGTAAAGTCTAGAAGGGAGACAGCTCTGGCTACTGGGCATGCGCACATCAATCTAACGTTATTTTTGTCACACTGTACAACATTAATACTTTTTTTTGTATTATAGTAAGGGCTAAGTTTAGGGTTGGGGTAGGTGTAGACATTAATAAAACACTATCTAATAGGTAAAACAATTAATTTCATTGTTAGTTTGCGGTCTTAGCTGTATCCCCTCTAGTCACAACCTTGTGCAGATGCAGGCGACGTCACTTCCTCAAGCCCCACTCGCAGATTTATCTAGAAGATGACTACAAACAAAGTTAAGTCTGGCACAGATATATAGCCAGATTTTGCTACCTCCCATTCAAACAGGTGGTAGCATAATTTGACAGTAAAAAATGCTACCTATCAGATTTTGCTTCCAGTTATTAACGCGTACACCTAACCCAACCCTAAACCTAACCTGTCCAGCTGGGGTTTATCTTTGGGAGAAAAAGAAGAAACAACACATTTTTCTCCCACTTTTTAGTAGTGATGGGAAAATGAAGCTTTTCGAAGCACCAAGGCTTTCCCCTTAATTATCGTAAACAGGTTCATTACTCTAAGCTTTTCAAAACGTTGTACACTAATGACATCTTGGAAAAAGTTGCTTTTGCGTCCCAGATGTCCAAGCGTTTTTTGGACAGTTTCATGAAATAAATCAATTTGCTATAAAACCCATAAGAAATATTTATCTTACACAAGGTATAAATGAATTAATCTGTAAATAAACTTATAAAAGTATAAGCATGATTCATGCAGGCATAGATAATCAAAGTAAATTTAGAATATTGTTAAGTTGACTAATATTATTGTTAATTAGAAGTGCTTGTGAAGCGGGGATTACTACAAAATGAACATGCACAAAACTACACATGTACATATTTATTTGTATTATGAGTTACTCTTAATAAAGAAGTGAATGACACTTGAAACCTGCACAAGAGGTTTGTGTTATTTGAATCAGAATACAAAGCAGTCACGTTTGCAAAAACGAAGCTTCGGACGCCACAGGTCACGTGGTTATGGCAAAACGAATCAAGCTCCAGTACAGTGGTTCAATGTGAGATGTTTCGATTTTTGATACAAGCTTCGAAGCTTCGGTGTCGAATGTCACATCACAAATTTTTTGTATGTTATTGTAGCTCAAGCATTCAAACACCTTGTTTCTCTTTGTTAAACTTGAATGTATTTTTTTTTTTCTGGCATTTTCATGTGATGCTATTTTATTTATTTTATTTTAATGTATAAATGAGTACTTCTAACATGTTTGGTTGGGAAAATGAATGTTGTAAATTCAAATTAAAGCATCTTCCATGTTTGGAATCTATGTATTCTTGAGCCTATAAGGTAACAATAATATAATAAGATAACCTTGTTTGAAATGGGTCTGGCTAAAAGAAAACTTTGGTTTTGTCTTTTCTACTAGGTACTTATGCTATATTGACTGTGTTAAAAAAAATAAATTTCTTAAAATTTTCATTGACTAAAACTAGACTAAATGTCATCAGTTTTCGTCGACTAAAACTAGATGAAAATAGTCATGGGTAATTCTGACTAAAATAAGACTGAAATGCTCAGACTTTTAGTTAACTAAAACATTACTTGACTAAAAAGAGTATGAACATGACTAAAACTAATAAAAACTAAAATGACAGCTTCACACAAAGACTAGACTAAAACCAAAATTAAAACTGGCCAAAAACAACACTAAGCCAGAGACCAGAGGGAGGGGTACCCGTTGAAGACTCAATATCCCTTTTTCCTGAAAGGAATAAACACACAGATGCATGTCCACAATAATAATAATTTCTTAGAAAAGAAATGGATTGTACTCACCCATAAAACATCCTGCACGTTGCTAAAGCAGGGTTTCAGAAGAGCCTGTAGGGTGGTTCCAGACCATCAGTAATAGAGGTTTCTTAAAAAACATAATAACCGCTAAAAACATCATAGGTCCGGGGAGCATGCAGGAAGCTCCGACCTAACCATAGTCAGGTGATGGTGGAAACAGGGGAATTAACGAGGGGGCAAGACAGGACAGAGGGAAGGGAGTAAGAGTTTGATCCATACGAGAACGTTGTCTCATCTGGATCACTTCCCTCAGCTCCTGTCACCCACAGGTGTCTCTCCGTAACCACCATAGCTCCCATAGCCCTACCCATGTGGGCAGCAGCCTGCTTGGTGGCACGAAGAGCAATATCCGTGGTGCGACGCAGCTCCGCAACCTCATCAGAAGATAACCCCTGACCTTTATCTAGGTCCTTCAACAGATCGGCCTGGTAGGCTTGGAGCACTGCCATTGTGTGCAATGCACCTACCGCCTGACCTGCTGCTGCGTACGCCTTGCCATTTAACCGGGATGTCATTTTAAGGGGCGGAGAAGGCAAGGAGGGAGCCTTAAGAGAAGATGCTTGCCCTGTCGAGAGATAGCAAGCCAGCGTGTCTTCGACAGGGGGCATTTTCTCATAACCATGGTCACGAATCCCCTATATGTCCGCATAGTTCGCCAGTGATGAACTATGAATGCGGGAGGAATAAGGCTTTTTCCATACCTTCTCGATCTCTGAATGAAGATCGGGGAGGAATGGAAGGCTCACCGGAGCTGGTAGGTTATGGTCTAAAAGATAGCGCTCGTCGAGATGACCCCACGGCGCTACCTTTCTAGCCCGCTTCCATGGCAAGACAAATGTATTCTATACGTTTATCACGCACCAAAAGGAACAGACGCATCACACTTGGACTCTGCCTATATTGTGGACAATCAGGTCACCTCATCCGAAACTGTCCAGTTCGATCCCCACACCCAGTGGTGAGTACAATCTGCTCAGATATTGAAACAGCCCATCTGTCCCTATTACCTGTATCACTACATACTGCTGATCATATCGACGATATTCTGATTTATTCCTGGAACCAGGCCGAACATCGCCAGCACGTCCAGCAGGTCCTCCAAAAACTCAGCGATCATCATCTGTATCTCAAACTGGAAAAATGTGAATTCCATCGACCATCAGTCCAATTCCTAGGATACAACATCAGTGCCGAGGGTGTGCAAATGAACCAAGATAAAGTCAATGCCATCCAAGCTTGGCCCCAGCTCAGTAGAAAGAAATTTCAACTCAAAGAAATTTCGGCTCAGCTCAAAGAAATTTCTCCAACTTCCACAGTTCGTCGCCTTAGAATTATAAGGTTCTATCTGACATTTTTGTCAAAATTGAGTTATTCACATATTCTTATCCTGTGATAACTTATTTACATTATGTGATGTTTTTTTTTAAAGTTGTGTACATTTTAGGACTTTTTATTTAGAAAAGAAAAAGGTTCTATCTGCAGAGTCGAACTATAACTTGGTTCTATAAGGTTCTATCTGTGAGCCAATCAGCACTTCGAATGCAAACAAGAGGACCAATCAGGATCAACTTTCTTTGTCATGTCACCGGACTGCTCCATAACAGCAGGAAAGATTAAACGTAAAACAACAATTGCACGTCTGTAGAATCAATGAGTGCAATTCACATTTATTCCTCAAAGTGGCAGTGTTTAAAACATAATGATGGCGTGATTTTTTTTACTCATAATTACCGCTACCGGCATTATATACATTACCGGCATAAAACAAATAATAGTATCTGCAACTGGCTTGAATGGCTTTACTGCAGATCAATTGCATAATGTAAAGTACATAATGAAATATAAGTGTCACTGTCGTTTGATGTTGAATGTGGTCAATAGCGATCAAACTGTTGTTATTAAACATGTTGAAAACGATAGTTTTGCGAATATGGTTGAATATGGCTTTTTGTGGAATGAAGTCCTGGTCAGATGGATTAGAGAAGCTGATTTTTTTAACTGTTTCTGCAATAATGTCTTTAATTACCCACTATAATTATAAAATTAACATCTGCTCTGGACAAAATATTCAGCACTGCCTTTTATGCCTAACTTAAACAAGAAAAAAAATATTTGTCCTAAAATATTAAATAAATGTGATAAAGAAAGCATTAAAACATTAAATTCTCATACATGTTGACACATTGTTACAACAGTAATTTATGTTTTAAAACAAATTATAAGTAAACTACATTTATTTCTTGAAAATTGTTGCTTTAATTAATGTTTTGCAAGATAGAACCTTATAATTCCAAGCAGAAAACGACTTTTTAGAATTAGAAGGTTCTATCTGCATTTGACCTGTTCCCAAAATCCCCATTTAAAAATCTGAGAGGATTTTGATATTGTACATTTAGAATACATTTAGGGTCTCTGTCATTCTCATGTAGGAAAGAGACTTGTTCCCCATATAATTTTTACTATATAGAATGCAAAAACTTTGAAGCTCAATATCTCAAAACCACCCGGAACGCAGATAGAACCTTATAATTCTAAGGTGACGAGTTGATTCATCCAGACCTACAGCTCCATAACTGCTCCTTTGACCTCCCTCCTGAGGGGTAAACCGAAACATCTATCCTGGAAACCCTCTGCCCATGAAGCCTTTCAACAGTTCAAGAACATCTTCTGTACCGCTCCCTTATTACATAATCTTGATCCCGAACGTGCCTTCATTGTGGAGGTTGACACATCGACTGTGGGACTGGGAGCGGTACTCTCTCAAGCGTCTGGTGAGTCATCACTCCTCCGTCCCTGCGCCTATTTCTCCCGGAAGCTGACTCCGGCGGAGCAGAACTACGATGGGGGCAACCGGGTTCATGAGATCTTGGATTTGTGACGTCGAGGAGGCCGCCTGGAATATCTCATCGACTGGGAGGGGTACGGACCAGGGGAATGTTCCTGGGTAGCCAGAGACGATGTGCTGGACCCCACGCACTTGCAAGACTTCCAGCACCGCCACTAACATCGTCCTGCCCCTCGTGGTCGTGGCCGCCCTCGACGTCGCCTTAGGGCGTCGGGAGCCGCCCCTGGAAGAAGGAATAATGTCAGGCATTCACAGCAGCCACCCTCACCTACCACTACACCTGAAGCACCGCCCACATGTTCATCATCACGGGAGTTCTGATTGGAATCACCTGATCCCTATTACCACACCCTATAAATAGCCTGTTTCCTCAGTTGTTCATCGTCTGGTCTACCGTTCACATCCCCACGTTATTCCCATACCTCATGCTGTTTTCCTGGACTGTTTTCGCCACCAGTGTGGACTCAGAATCTCCCCTGAGGACTGTGCTTTACTCATCCATAAAAGGACTGTCAGATAAGCTTATCTTTCCATCATTACTCCTGCTATATCTACTCTTCACTGAACTTGTAAATAAAACCACCAATTTTTACCATTAATAAAGAAAAGAACGTCAAGCTACTACTAAATGCAGAGAAAGTATTCTAACCACAACTAAACCTTCATTTAAAATAAGATTTTTTATGTTGGTAACAATGTCAATGTTCGAAACAGTTTTAAAATTGGTTACAATTTGAAAAAAAAAAAAAAACAAAAAAAAACGTCTAGTTGTCAGGATTGTGATCTGTTCTGTCAGTGGCTGCGTTCGAAACCGCATACTTCCATACTATATAGTAGGCAAAAAGCAGTAGGCGAGTGAATAAGTATGTATGAATCTTCAGTATTAAAAAAGAGGAGGCGAGAATAGTAGGTGAATGCACTAATTCCTGCGAGATTCGGACGAAAGTATACTTAATTTGCGTTCGAATATGCCTACTTACCTACTATATAGTAGGAAAAATGAGTATGTGAAGAAAGAAGTACGTTCAAAACCTCAGTATTCATAAAAGAGTAGGCGAGAAATCCCCGGAAATCCTCCATCACTCCACCTGCCCTTGTTGCCTCATCTGGACCAGATGTTGCTGTGGTCTCTTCAGACTAAAAGACCGATATGTTTGAATAAAGCTTTGTTCCATGTGTCTTTGTTTATGTTCATGGTTACTTTTATTTATTATTTAACTCATTTATTCATGTTTCCTGTTGTTGTCAGTAAATTAAATATAACAGATTCATTAATGTATGCATTTATTTCTTAATTAATTGAGAAAAAAAACATGCTTGTTTTACCAAAAAATAAAATTAAATATTAGTCAGCATTTATCATTGTTGTTGTTTGTAAGTGTTGGAGTGGGCTAGCAATGCATTCTGAGGTAATCTTAATTTCTAAGTAGTGATACTTACATTTTTTGAGTGTCAAATCAACTGTCTTCTCCAAAGGAAGATCTTTGAGCAGCTGATCAACGTCTCCTTTGTGCAGATATTGCAAACATGGAGGAAAACATACTAGGTAGGGTTGTAGTGTTACTGATGCCATGAGGTGTTTATGCAACTGTCGCTCTAATTTTTGTATTATTATTACTGCATTATTTATAATTTCATACAAGCTCAGGGAAATACTGAAGTATCTTTAACAAAGAACAATCATGACTGAAAACATAACTATAATGGGTTTGCGTACATCATAGTACAAGATTATATACAGAAAAAAATATTAAATATCTTTGAATAAGCATAATATTCATAAAATCATAATGAATTAAAAATTGCATTTGTAGTCTTTGTTATTTATAAGTTTCAGGGATGAAACTAGAGAGAAATTCAGCAAGAAAAAGGAAAACGAATATTTAAGATAGTTTTGCATGTGGTTTAAAAAATCTTGCACATTAACACAATTCAAGACAACAATTTGGGGTTTTCGTAATAAAAAATAATATATTTAGGGATTAAACTGGATCATTTTAGTATTGTTAAAAATATAAAAACTTAAATCAATCTAAAATAAGCACATTTCATCAACATTAAAATATTTACAGATGAATTAAATCCGTCGCTCATATCAGCTGTTGCGCTTGTTATAACGTCATAGGTCACATGATAACGTCAACCTGGCAGAACGCATGCATACTCAACGAGATTTGATTGTTGAGTAGGTACTCTTTTAGCGCTCGTTAAGTAAGTACTTATTGAAATTAAGTACCTACTCATTGAGTATGCGGTTTCGAACGCAGCCATTGTTTTCCTAGTGTGTTTCCCCCTGTCCTTGTTTAATTGCCACTCCCCCTTGCTTCTGTATTTAAATCATTTGTTTCCTTA
>NC_133371.1:20812452-20944541 GCF_049309525.1 Garra rufa | reverse complement strand
ATGGTCCGTTTCCAGGTATACAGTGAATGAGATTATGTAGAGAATGAGCAAAGGCATACACTGCTTTATATACATTGTAGGCGATACGAAGGCTGGATGTGTCCATGTAGGCAGAGTGTTCTTGTCTGAGAGTTTCTTTGCCTGTGCAGGAGGGCAGATGACTGTTCAAGTTGGATGTGGAGGGAGAGCAACCATAAAGAGCTTCCCACAACTCCTGAACTTGAGGGTTAGACGGGTACCTTTCTGGGGTCACTGTTTTGAGGTAATCCTGAAGACCTGGGATGTGTCCCTGACGTACTGCAAACCCAATTGTGCCATCTAAGAATGGAAATGTTTCTGCTAACATTGAAGCTGTAACCCAAGCCTCACTTGCAATCCATTGAATTCCTGTGATATTTTGAGTCACAAACTCTCTTAAGAATGGGTAAAATTCCCCCTCCCCTGAAAAAACAACCACCACCTTAGCTGTTGATTCCTTCATTACTTTAAGAATCTTCAAGACCTGTTCCTGGGTATAGTCTTTAGGGATCATTTCATGATAGGCCAAACAAATGTTACTATTATCAATTTCTCGCTTTAAGCCTTGTAAAGCAAACCTGCCATAGTCATCTTCTTCAGTCACCATACCAATCCATGTCCATCCAAACCTCTTTAAGAGTTCTGCAATAGCTTTGACCTGATAATCATCACTGGGAATCACTCTGAAAAATGTCGGGAACTGCTTTCGATCACTTAAACAGGCGCAGGTTGAGAAATAACTTATCTATAAATGAAATAATAATAATATAATAAATTAAAAAAAAAAGAAAGAAAGAAAGAAGAGGACAGCAAAAAATGTTAGCCAACTTTTTACACATATATATAACATAAATTTGTATAGACATCAGTAAAAAATTGCCTCAAGAGTAGTTAACATTTTTTCATAATAAGACCTCACACACTAAGTAAATTCCTGGAAATCCCAATGTCACCCGATAAAGTTAGGAATGAATAATGTATAAGAATATGTACAACAATATAATACATTAATATTTTACCATGGGTATTCTGAAAGGCTCCAGAGTTCTAGAGACAACGATGGATTGTGAAGATCCAGATTCCCCTATTAATCCTAATAAAGGGTTAGCTCCAGGACATATAAAACTCTGAACAACATCCTGCCCATTTAACACTGCCAGGACTGCTTTCTGAGCTGTTACAGGAGTACCACAAGAGTCAAAGATACTGTAAGCCAGAGTATAGTTTGGTAATATATCTTTTCTGTTGTTTATTTCCTCCACAGCAAGTGTCATGGTGAGAGCCCAGCGGAATGCCCTTGGATCAAACCTGCAAAAAAAAAAAAAAAAAAGATAAAAAACTTTTATAAAATTACTTTCTTGTAAAACAGTGTGTGGTTTAGGAAAGACGTTATAAAAAAACAAAAAACAAAAAAAACATATAAGACATGTCCTTACCCTTGACACTGTGCTGCTAAAGGTCTCTTTATGTAGTCTGTCAGTGGAAGCTCTACTCTATAATGCACAGGAAAAATTCCTCCTATTGTAAAGTCGCCACCGGTCATGAACACTGGCAAATTAAAGTCACCCTGTGGGTTGCAGCTTGGAGTTACAGCTGCACTGGAAAGATGAAATACAGAGACAAAAATATAAATCATTATCCTTTTAACCTCAACAAGAACAAAAGGCAAAGATATGCTTCTCTTACCTTAGGTTTTATATGTTAGTCATGCATATCATGTTAGTCGTGCATTTCATTATGCATGACGTCATTCCTGAGTTATATATCAAATCAGGTGCGCTATAATGTTTCCCATGATGCAACATTACAGTATCAACAATTACAATATCATTAATGCTTTACATAGTAGATTGTGCTTATTAATATGGTTATTAATTAAATGAATATGGTGATTAACAAATGGTGATTAATTAAGCAAATTAACCATAATCAGTTGCACTGAAAGAAAGTAAAAGAAATTAATTTCCAAGCTATGTACAAACTGAACGTATTATTATTATTTCTTATTTATTTATTTATTGTTTGTTCATCCATGTGAAGCTTAGAGAAATGTTCATTTTTATAACTGATGGTTTATAATTAATGTGTGTAAATGTACAATTTAAAATGAGTACACAACACTTCCAGTGCAACAGATTTAAGCCCCACAAAACATTTTACATAAAGTTTTTACAGTCCACAGTGAAATCTGGACTGGAAAAGATATGGTGATATTAACTAACAGAGTTCTAATATAACCATGTTTGTATGCATTGTTTGTTTCAGCCAGAACTGTATTAAAGATTACAATCATTGTAGTAATTTTAATTAAACAATGAAAGGTTGTCTCATGGCTGAATGTGTATCGGGTGTGCATTATCATTGGCTCAAAGAAATAATTACATTCACAAGGGCTTGGTACATAATAGATTGACAGCAGAAGGGGCATATGCTATTGGTTTGATTGTTTTCAGGTAGAAAATTAAGGCCATCCCTCAGTCACAGATTATCTATATATGCTGTACCCATTAGATTAATTTGATTAGTCTGTGTCAGTTATGGCACAGCTTAATGCAGTTTTGTTTTTGCACTTTACATTTTGGCCACTGCTGTGTATTGGTTTGCAAAATCAGAATAAAAGGAAAATTAATTGTGTCTTTCAGGGAGATGAAGATACTTACAGCTTTTACCAGGGGGGAGATGTGGTTCCAGCCCTTTATCGTCGTTTTATTCTTTCAAGACCAAACCTGAGCCAACCAAGTATAAATTGTGTGTCAAGCTTGCATCATCTCATAAATGTTTTGTAAAACAGTTTTTTATTGTATTGCAATAATGTAACGCATTTTATACAAGTGTGTGTGTGTGTGTGTGTGTGTGTGTGTGTGTGTGTGTGCAGCTTCTCTCCTAGAGCCCTGGGGTGGATGCAGACGATGCTCTTTGCCATGACAGAAATAAACCAGTGGCAAGACCTTTTCCCAAACCTATCACTGGGCTACCACATCAGGGACAGCGGTGATGACATACCTGTATCTGAGAAGAGGTCTCTTCTCCTAGTCAATGGACAGCCAGAGAAAGGCAGTGGACAAAGCTGTGAAGAAAGCAGCCAAGCCCTGTAATCGTAGGAGATGCTGCATCAGGAGTGTCCATGGCTGTTCTGAGAACTCGTTCAAATACCCTGGTAAAACAACATCTAACATTATATCAATTGATTCTCTTGCAATTGCATTTCCTTTGTCTTGATTTTTAAAGCTGTGATTTTGTATTGAGTTGTGCACTTACAGTATTGTGAAATAAGTATTAAACAGTATTAAAACTGTTTTTTTTATATATAATGTATTATATAAAGTAAATATTAATTTGTTCTATTGCCAATGTCATTACAGTGATACCTAGTTGATTGCATTGCTTCTCTTACTAAAATATTGTGTTTTTTATATTTTAGGTGAGCTACTTTGCATCCTGTTCATGTCTCAGTAACAAGAGATAGTTTCACGCATTCATGCGGACAATGCCAACTGATCTATTTCAGATTAAAGCCTTGGTAAAACTTGTTCATTACTTTCAATGGACATGGGTCGGGGTGATCGGAGTGGAATCAGATTATGCTCGGTTTGCTATACAGCTTTTCTTGATAGAGTCAGAAAGATTTAATATTTGTCCTGCTTATGTTCATGTTACACCAGGCCAGCAGAGGGAGCCCTTACCCCCACTGACTGTTGCTGCTCCCTCTGCTGCCTCTATGGTAGCTTCCTGTCTGTCCTCCATAAAAGCTAGCTTCACACACACTCACACCGCGAAGTATTGTTTTGCATCTGTGGACTTTACTGAGCGTTTTCCCTGTTTGATTTTCCTGTTTTCATAGTCATAGTCTTAGTCAGTCGATTCCTAGTCTTAGTCTTAGTTTTCCTGGTTTCATCATTTGTTTCATTTCTCATTTGGACTGCTCGTTGGATTTTGACCCTCTGCCTGTCTCCTATTGGATTACTCTCTGGATTATCTCTGCTGTCGTTGTTCGCTGGTGATTGACCCTGTCTGTTTTGACCTCGTCTAATAAAGCCTTGCATTTGGATCCACCTCTCACCGACTCCTCTGTAACAGAATACTTCGCCACACCCGGATCCAGCGGCTTTGTTCTACCACCAGCACCAACATGGACCCAGTTATCAGCTTCGCCCTCAAGTCACAAGGTAATCGATCCCTCGAGGACCACATCCAAGATTTCCTGAACATTATTCCATATTCTGATTTCCCGGACTATGCACTGATAGATTTATTTTCCCATGGACTAAATGAACCACTACGCACCATGCTAATAGTTAGTGGTCCTCGGGGGTCGCTTATGGAGTTTTTGGACTTTGCCTTGTTGGTCTCCGGCTCCTCACTTACTGTGGGAACTGTTGAGGAGTCGGAGGACAAAACTCATGTCACAGCTCACGATCATAAGCCACATACCATGTCTGCTAGCCCTGAGCCACAGCACAAGATGTCTGCTAGCCCTGAGCCACAGCACAAGATCTCTGCTAGCCCTGAGCCACAGCACAAGATGTCTGCTAGCCCTGAGCTACAGCACAAGATGTCTGCTAACCCTGAGCCACAGCACAAGATGTCTGCTAACCCAGAGCCACAGCATAAGATGTCTGCTAGCCCAGAGCCACAGCACAAG
This sequence comes from Garra rufa, assembly GCF_049309525.1. Lineage (NCBI taxonomy): Eukaryota > Metazoa > Chordata > Actinopteri > Cypriniformes > Cyprinidae > Garra > Garra rufa. The sequence goes on along the minus strand of NC_133371.1, from coordinate 20,939,881 downwards.
ATGTCTGCTAGCCCTGAGCTACAGCACAAGATGTCTGCTAACCCTGAGCCACAGCACAAGATGTCTGCTAACCCAGAGCCACAGCATAAGATGTCTGCTAGCCCAGAGCCGCAATACAAGAGGTCTGCTAGCCCAGAGTCACAGCACAAGATGTCTGCCAGCCCAGAGCCCCTTCACAAGATGGCCGCCTTTCCTGATCCTGTTCCCAAGATGGCCGCCTTTCCAGACCCTGCTCACAAGATGGCCGTCTTTCCAGACCCTGCTCACAAGATGGCCGCTCTTCCAGACCCTGCTCACAAGATGGCCGCCTTTCCTGATCCTACTCACAAGATGGCCGCCTTTCCAGACCCTGCTCACAAGATGGCCGCCTTTCCAGACCCTGCTCACAAGATGGCCACCTTTCCTGAGCCTGTTCACAAGATGGCTGCCGCCACTCCAGGGTCTGCATTCAAGATGGCTACCGCCACGCCCAAGTCTTCTCACAAGATGGCTGTATCTCCAGAACCACTGCCCAAGATGGCTACTGCCTTGCCCAAGTCCTCTCGCAAGATGGCCACCATGCCAGAGCCTGCTAAAAAGATGGCTGCCGCCACTCCAGGGTCTGCACTCAAGATAGCTACCGCCACGCTCAAGTCTTCTCACAAGATGGCTGTATCTCCAGAACCACTGCCCAAGATGGCTGCCACGCCCAAGTCCTCTCGCAAGATGGCCGCCATGCCAGAGCCTGCTGCAAAGATGGCCGCCACGCCAGAGCCTGCTGCAAAGATGGCCAATCAGAGACTAATATCCAGCTTGGAGGACCCACCACTGCTATCAGCAAGAACAGTCAGTCTCTTACGGTCATTGCCTGTCAAGCCAGCGACTACTGACGTCACGTCTGCCAAACCAGCGCTCGCTAGCATCACATCAGCCAAGCCACAGCTTGTTCATGTCATGTCTGCTGTTCCTGCCAAGTCAAGTCACGTCACGGTCGCTGCTCCTGTCCAGTTAAGTCACGTCACAGCTGTTGTTCCTGTCAAGTCAAGTCACATCACAGCTACTGTTCCTCCTAAGTCAAGTCACGTTTCAGCTGAGGTTCCTGAGTCAAGTCAAGCAGCACTCCCTGATTCAAGTCAAACAGCTCTTCCTGAGTCAAGTCAAATTACAACCGTTCCCCCAGAGCCAAGTCAAGTCACAGCTGATCCTCCAAGACCAAGTCACGTCTCCCCCGAGAGTTCAGAGCCAACGCTCCCAAGCCATGCAGAGCAAACGCTCCCTAGCCATGCAGAGCCAACGCCCCCAAGTCACGCAAAGTCAACGCTCCCGAGCCTCACGCCCACTGACCTGGAGGGCATTCCTCCACCAATTGCATTACCTGTTATGGCAATCACCATTTTGAGTGTGTGGGCTGTACACTGCGCCCAAGTGTCCTCCTCTGCCCATGAGTCTGTCCACAAGTTTGCTCTGGAGGCTTCACCTGCATGCATGTCCGCTGCGCCTATACCTCTTTCGGAGGTGGCGTGCATAGCGGAACTTCACGCTCTGCCAGCTCCGCCAAGGCTTCACGCTTTACTCGCTCCGCCAAGGCTTCACGCTCTGCCCGCTCCGCCAAGGCTTCACACTCTGCCCGCTCCGCCAAGGCTTCACGCTCTGCCCGCTCCGCCAAGGCCTCACGCTCTGCCCGCACCGCCAAGGCCTCACGCTCTGCCTGCTCCGCCAAGGCTTCACGCTCTGCCCGCTCCGCCAAGGCTTCACGCTCCGCCCGCTCCGCCAAGGCTTCACGCTCCGCCCGCTCCGCCAAGGCTTCACGCTCCGCCCGCTCTGCCAAGGCCTCACGCTCCGCCCGCACCGCCAAGGCCTCACGCTCCGCCCGCACCGCCAAGGCCTCACGCTCTGCCTGCACCGCCAAGGCCTCACGCTCTGCCTGCACCGCCAAGGCTTCACCCTCTGCCTGCACCGCCAAGGCCTCACGCTCTGCCTGAACCGCCAAGGCTTCACGCTCTGCCTGCACCGCCAAAATTCCCTGCTCTGCCTGCTCCGCCAGGACTCCCTGCTCGGCCTGTACCGCCTAGGCTCCCTGTCATCTCTGTCTCGGCTTATGGGGCCGTTCCAGAAGTCTTTGTCTGCCCAATAACAACCATGACAGCCGTTCCTGAAGTTCCTGTCTGCCCAGTCACTGCCACGGAGGCAGCGTACTCCTACGATCTCTTATCTCTCTCCCTGCTCTGTCTGCCTCTATCTCTGCTCTCCCCAGGTCCCTGTCCATGATGCGGCCTCCTGATCCGCCCTGGAGGGCTCCTGCGCCTCCTGTTCCGCCCTGGAGGGCTCCTGCGCCTCCTGCTCTGCCCTGGAGGGTTGCTAAGCCTCCTGATCTGCCCTGGAGGGCTCCTGCGCCTCCTGTTCCACCCTGGAGGGCTCCTGCGCCTCCTGTTCCGCCCTGGAGGGCTCCTGCGCCTCCTGTTCCGCCCGGAGGGCCGCTCCGCCTCCTGCTCTACCCTGGAGGGTCGCTCCGCCTCCTGCTCCGCCCTGGAGGGCCGCTCCGCCTCCTGCTTCGCTCCGGAGGGCCGCTCCGCCCCCTGCTCCGCCCTGGAGGACTCCTGGGCTTCCTGCTCCACCATGGGGGGTTCCTAAGCCTCTTGCTCCTCTCTGGAGGATTTCGGTCGGGCTCTGGTGGTCGTCTGCTCCGCCGTGGATACCCTCGCTCCCACATGTCCTGCTGCGGGGGGCCTCAACTCCCCCAGATCTGCCGGTCCTGCCTCAAGGTCCTCCTCTGCCACATGGACCTGGTCCTCCTTCGTTTGTCTGCTCCACCTCTGCTCCCCCACCGCCCCCCAGGTCTGTTATTTCTAGGACTGTTGGGAGCGTCTGGAAGCCGCTCTTTGGGGGGGGGGGCTATGTTACACCAGGCCAGCAGAGGGAGCCCTTACCCCCACTGACTGTTGCTGCTCCCTCTGCTGCCTCTATGGTAGCTTCCTGTCTGTCCTCCATAAAAGCTAGCTTCACACACACTCACACCGCGAAGTATTGTTTTGCATCTGCGGACTTTACTGAGCGTTTTCCCTGTTTGATTTTCCTGTTTTCATAGTCATAGTCTTAGTCAGTCGATTCCTAGTCTTAGTCTTAGTTTTCCTGGTTTCATCGTTTGTTTCATTTCTCATTTGGACTGCTCTTTGGATTTTGACCCTCTGCCTGTCTCCTATTGGATTACTCTCTGGATTATCTCTGCTGTCGTTGTTCGCTGGTGATTGACCCTGTCTGTTTTGACCTCGTCTAATAAAGCCTTGCATTTGGATCCACCTCTCACCGACTCCTCTGTAACAGTTCATTTCTATCATGTTGTACTAATGCAAGATACAGTACATGAGCTTGTAAACATTTTAAAAGCTTCCTTTGTCACAGTCATAGTAAACTTCTCTGGGGAATCAGAAATGCATAGTATACTAAAAGAGTGCAGACAGCAAAATGTTACTCACCTTCAGTGGATTGCCAGCGAGGCCTTGGCCACATCAAGAGCTCTCTGGGATTATTTTGGTGATTTGTTAAAGGGAACATTAGGGTTTGCCATACAAAGAGCTGATATCCCACATCTTGGCAATTAGAAGTGTTTCTGTTGCTCAGTCCCATTTTCTTTCTGAGTTTTGGGAAGAGACTTTCCGCTGCCGACTAAATGGGTCCTTAAATAATCATGTGCATGGGGAAGAGGCACAGAACTGGCCACCTTGCAATGGCAGTGAGAGTTTGGACGATGTATACACTCCTTATTCAGATGTGTCACAACTCAGAGTCTCCTACAATGTTTATAAGGCTGTGTATCTCATAGCACATGCACTACATGACATGAGCACATGTGAACCAGGAAAGGGTCCCTTTCAGAATGGGACATGTGGGAGTCTATCTCAAATTCTGCCATGGCAGGTGTGTGTTACTCACCATTTTACATTATCTGCCTATATTGTGCTAATAAGAAATTATCAAACACTGTACAAGTTCTAAAACAATGTGTGTATTGCAATTAATGCACTTTAATGTTTTCTTGCTTTGCATCGTTCTATCTCCCAACCTTCACCTAAGCTCCTGTTTAATACTGTTATGGATGCCTAGCAACATATTAAAAAGTGTAAACAAGTGTTAAATAGGGTAGCATCAATCTAGAAATATGCTAAAACATATTAGCAACACTTAGCTAAGTTCTAAAGTATGCTATTAATGCAATGAAACAGGAAGTTACTGTAACTCAGGCATGCAATGTCCAATCTGCCTCAAACTTAACATGTTTGATAAGAGTCCTGGCCTGAACACATCTGAATGCCAATATTCTCTCATAATCATAGCACCACCTGTTGGCAAAAGGAAATGACTTGTAATAAACTCCTCCTAGAGATTTAATGATATAAACATTATATTTGGTCAGTCTAATCTAAAGGCCTTTGCGATGTTAAATTGCGAAGATCTTGAGTTTTCGTAATAGCGCGTTGTGGTAAGGTACAGATGAATGAAGGAAGAGGGCAGGTCGGTGGTAGAGAGAACCAGGCTTTATTCACTCTTTTAAACCAAAAGAAACAATAATTGCGCCCACGGCGACTTTCAAAAAGTAAATTTCTCTCAAACACAAAGTTCTGGACGTGGCTCTTTTCCTCAGCCTGACGAGGCGCCTCCAGTCTCTCTCTTGCTGGTCTCTTTCTATTTGGTCTCTCTCTTTGTTCTCCTTATAAGCAGTCTCTCCAAGCCAATTACTGCAATCAGACACAGGTGTTAATAATTTGCACTTGACCTACTTACTCACCGCTTGTCTCCCAACCTTCTCTCCCGCTGCCAGCTCTGCCGAACCACGCCCCCCTTGCCCCATACCCCCCCCCCATTTCTGGAGAGAAAGTCGGCCACAGCCATCTGAGCCCCCGGCCTGTGGACCACCTTAAATTTAAAGGGTTGTAACGCCAAATACCAACGGGTGATTCGCGCATTGGTGTCTTTCATGCGGTGGAGCCACTGCAGGGGAGCGTGGTCTGAGCAGAGAGTGAACTCCCGTCCAAGGAGATAATAGCGAAGGGTTAGAACTGCCCATCGGATCGCTAAGCACTCCTTCTCAATAGTGCTGTACATCGTCTCTCTCTTAGAGAGCTTACGACTGATGTACAGCACCGGCCGTTCCTCACCCTCCATCTCCTGGGACAGGACCGCTCCAAGCCCCCTGTCCGATGCATCGGTCTGCAGCAAAAAAGGGAGAGAAAAGTCAGGAGAATGTAACAGCGGTCCACCACACAGAGCAGCTTTTACCTGGGTAAAAGCCTGCTGGCACAGCTCCGTCCACTGGACCAGATCTGGAGCTTCCTTTTTAGTGAGGTCATTCAGCGGGCTGGTGAGGTCCGAATAATTAGGTACAAACCTTCTATAATATCCTGCCAGCCCCAGGAACTGCCTCACCTCCTTTTTGGTCTTGGGTCTTGGACAGGTTGCAACTGCTGCCGTCTTATTAATTTGGGGACACACCTGTCCATGACCTAAGTGGAAGCCCAGATACTTGACCTCCACCCGCCCAATCGCACACTTCTTTGGGTTGGCCGTCAGCCCGGCCCTTCGCAGCGCTCGCAGGACCGCCCGCAAATGCACCATATGACGCTGCCAATCCGGACTGTAGATAATGATGTCATCCAGATAGGCAGCGGCATAGGCGGCATGCGGCCGGAGGACCCGGTCCATCAGATGCTGAAAAGTGGCCGGAGCCCCGAACAAGCCGAAGGGAAGGGTAACAAATTGGTGTAACCCAAACGGCGTGGTGAAGGCTGTCTTTTCTTTGGACAAGGGCGATAAGGGGATCTGCCAATATCCTTTAATTAAGTCCAGTGTCGAATAAAACGAGCTGTACCTAGCCGATCAAGCAATTCGTCAACTCGCGGCATTGGATAGGCGTCGAATTTCGACACCGCATTCACCTTGCGGTAATCCACACAGAACCGAACTGAGCCGTCTGTTTTAGGCACTAAAACTATCGGGCTTGCCCAATCACTGTGGGATTCTTCTACTACTCCCATCTCTAGCATCGCTTCTAATTCATCCTGAACCACCTTTTTTTTGTGTTCTGGTAAACGATATGGCCGACTGCGCACTACAACCCCCGGCTCAGTCTCAATATGGTGCTGGATGAGATTAGTTCGACCGGGCAGGGGGGAGAACACGTCCCCAAACTGGGCTTGCAATCTGGCGACGTCGGTGAGTTGGAAGGGTGAGAGGTGATCTCCCCCTAGGCTTAGAGTGAGAGAGTGGTTTTTAGCGCATACTTCTGCCCCGAGATCCTCCTCTCCACTCACCACCGTCGCCAGCATCACCGGTTCCACCTCATTCCATTTTTTAGGAGGTTCAGATGGCAGATCTGACGTGCCCCACCTCTGTCCGTTCGAACCACCTCATAATTGAGATCTCCCACTCGTCGTGTGACCTCAAAGGGTCCTTGCCACTTGGCGAGTAATTTGGAGCTAGACGTTGGGAGCAATACAAGTACTTTATCTCCCGGTGCAAAATTACGTAGTCTGGTTCCCCGATTGTACAGTCGGCTCTGTCTGTCCTGGGCCTGTAACAAATTCTCCATAGAGAGCCGCCCCAAGGTGTGGAGTTTTGTTCTCAGGTCCAGTACATACTGAATTTTGTTTTTGCTATTCGAAGGTCCATCCTCCCAAGCTTCCCTCAGGACATCCAAAACCCCACGCGGCTGGCGTCCATAGAGAAGCTCGAAGGGGGAAAACCCCGTGGAGGCTTGCGGGACCTCGCGTACTGCAAATAGAAGGGGTTCCAGCCATTTGTCCCAATTTTTGGCGTCCTCGTGAACAAACTTTCGAATCATGGTTTTCAAAGTGCGATTAAATCGTTCCACCAGTCCGTCGGTTTGTGGGTGAAAGACACTGGTGCGAATCGATTTAATGCCCAATAATTCGTAAAGCTCGCGTATTGTGTGTGACATAAACGACGTGCCTTGATCGGTGAGAATCTCTTTCGGGATTCCCACCCGGGAGATTATACGGAAGAGGGCCTCCGCCACACTTTTTGACGAAATGTTGCGGAGGGCCACTGCCTCTGGGTATCGTGTTGCATAGTCCACTAGGACTAATGCAAAGCGATGCCCTCGTGCTGACCGTGCTGGTTTTCCGTTTCCGGTTGAGTGAACGCTGGCGCGTCTTTGCTGCCGCTGCTCTCCAGTTTTCCTGTAACTATGTGGATTAACTATGTGTGGCTTGTGCTCACCTGGACTGTCCTGTCCTTGGTTTTTCATTCATCGACTGCACTGTTCCAGTATCCTACAGCTGAGCTTCTGAGGTTCCGTTTATATCAACATGATGATCCACCACCACCAGCTCTGCTTTCACACCCGGATATTTTATACCTGCCTCGTCGGAAATACATTCACCGTGGCTCTCGTCGGAACTTTCAGTATGATAAATCCAACTCCATAAAGTCCTTTTGGTCCACTACTTGGCGTCCATTGAGGAATACCGGTCGCTGCGCTGATCATAGTGTGCTGGCCCGCCTAGCTAGGTCGGCTAACACGGCTGTCAAAACCAGTAACACTACTGTCAACTTTGGTCTTTTTAATATCCGCTCACTTACGGGTAAGGATCATCTTGTGAAGGATCTCCTCGTTGACCGTAAGTTTGACTTTTTGTGTTTAACAGAAACGTGGCAGCAGCCAAATGACTTTATTTCACTCAATGATGCTTCTCCTCCGGGATTTGTTTACATCTCTCAATCACGTGACTCTGGCCGTGGGGGAGGTCTCGCGATAATTCATCGTGAGAAATGGAGGACAGCGCCTGTCAATGCTCCTGTTTGTCACTCATTTGAGGCTATTGTTTGTCAGCTTTCTGGACCTATTCCCACCATTGTTGCTACTTTGTACCGCCCTCCAAAGCCTAACAAGGATTTTGTTGATGACTTTGCTGCCTTTCTGACTCACCTATCCACACTTTCATCAAATATATTACTCCTGGGGGATTTTAATATACATATGGATAATGTTGACAACACTCTCACCAAAGACTTTACATCCTGTCTGGATAGTTTTGGACTTCAGCAATGCATAAACTTTCCCACACATAATAAAGGACATATTTTAGATTTAATCTGCTGTTCAGGTGTTACACCTGTTAACTGTAAAGCAGATTCTTTTCCTTTTTCCGATCACATGTTGCTTTCGTTCACTGTTAATCTCTCACTCTCCAAATCTAATCTCCCACGTACTATAACATTCCGAAATATTAAGAATATTAACTTGGACATTTTATCTTCTAGCATCACTAGTTTTCCCAGTATTGACAGTTTCTCTACCCCGGATGAACTCCTCTCTCACTACAACTACAACCTTCATAACCTCTTTAATGAACTTGCTCCACTCAAAACCAGGACTGTTTCATTTACTCTTTCTGCACCTTGGTTTACTCCCATTCTTAGAAAATTAAAAACAAAAGGAAGACAACTTGAAAGACTTTACAGGAAAACGAATCTCACTGTGCATAAGGATATATATTTAAATCACATTCTTTTTTACAAAGATTCGATTTCTAAAGCTAAAACCACCTATTATTCTGGTTTAATTAGTTCAAGTGAAGGAAATTCAAAAGCCCTTTTTTCTCTCATTACAAACTTCATAAAACCTCGGGATCCACTTCCTCCTCACTTGTATTCTTCTGATTTTTGTAACTCTATATTATCATTTTTTTCTTTAAAAATTGAACATATCCACAAGCACCTTATGTCTACTTCTGGTCCGAACCCACCTGTCCCAGTTTCATTTGCTCCCACCTGTCTACTCTCAGCATTTACCTTACCCTCAGTAAATGAAATTAATGAACTCATTTAAAAATCCAAATCTTCAACCTGCAGATTAGACCCCCTTCCAACTGTGCTTTATTCACTCTTCACTTACCACTGGAATTGTTCCTTCTTCTCTTAAAACAGCTTCGGTAACTCCCATTCTTAAGAAACCTGGTTCAGATCCCAACGATTACAATAACTTCCGTCCTATTTCAAATATTCCGTTCATCTCCAAAATTCTGGAAAAAATAGTTGCTGCTCAACTTCATACTCATCTTTCTTCCAATAACTTATATGAACAATTCCAGTCTGGTTTCCGTCCTTTTCATAGCACAGAAACAGCACTACTTGAAATTACTAATAACCTTCTCCTAGCGGCTGACTCTGGTTTATTATCAATTTTTCTTCAGCTTGATTTGAGTGCGGCATTCGATACTATTTCACACACCATCCTTTTTAATAGACTTTCTTCTATTGGAATTACTAACACACCTCTTAATTGGTTTCATTCATATCTTTCAGGCCGCACTCAGTTTATTCAGTTAAAATCATTCACTTCTCATTCTGTCCCTGTTATTAGTAGGGGCTCCGTTCTGGGGCCCCTACTGTTTATTATTTATCTTCTTCCCCTTGGTCACATCTTTCGTAAACATCAGATCAATTTCCATTGCTATGCAGATGAAACCCAGCTCTATTTTTCAACCAAACCTAATTCCACACTTCCACCATCTTCCCTTACTAACTGCCTTCTTGACATAAAATCCTGGTTCACTTCAAACTTCCTTAAGTTAAATGCCAATAAAACAGAATTGCTTCTTATAGGTACAAAATCAACATTAAACAAACTTCAAAATTTTTCGATTCCCATTGATAGCTCCTTTATCTCTCCCTCCCCTCAGGTTAAGAGTCTGGGTGTCATCTTCGATAACACCCTCTCTTTTACATCTCATGTTAATAATGTTACCCGGTCTGCTTATTATCATCTTCGTAATATCAACCGTCTGCGTCCTTTTCTCACGCCTCACTCTACTGCCATTCTTGTTCACAGCTTAGTCACCTCCCGTTTAGATTATTGTAATTCTCTTTTGTTTGGCCTTCCACATAAAACTCTTCATAAACTTCAACTGGTCCAAAACTCAGCTGCTCGTATTATTACTCGTATCCCTTCTATTCATCACATCACTCCTATTTTACAACAGCTCCATTGGCTCCCTATCATTTATTGTATCAACTATAAAATACTTCTCCTTACTTTTAAAGTCATTCATAATTTAGCCCCTTCGTATCTTTTTGATCTCATTTAGCCCCTTCGTATCTTTTTGATCTCCTCCATATACCTACACATGCTCGCACTCTTAGATCTTCTTCTTCTATCCATTTCACCATTCCCCGTGTCCGCCTTGTTACTATGGGGAGTAGAGCTTTCAGTTTCTCTGCTTCTCAGCTCTGGAATTCGCTTCCACCGGACCTCCGTAATATTGATTCTCTCACATCGTTTAAATCCAAACTCAAAACTCATTTGTTTAGAATAGCTTACTCCCTTTGACCACAACTGCATTTTCTTTAATTGCATTGTATTTCATTGTTTTTAAATATTGTTATTGTTGTTGATGTTGATGTAAGGTGACCTTGAGTGTCAAGAAAGGCGCCAATAAATAAAATGTAAAATAATAATAATAATAAAAAATGTCCTGCCATAGGATTACAATGAGCCGCCTGGAAAAGCATTTCCCGACGGCTTTTGGGTACCAATAATTGAGTTGTATCCTGTTTTGTCTGAGTGTCTTGGGTCACTCGATACAACCTATCTTTTAAAATTGCTAAATATGGGTAAGAAGGAGGTCGTGCGGGTTGGAGAGGCTGTCCGTCGATGGATCTGACCTGTTCAAATGCATTTTTCAGCGTTTCATCCTGAGACTGCTCCAGGGGAAAGTCATCACGCTCTGTGAGGTTTAGCCTCTCAGCAGCATTTGGTTCCCCTGGGTCAGGCTCAGCCGGTCCCGGTTCCACCTCTCCCATCTGGACAATCGCCTCCCTTCCCTGCTTTTCCCAAGAGACATCCGCACATAAATACCCTAATAAGTGACTAAAAGCTGGCCAATTGGTTCCCAAAATCAGCGGATGCCTGAGGTGCGGGTTAACGGCAGCCTCCACATTATGCTTTTGTCCCCGAAATTGGATGGCTAGAAACGTTAAAGGGTACTTCCCCACATCCCCGTGCACACACCTTACCTTAACCATGCGGCTCTTATCCAATGCCTCGGGCTGAATTAGGCTTTGATGGATCGAGGTTTGGTTACATCCTGAATCCACCAGAGCCCAATAAGTACCCCCCTTAATACTCACAGGTATTTGGTACAGGCCAGCATGATCGAGGGCAGCCTGTGGCGCATCCGGAACCCGGACCAGTGTCCCCACCTCCATCACCGGACACCGATCAATAAAGTTTCCTGGGTCCCCGCAACGCCAACAGGCCGGCCCAGACTTCCCCGCCACCCTAGTGGCAGTAAGAGGGTCAAACGATTGACGTGGAGAGAGTGTAGAAAGGGGACCATGTGCGACACTCGGGGTGACCAACCCCGTACCCCTGGGTTGGGGTCTCGGCTCCGCCGATTCCGGTGGCGGACCACCCCTCCATCGGGGCTGCACTCTAGGAGGGAGATTCACCCGGGACCTAGGGAGAGGGATAGGTTTGGAGGTGGGAGAAGGGAGGAGAGAGAGAGAGACAGGGCAGGGTTTCGCCGACCCCATGGCATGCCACCATCTGATCCTCCGCCAGTTGAATGGCCAGGTCCAGCGACGATGGGCGGTGGCACTGGACCCATTGCGCAGTCTTCTTCGGCAGCCGCGCAATGAACTGCTCCAGTACCACCCGATCGATGACCTGGTCGGCGTCGCTTCCCCCGGCCAGCAGCCATTTGCGGCACACGTCCCGTAGCTGTTGAGCCATCACGAAGGGCCGGCTGTTTTCCCCCAGCTCCAGCGAACGGAATCGCTGTCTGTGCTTCTCAGGGTTCAGGCCGACCCGCTGGAGGATGGCCGTTTTAGGTCGTCGTAGACAAGGAGGTTCTGAACTGGCAGTTGCTGTGCAGCCATCTGTGCTTCCCCCGAAAGCAGCGGAATGAGGCGCATGGGCCAGTTCAAGTGCGGCCACTCACATGCCTCAGCAGTCCTCTCGAAGAGGTCGATGAACGCCTCTGGATCATCCTGTGGCCCCATTTTGTTCAAAGGCATGTGAGCTGGTGGGGCCGGGACAGATGTGGATCCCCCAGCCCGAACCTCCCGGTCCATCCAGCTCCGGAACAACTCGCGGTCCTCCTGCTGCGTGCGAACGAGGGCTTGAAACCTACGTTCCTGGTCCTCCCGCATGTCCAACAGCGCCTGATGGTGTTCTTGGTGAAGGCCCGCGAGCGAGTGGATGACCTCCGCAAATGGCGAACCTGACGGAGAAGACATGATGGCGGCGGCGTTCCCACTTCCTCCCGGGTTTCGGCACCAGTGTGGTAAGGTTCAGATGAATGAAGGAAAAGGGCAGGTCGGTGGTAGAGAGAACCAGACTTTATTCACTCTTTTAAACCAAAAGAAACAATAATTGCGCCCACGGCGACTTTCAAAAAGTAAATTTCTCTCAAACACAAAGTTCTGGACGTGACTCTTTTCCTCAGCCTGACGAGGCGCCTCCAGTCTCTCTCTTGCTGGTCTCTTTCTATTTGGTCTCTCTCTCTGTTCTCCTTATAAGCAGTCTCTCCAAGCCAATTACTGCAATCAGACACAGGTGTTAATAATTTGCACTTGACCTACTTACTCACCGCTTGTCTCCCAACCTTCTCTCCCGCTGCCAGCTCTGCCGAACCACGCCCCCTTGCCACACGCGTGTCCGTGGCGGCCTGACAAAGTTTGATGTTTCGCCATGGACATAGAAGTTGTTATAACTCAGCCAAGAAATGTCTGATCTGTCTCAAACTTCACAGGTTTGGTAAGAGTCCTGGCCTGAAGACACCTAAAGGCCAACATTCAGATATTATCATAGCACCACCTGTTGGCAGCAGGATATGTCATATCTTTCACTAACTCAAAGATATCAAGGTCAATCTGCACCAAACTTCATATGTTTGATAAAAGTGCTGGCCTGAACACATCTACATGCAAATAATCAGTTATAGGCATAGCGCCACCAGCTGGCAGCAGGAAGTTTGGCATATATAAATGACTTTGGCATATTTCTTCTATATTTATTATATTAAAAGCATACTGCCCACCGTTTGCTGTTTTTCTAAAGCCACCGGTCGGTGGTAAGCCCGAGTGCGAGGGCCCTTTCATCGCTGCTTGCAGCTTTAATTTTTTTTTTTAAACTTCCGGGCACTTAAGGGGGTCTTAACATACTCAAAAACTCTTGAAAATTCGCACACACGTCGGAATCTGCGGCCATCAGGACGCCACAGAGGCTGGAAACCGGGAGTGGTACAGGGCCTCTACAGCACCCCTTGGAACACAGTCAGAAATCTTGATGTACTGCGCACACATACTTGCATGTATTCATATGAATCTCGGTACACATATAGATCTCATTGAGCCAAACAACTTTTGTACTCTATGTCATGGGCTCCACCCAACAGGAAGTGAGATATTTAGGGCAGTCTTAAAGGTGCATGCTCTGGAATTTGAAATACTCCTCCCAGGATTTCCATGGGATTGTCACCAAACTCAGTCAGCATGATCTCAAGACATTGGGGATGCAAAATTGCGAGCGGATTTTTGATATCTCGAACGGCTTGGCCGTGGCAAGGCGACAAAGTTATGGTGAGAAATGAGAAACAGGAAATGTCTAATAAATGTTGCACACATTGCCTGATTCTGATGAAACTTCACCAGTTTGTTCGACGTCTGATGTGGATCACAGAAATGTGACTATTATGAGTCAAAGTTATAGCTCCACCAACTGGCAGCAGAAAGCGTGACGTTTTTGAAATTCTTTAAACTCAGCCACTTAATTTTACTCAATTTGCTTCAAACTTCATCACAATAATGTCAAAACACGACCAATGAGAATCTGTGAAGGGCGTTATCGATAACTTTTATTATGTTGCCATGGCAACGTGGCAAACTTTAAATTTAGATTTTTTTTGAGCCACTTAAAATACTTAGAATTTCATGAAACTCAACACACACATCTGTATTATTGATATTTAGACACTGATAAAAGCCCATAAATGGGCATTGTGCGGGCGCTCCATAGCGCCACCTTTTGATAAAAGTTGGGGGGTTACTTTCTCCTAGAGTCACCAAACTTGGTACATATATTGGACTCATCAAGCCGGACAACTTTCTAATTTACACTCATTAGCTACGACCAACGGGAAGTCGGCTATTTTATTTAAATGTCGATTTTTGGAAAAATCAGGCTGTGGAATTTGAAATACTCCTCCTAGGCCTTTCCACCGATGGCCACCAAACTCGGTCAGCATGATCTCAAGACATTGGGGACGCAAAATTGCCAGGGGAATTTTGATATCTCGAACGGTTTAGCCGTGGCGGGGCGACAAATTATGGCGAGAAATGAGAAACAAATACTGTTGCCATGGCAAAAAAAATAAAAAATACATTCAAATATTAGTTTCCTGTGTTTTTGAGGCAGATAGCATGCTTAGAATTTAATTTTCCATTTTCAATTTTCAGTGATTTATTATATCTTTAAAGTGCAGCATCCATACTCTTTGAAACTTTTTCATACAAAGAACTATTCATTCTGATCAAACACAGTTCATTTCATAATTATACAAAACTCCACGAATGAAAGAAAATTAAAAAACATCTGATCTCGCTCTGCTCTGCACTCTCTCTGTGTGTGTGTGTGTGGTAAGTGGCTGAGTGTAAGGAGGGGGGATGGGTGGTAAGAGAAAGAGTCAGAGAGGAGGAGAGACAGTTAGGGTTAGTCCAGAGGGTTACTGTGAATGCATGTGCCAACTGGGCACTGTTTTCCTGATGCTATCGGGATGAAGACTGCGCAGGTGGCGAGGACCCGTTCATCGCTGCTTGCAGCTTTAACATTTGTTTTCTACAGATTCAAATGATTGCCTGACATTTTCAAAGGAAACATGGCCAAACCAAGCCCAAGACCAGTGCATTCCCAAAACATTAAAGTTTTTGTCTTTTCAGGAGCCCTTGGGAATAATTCTATCGGCACTTTCAGCATTCGGAGCCTGTGCATTATTAGCAGTGCTTGTTGTATTTACAATATACAGGAAGACACCAGTCATATGAGGAAACAATATGGAGTCAAGTTTCCTTCTCCTCCTGTTCCTCTGTGCATGTTTTCTGATTGGCCTAACATTTATAGGGAAGCCCACTGACTGGTTATGTCGGATTCGGTACTCAGCTTTCGGAATCAGCTTTACTCTCTGTATTTCATGCATCTTGGCAAAAACTGTAGTAGTTTTAATGGCTTTCAGAGCCACCCTCGCTGGCAGAAATGTCATGAAGTGGTTTGGCCCTGCCAAACAAAGACAAGTGTAATCTTGTGCACTTTTGTGCAAGCACTTATTTGCATCATATAGTTAACAACTAAGCCTCCTTTTGCATCATATAACACAAAGTTTATGAGTGCAACTATAATTGTTGAATGTGCTGTAGGATCTGAAGTTGGATTTTGGTGTGTGCTTGGATATATTGGATTCCTAGCTTGCTTGTGTTTCTTAATGTCATTTTTGGCTAGAAAATTACCAGACAACTTTAATGAGGCTAAATTCATCACATTCAGTATGCTTATATTTTTCGCTGTGTGGATAACCTTCATTCCAGATTATGTGAGCTCTCGTGGAAAGTATACAATTGCTGTCCATGTCTTTGCTATTCTAGCTTCTGCATTTGGTCTTTTGCTGTGTATATTTGCTCCTAAATGTTATATTGTACTTTTGAAACCTGAGAAAAATGAGAAAAAGCATATGATGAAAAAACAACAAAAATGATAAAAAAAGTTTTAAACATTTGTAATAATGCACTACAGTAAAATAAAAATAAAAAAATAATTAAAATGAAATAAAATAAATAAATATTAAAGCTGCAAGCAGCGATGAACGGGCCCTCGCCATCTGCGCAGTCGCCATCCCAGCAGCATCAGGAAAACGGTGCCCACTGGGCACATGCATTCACAATAACCCTCTGGCCTAAGCCTAACCTTCTCTCCTCCTCTCTGACTCTCTCTCTTACCACCCATCCCCCCTCCCCACACACACCCAGCCACTTACCACACACACACACACACACACACACACATAGAGTACAGAGCAGAGTGAGATCAGATTTGTTTTTTAATTTTCTTTAATTCATTGAGTTTTGTATAAATCTGAAATTAACTGTGTTTGATCAGAATGACTAGTTCTCTGTATGAAAAAAGTTTCAAAGACTTTGGATGCTGCACGTTAAAGATATAAAATTACTGAAAATTGAAAAAGAAATTCTAAACATGTTACCTCTCTTTAAAAAACACAGGAAACAAATATTTTAATGTACGTTTTTTAAATGTGCCATGGCAATAGTATTTGATGCATCAGGGACACCTTTACAGATTCTCATCGGCCGTGTTTTGACATTATTCTGATGAAGTTTGAAGAAAATCGAGTAAAAATGTATTGTTCATTGTTAGTTCATGTTTGTTAATGCATTAACTAATATTAAAAAATATTTTAAATACTTACCAACATGTTTTATGATCTACAACCATTTTAAAACAATATTTTAATGATCTATAAGCCTCTGTGAAATAATGATAAACAAATATATTAAAAATAAATACATATTAACTTACTTGATGTATTTGTTTCTTCTTCTAATTAAATGAACTGAGCAGTAAAGTGTCATACTTATAAGATTTTTTATCATATCAGTGAGAGTGTGTGTATATCATTTTTCCTTTAAAGATAAAAAAAAAGATTTTAATGCTCTTTAAGCATTTATATAAAATAATTATGTAAAAGTACACTGACAGTACAGTACATATCAACTGATTCTATTCATTGTTGTCATTCTTATACACTGAGAATGAGCTAAATAGCATTAGAGGCAAACAATTCCTTATCTTATGAGGACCTCTAGTGTTCATTCCTGGTATTAGAGCCTTAAAATGACAAGCATATATTACACTTTTATAATGTTTTTGGGGCCTCTGAGCATGATAACATTTTGAAACTACTCAGATTCCCTAAGAATGTCTTGTTCTTTATATGTAAAAAAGATTTGATGAGTTAGAATAATGCAATTTAAAGATATATGAAAATTACTCTTAATCTTTTTTACTGTTACTTTCATAAATCACCACATCAACACCATTCAAGATATCCCAAAGCCGTTCACAATTTAGCATCTTCAGTATCTTGGCATCATGTTGACAAAGTTTGGTGTGAGCTGTCTGATTCTGCTATGAGTGATATGAATTTATTCACAGCTATATTTAAAAACACAGGAAACAAATGTTAAAGTTTGACACGTTGCCATGACAACAGCGTTTGATGTATCAAGGAACCCTTCACAGATTCTCATCGGCTGTGTTTTGATATTATTCTGATGAAGTTTGAAGCAAATTGAGTAAAATTAAGAGGTTGATTTAAAAGTGTTTTGCAAGCAACACACTTCCTGCTGCCAGTTGGTGGCGCTATAACTTTGACTCATAATAGTCACATCTCTGTGATCGGTATCATATGACGAACAAACTGCTAAAGTCTGGTCAAAATCAGACAAAGTGTGTCAAAATTATTAGACACTTCCTGTTTCTCATTTCTCGCCATAATTTGTCGCCCCGCCACGGCCAAACCGTTCGAGATATCAAAAATCCCTTGGCAATTTTGCGTCCCCAATGTCTTGAGATCATGCTGACTGAGTTTGGTGGCCATCGGTTGAAAGGTCTAGGAGGAGTATTTCAAATTCCACAGCTTGATTTTACCAAAAATCCACATTTAAATAAAAATAGCCGACTTCCTGTTGGTTGTAGCTAATGAGTGTAAATTAGAAAGTTGTCCGGCTTGATGAGTCCAATATATTTACAGAGTTTGGTGACTGTAGGACAAAGTAACCCCCCAACTTTTGTCAAAAGGTGGCGCTATGGAACGCCTGCTCCACGCCCATTTATGGGCTTTTATCAGTGTTTAACTGTCATTAATACAGATGTGTGTGTTGAGTTTCATGAAATTCTAAGCATATTAAGTGGCTCAAGAACACAAAAAACTAAAGTTAAAGTTTGACACGTTGCCATGGCAACATGATAAAAGTTATGGATAACGCCCTTCACAGATTCTCATCGGTCGTGTTTTGACATTATTGTGATGAAGTTTGAAGCAAATTGAGTAAAATTAAGAGGCTGAGTTTAAAGCGTTTCAAAAACGTCACGCTTTCTGCTGCCAGTTGGTGGCGCTATAACTTTGACTCATAATAATCACATCTCTGTGATCGGCATCAGACGACGAACAAACTGCTGAAGTTTGGTCAAAATCAGACAAAGTATGTCAAAGTTATTAGGCACTTCCTGTTTCTCATTTCTCGCCATAAATTTGTCGCCCCGTCACGGTCAAACCGTTCGAGATATCAAAAATCCCCTGGCAATTTTGCATCCCCAATGTCTTGAGATCATGCTGACCGAGTTTGGTGGCCATCGGTGGAAAGGCCTAGTAGGAGTATTTCAAATTCCATTGCATGCACATTTTAGACATCCCTGAATAGCCGACTTCCTGTTTGGCGAAGCACGGACTATGAGTGTGAAATTTGTTTGGCCTGATGAGGTCTATACGTGTATGAATTTTGGTGACTGTAGGTCAACCGTTGTGCGCTCCAGAGCCCTTCAAAAGTCGCAATTTTTAACGCTGTGCCACGACCCCCCCCAGGTGACCCCCCCATGTCAAAGTCTGTCCGGCCCTGATGGACGCAGGTTCCAATGTGTGTGCAAAGTTTCAAGAGTTTTCGTGTATGTTAAGGGCCCCAAAATCCCCCAAAACATTGAAAAAAAAAAAATAATAATAATAATTAAAGCTGCAAGCAGCGATGACCGGGCCCTCGCCGTCTGTGCAGTCGCCATCCCGATAGCATCAGGAAAACGGTGCCCAGTTGGCACATGCATTCACAGTAACCCTTTGGACTAAACCTAACTGTCTCTCCTCCTCTCTGACTCTTTCTCTTACCACCCATCCCCCCTCCTTACACTCAGCCACTTACCACACAAACACACACACATAGAGTGCAGAGCAGAGTGAGATCAGATATGTTTTTTTTTTTTCTTTCATTCGTGGAGTTTTGTATAATTATGAAATGAACTGTGTTTGATCAGAATGAATAGTTATTTCTATGAAAAAAGTTTCAAAGAGTTAGGAAGCTGCACTTTAAATATATAATAAATCATTGAAAATGGAAAATGAAATTCTAAGCACGCTATCTGCCTCAAAAACAAAGGAAACAAATATTTGAATGTATTTTTTATTTTTATTTATTTGCCATGGCAACAGCATTTGATGCATCAGGGACGCCTTTACAGACTCTCATCGGCCGTGTTTTTACATTATTCTGATGTAGTTTGAAGAAAATTGAGTACAAATAAATTGTTCATTGTTCATTCGTGTTTGTAAGTTCATTAACCATTGTTAACAAAAGAGACCCTATTTTAAATAGTTACCATGTTTTATGTTCTACAACCATTTTTAAATATTATTTTAATGATCTATAAGCATCTGTGAAATAATTATAAACAAATCTATTAAAAATAAATACATATTAACTTAGTTGATGTATTTGTTTCTCATTCTAATTAAGTGAACTGAGCAGTATAGTGTCATACTTATAAGATTTTTTGTTCTATCAGTGAGAGTCTATATATGTATATAAATCATATAATTTTTCCTTAAAAGATTAAAAAAAGATTTAATGCTCTTTAAGCACCTATACAAAACAATTATGTACACTGACAGTACAGTACATATCAACTGATTCTATGGATTATTGTCATTCCTATACACTGACAATGAGCTAAATAGCATTAGAGGTCAAACGATTCCTTATCTTATGAGGACCTCTAGTGTTCATACCTGGTATTAGAGCTTTAGTCTTACAAATTTATATGACACTTTTAATGTTTTTGGGGCCTCTGAGCATGATAACATTTTGAAACTACACGTATTTCCTAAGAATTTCTTGTTCTTTATATGTAAAAAGTTTTGATGAGTTAGAATAATGCAATTTAAAGATATATGAAAATAACTCTTTATCTTTTTTATTGTTATTTTCATAAATCACCACATCAACACCGTTCAAGATGTCCCAAAGCCGTTCACAATTTAACTTCTTCAGTATCTTGGCATCATGTTGACAAAGTTTGGTGTGAACTGTCTGATTCTGCTATGAGTGATATGAATTTATTCACAGCTATATTTAAAAACACAGGAAACAAATGTTAAAGTTTGACACGTTGCCATGACAACAGCGTTTGATGTATCAAGGACCCCTTCACAGATTCTCATGGGCCGTGTTTTGATATTATTCTGATGAAGTTTGAAGCAAATTGAGTAAAATTAAGAGGTTGATTTAAAAGCGTTTTGCAAGCAACACACTTCCTGCTGCCAGTTGGTGGCGCTATAACTTTGACTCATAATAGTCACATCTCTGTGATCGGAATCATACGACGAACAAACTGCTAAAGTTTGGTCAAAATCAGATAAAGTGTGTCAAAATTATTAGACATTTCCTGTTTCTCATTTCTCGCCATAATTTGTCGCCCTGCCACGGCCAAACCGTTCGAGATACCAAAAATCCCCTGGCAATTTTGCATTCCCAATATCTGTAGATCATACTGACCGAGTTTGGTAGCCATCGGTGGAAAGGTCTAGGAGGAGTATTTCAAATTCCACAGCTTGATTTTTCCAAAAATCCATATTTAAATAAAAATAGCTGACTTCCTGTTGGTCGTAGCTAATGGGTGTAAATTAGAAAGTTGTCCGGCTTGATGAGTCCAATATATGTACCGAGTTTGGTGACTGTAGGACAAAGTAACCCCCCAACTTTTGTCAAAAGGTGGCGCTATGGAGCGCCTGCTCCACGCCCATTTATGGGCTTTTATCAGTGTTTAACTGTCATTAATACAGATGTGTGTGTTGAGTTTCATGAAATTCTAAGCATTTTAAGTGGCTCAAAAACACAAAAAACTAAAGTTAAAGTTTGACACGTTGCCATGGCAACATGATAAAAGTTATGGATAACGCCCTTTGCAGATTCTTATCGGTCGTGTTTTGACATTATTGTGATGAAGTTTGAAGCAAATTGAGTAAAATTAAGAGGCTGAGTTTAAAGCGTTTCAAAAACGTCACGCTTTCTGCTGCCAGTTGGTGGTGCTATAACTTTGACTCATAATAGTCACATCTCTGTGATCGGCATCAGACGACGAACAAACTGCTGAAGTTTGGTCAAAATCAGACAAAGTATGTCAAAGTTATTAGGCACTTCCTGTTTCTCATTTCTCGCCATAAATTTGTCGCCCCGTCACGGTCAAACCGTTCGAGATATCAAAAATCCCCTGGCAATTTTGCATCCCCAATGTCTTGAGATCATGCTGACCGAGTTTGGTGGCCTTCAGTGGAAAGGCCTAGTAGGAGTATTTCAAATTCCATTGCATGCACTTTTTAGACATCCCTGAATAGCCGACTTCCTGTTTGGCGAAGCACGGACTATGAGTGTGAAATTTGTTCGGCCCGATGAGGTCTATATGTGTATGAATTTTGGTGACTGTAGGTCAACCGTTGTGCGCTCCAGATCCCTTCAAAAGTCGCAATTTTTAACGCTGTGCCATGCCCCCCCCAGGTGACCCCCCCATGTCAAAGTCTGTCCGGCCCTGATGGCCGCAGGTTCCAATGTGTGTGCAAAGTTTCAAGAGTTTTCGTGTATGTTAAGGTCCCCGAAATCCCCCAAAACATTGAAAAAAAAATAAAATAAATAATAATTAAAGCTGCAAGCAGCGTTGACCGGGCCCTCGCCGTCTGGCAGTCGCCATCCCGATAGCATCAGGAAAACGGTGCCCAGTTGGCACATGCATTCACAGTAACCCTTTGGACTAACACTAACTGTCTCCCCTCCTGTCTGACTCTTTCTCTTGCCACCCATCCCCCCTCCTTACACTCAGCCACTTACCACACAAACACACACATAGAGTGCAGAGCAGAGTGAGATCAGATATGTTTTTTAATTTTCTTTCATTCGTGGAGTTTTGTATAATTATGAAATGAACTGTGTTTAATCAGAATGAATAGTTATTTGTATGAAAAAAGTTTCAAAGAGTTAGGATGCTGCACTTTAAATATATAATAAATCATTGAAAATTGAAAATGGAAAATGAAATTCTAGGCACGATATCTGCCTCACAAACACAGGAAACAAATATTTGAATGTATTTTGTATTTTTATTTATTTGCCATGGCAGCAGCATTTTATGCATCAGGGACGCCTTTACAGACTCTCATCGGCCGTGTTTTTACATCATTCTGATGAAGTTTGAAGAAAATCGAATACAAATATATTGTTCGTTGTTCGTTCGTGTGTTAGTTCATTAACCATTGTTAACAAAAGAGACCCTATTTTAAATAGTTACCATGTTTTATGATCTACAACCATTTTTAAATATTATTTTAATGATCTATAAGCATCTGTGAAATAATTATAAACAAATTTATTAAAAATAAATACATATTAACTTAGTTGATGTATTTGTTTCTCATTCTAATTAAGTGAACTGAGCAGTATAGTGTCATACTTATAAGATTTTTTATTCTATCAGTGAGATTGTATATATGTATATAAATCATATAAGTTTTCCTTAAAAGATTAATAAAAGATTTTAATGCTCTTTAAGCACCTATACAAAATAATTATGTAAAAGTACACTGACAGTACAGTATATATAAACTGATTCTATGGATTATTTTCATTCTTATACACTGAGAATGAGCTAAATAGCATTATTGTTCAAACGATTCCTTATCTTATGAGGACCTCTAGTGTTCATCCCTGGTACTAGAGCTTTAATCTGACAAATTTATATGACACTTTTAATGTTTTTGGGGCCTCTGAGCATGATAACCTTTTGAAACTACACGTATTTCCTAAGAATTTCTTGTTCTTTATATGTAAAAAGTTTTGATGAGTTAGAATAATGCAATTTAAAGATATATGGAAATAACTCTTCATCTTTTTTACTGTTACTTTCATAAATCACCACATCAACACCGTTCAAGATATCCCAAAGCCGTTCACATTTTAACATCTTCAGTATCTTGGCATCATGTTGACAAAGTTTGGTGTGAACTGTCTGATTCTGCTATGAGTGATATGAATTTATTCACAGCTATATTTTTCCAAAAATCCACATTCAAATCAAAATAGCTGACTTCCTGTTGGTCGTAGCTAATGGGTATAAATTTTTTGCAAAAAAAATCTGGTGATCAAAAATGATTAGGCTGTAGTTAAGAACTGTTAGTTTTATGGACAGTTAGAATGTTTTGTATATGCAGACAAGGGCTTTATGATGGGCCTGATTTGAATTTAGAAAAATGTTTTATTTCTTAAACATGTTTGAAGTTCTTAATAGATTTCACTGTTGCACATTTAGTCTTTTTATTTTTT
Organism: Garra rufa; assembly: GCF_049309525.1. NCBI lineage: Eukaryota > Metazoa > Chordata > Actinopteri > Cypriniformes > Cyprinidae > Garra > Garra rufa. The sequence goes on along the minus strand of NC_133371.1, from coordinate 20,916,463 downwards.
TACAGTAATGTACATTTTGCAGTTTGTTTACATGGTGTACATTGGATGCACATATTTATGACTTCTTGTTACAGTATTCATTTAAAATAAAAGTTGTTTAAAATAAACAACTGTGTGCACCCTATTATTAATGTAGATGTGTATTTCAGTAATACACTTAAGTAGGGGAGTTTTAAGTTACCAGCATTTATATCAAAATATGGATCCCATGTCTGCAAAACTAACATTTTAAATGAAATATTGATAGCTAATCGATATCGAATCGAATTGAATCGAAACCATAAAAATAAGAATCGAATCGAATTGCTAAATTGGTCACAATACCCAGCCCTAATTCACATCCTAATGAATAAACAACCAAGAGTTTAAATATTCCCTTCTATCTCCTCCTCTCTGACTCTCTCTTTCCACCCATCCCCCCTCCCCACTCTCACCCTAACACTCAACAAACACACACCCACTTACCACGCACACACATAAGTGCAGAGCAGAGAGGGATCAGATTTGTTTTTTAATTTTCATTAATTCATAGATCTTTGTATAATTATGAAATGAACGGTGTCTGATCAGAATGACTAGTAGTCTGTATGAAAAAAGTTTCAAAGACTTTGGATGCTGCACTTTAAAGATATAATAAAATTACGGCTATCTTTTTTTACTCCGATTTCAATCAATCACCACATCAACACCGTTCAAGATATCCTAAATCTGCTCGCAATTTAGCATCTTCAGAATGTTGGCATCATGTCAAAAAAGTTTGGTGTGAATTGGTTGGTTTTCCCGAGAGAAGTATATAAAATTCCACAGCCTGATTTTTCCAAATATCCACATTCAAATCAAAATAGCTGACTTCCTGTCGATCGTAGCTAATGGGTGTAAATTAGAAATGTTTCTGGCTTGATGAGATCAATATATGTACCGAGTTTGGTGACTGTAGGACAAACTAAACCCCCAACTTTTGTCAAAAGGTGGCGCTATGGAGCGCCTGCTCCACACCCATTTATGGGCTTTTATCAGTGTCTAAATATCATTAATACAGATGTGTGTGTGAAGTTTCATGAAATTCTGAGTATTTTAAGTGGCTCCAAAACACAAAAAGCTAAAGTTAAAGTTTGATACGTTGCCATGGCAACATGATAAAAGTTATCGATAATGCAATTCACAGATTCTCATTGGCCATGTTTCAACATTATTGAGATGAAGTTTGAAGCAAATTGAGTAAAATTAAGAGGTTGATTTAAAAGCATTTAGAAAATGTTGCGCTTTGTGCTGCCAGTTGGTGGCGCTATAACTTTGACTCCTAATAGTCACATCTCTGTGATCGGCATCATAAGATGAACAAACTGCTGAAGTTTGGTCAAAATCAGACAAAGTGTGTTAAAGTTATTAGACACTTCCTGTTTCTCATTTCTCGCCATAACTTTGTCGCCCCGCCACGGCCAAACCGTTCGAGATATCAAAAATCCCCTGGCAATTTTGCGTCCCCAATGTCTTGAGATCATGCTGACCGAGTTTGGTGGCCATCGGTGGAAAGGTCTAGGAGGAGTATTTCAAATTCCATTGCATGCGCTTTTTAGACATCCCTGAATAGCTGACTTCCTGTAGGGTGAAGCACTGACTTTGAGCATGAAAGTTTTTCAGCCCGATGAGGTCTATATGTGTATGAATTTTGATAACTGTAGGTCAACCGGTGTGCGCTCCAGAGTCCCTCAAATGTATTTTTTTTTCATGCTGTGCCACGCCCCCCCCAGGTGACCCCCCCATGTCAAAGTTGGTCCGGCCCTGATGGCCGCAGGTTCCAATGTGTGTGCAAAGTTTCAAGAGTTTTCGTGTATGTTAAGGGCCCCGAAATTACCCAAAACATTGATGAAATAATAATAATTAAAGCTGCAAGCAGCGATGACCGGGCCCTCGCCATATGCGCAGTCACCATCCCGATAGCATCAGGAAAACGGTGCCCATTTGGCACATGCATTCACAGTAACCCTCTGCCACTTTGGATTTAAAGTTTACAGAATTGAAAGGGTTAATTAAAATTAACACACAGACACATACACACAATATTTAAAATTTTGACATCCAGTTTAATTTGTTAACATTAACTATATTAGTTAACATGAACAATAATTAAATAGCATTTATTAATGTTAATTAATATTAAGCTAAAAAAAAGTATTTATATATTATTAAAAGGTACATTAGTACATTTATTTATATTTGTTAAAAATATTTGTGGGTTCATGTATTAATAATACATTATGAGGGTATTCTTAAGGCATTATAATGAATGCATAACAAATTATAAAAAACCTTATAATATGTTGTATCATCTCATGAGCATTCATAAGAACAGTTTTAATGTATTAGAATTTTTTTTTATTATAGCTTTTATGAGTATGATTACCTCCTCATAGTTATAATGTATAAGTCTCATATTTTGCCATCTTACTGATGTCACTTTACTTAAAGCATACAAAGATCACTTATAAGTAATAATAATAATAATTCTCAAATAGCCATAAGATCAGGTATCAGATCAGATGAATGTATAACATGATCAGTTTAATTATTTTGATGGTACCCGTTAGACAGCTTTTTATAAGTAACTCTGCAACTGCATGTCAGCTAGCAGTAATTATTATTTGTTGTGGTAAATATATGCTAACACTGTATTTAGACAGTTCCCCAAAAGACAAACTGATTATAAGTAACTTTGCAAGAACATGAACCTTCTACTTAGCCTAACATTAAACTAAGTCTACACTGTAAGGAGTGTTAGTTGGTGAGAGTTAGTTGTTAATAGTCAATAGAATAGAATATAATGTAAAAAATAAATCTAATGTGATATAGTCCATTACAAATGAAGTAGGTTTAAAATGGTGTCTACTGTGTGTTATAAATAATCATAATCTTAAAAGTTATAACCTCTAATATTTAAGTATTATAATGTATGATAATTGTTGTTATGAATATTCATTGGATGATATAATATACGTTTTTTTATAATGCATTATGCGTTCATTATAATGCCTTAGAAATACCCTTATAATAGGGGCTTCATAGAAAGTGTTACCAAATCAGTGAGAGACAAACAAAACATTTCATAATTTTTCATTAAAAAAATAACTAATTTTTTTATGCTTTTTAGTGTTTATTTTAAAAATAGGTAAAATTATTGTGACAGTACAGTACATAACAACTCCAAATAAATCTATGCATTCGTTTCTTTGTTGCACATTGAGAATGAACAGAATAGGATTAGAGGTAAAAATATTCCTTATCATACGAGGACCTCTGGTGTTCAGCCCTTGTATTACAGTCTTCATTTCTCCCTCTCTCACTTCTGGATACTTTTAATGTTTTTGGGGCCTCTGAGCATGATACAATTTTGATACCAAGCGTATTTTCTAAGAATGATTTGTTCTTCATATATACAAAGTTTTGAAGAGTTGGTATTAGGCACTTTAAAGATATAGAAAAATTTATGCAACTTTTTTTACTGTGACTTTTAAAAAATCACCACATCAACACCGTTCAAGATATCCAAAATCCGCTCACAATTTAGCATTTTGAGTATATTCTTATCATGTTGACAAAGTTTGGTGTGAACTTCTTGTTTCTGCTTTGTTTAGTATGATTTTATTTACAGCCTGATTTTTCCAAAAATCCACATTCAAATAAAAATAGCCAACTTCTTGTTTATTATAGCTAATAAGTGTTAATTAGAAAGTTGTCCGGCTTGATGAGACCAATATATGTACCGAGTTTGGTGACTGTAGGCAAAACTAAACCCCCAACTTTTGTCAAAAGGTGGCGCTATAGAGTGCCTCCTCCACGCCCATTTATGGGCTTTTATCAGTGTCTAAATATCATTAATACAGATGTGTGTGTTGAGTTTCATGAAATTCCAAGTATTTTAAGTGGCTCGAAAACGCAAAAAACTAAAGTTAAAGTTTGACACGTTGCCATGGCAACATGATAAAAGTTATCGATAATGCCCTTCACAGATTCTCATCGGCCGTGTTTCGGCATTATTGGGATGAAGTTTCAAGCAAATTGAGTAAAATTAAGAGGCTGATTTAAAAGCATTTAGAAAACGTTGCGCTTTCTGCTGCCAGTTGGTGGCGCTATAACTTTAACTCATAATAGTCACATCTCTGTGATTGGCATCAGACGATGAACAAACTGCTGAAGTTTGGTCAAAATCAGACAAAGTGTGTTAAAGTTATTAGACACTTCCTGTTTCTCATTTCTCGCCATAACTTTGTCGCCCCGCCACGGTCAAACCGTTCGAAATATCAAAATTCCCCTGGCAATTTTGCGTCTCCAATGTCTTGAGATCATGCTGACCGAGTTCGGTGGCCATCGGTGGATACACCTAGGAGGAGTATATCAAATTCCATTGCATGCGCTTTTTAGACATCCCTGAATAGCTGACTTCCTGTTGGGCGAAGCACTGACTTTGAGCATGAAAGTTGTTCAGCCCGATGAGGTCTATATGTGTATGAATTTTGATAAATGTAGGTCAACCGGTGTGTGCTCCAGAGTCCCTCAAAAGTAAAAATTTTTAACGCTGTGCCACGCCCCCCCCAGGTGACCCCCCCATGTCAAAGTTTGTCCGGCCCTGATGGCCGCAGTTTCCAATGTGTGTGCAAAGTTTCAAGAGTTTTCGTGTATGTTAAGGGCCCCGAAATGACCCAAAACATTGATGAAATAATAATAATAATAATAATAATAATAATCCTTAGAAAAACAATAGGGCCTTCGCCCATTCTGGGCTCGGGCCCTAATAATAATCCTTAGAAAAACAATAGGGCCTTCGCCCATTCTGGGCTCGGGCCCTAATAATAATAATAATTAAAGCTGCAAGCAGCGTTGACCGGGCCCTCGCCGTCTGGCAGTCGCCATCACGATAGCATCAGGAAAACGGTGCCCAGTTGGCACATGCATTCACAATAACCCTTTGGACTAACCCTAACTGTCTCTCCTCCTGTCTGACTCTTTCTCTTACCACCCATCCCACCTCCTTACACTCAGCCACTTACCACACAAACACACATAGAGTGCAGAGCAGAGTGAGATCAGATTTGTTTTTTAATTTTCTTTCATTCGTGGAGTTTTGTATAATTATGAAATGAACTGTGTTTAATCAGAATGAATAGTTATTTGTATGAAAAAAGTTTCAAAGAGTTAGGATGCTGCACTTTAAATATATAATAAATCATTGAAAATTGAAAATGGAAAATAAAATTCTAGGCACGCTATCTGCCTCAAAAACACAGGAAACAAATATTTGAATGTATTTTGTATTTTTATTTATTTGCCATGGCAACAGCATTTGATGCATCAGGGACGCCTTTACAGACTCTCATCGGCCGTGTTTTTACATCATTCTGATGAAGTTTGAAGAAAATCGAGTACAAATATATTGTTCGTTGTTCGTTCGTGTGTTAGTTCATTAACCAATGTTAACAAAAGAGACCCTATTTTAAATAGTTACCATGTTTTATGATCTACATCCATTTTTAAATATTATTTTAATGATCTATAAGCATCTGTGAAATAATTATAAACAAATATATTAAAAATAAATACATATTAACTTAGTTGATGTATTTGTTTCTCATTCTAATTAAGTGAACTGAGCAGTATAGTGTCATACTTATAAGATTTTTTTATTCTATCAGTGAGATTGTATATATGTATATAAATCATATAATTTTTCCTTAAAAGATTTAAAAAAGATTTTAATGCTCTTTAAGCACCTATACAAAATAATTATGTAAAAGTACACTGACAGTACAGTCTATATCAACTGATTCTATGGATTATTTTCATTCTTATACACTGAGAATGAGCTAAATAGCATTAGAGGTCAAACGATTCCTTATCTTATGAGGACCTCTAGTGTTCATCCCTGGTATTAGAGCTTTAATCTGACAAATTTATGTGACACTTTTAATGTTTTTGGGGCCTCTGAGCATGATAACATTTTGAAACTACACGTATTTCCTAAGAATTTCTTGTTCTTTATATGTAAAAAGTTTTGATGAGTTAGAATAATGCAATTTAAAGATATATGACAATAACTCTTCATCTTTTTTATTGTTACTTTCATAAATCACCACATCAACACCGTTCAAGATGTCCCAAAGCCGTTCACAATTTAACATCTTCAGTATCTTGGCATCATGTTGACAAAGTTTGGTGTGAACTGTCTGATTCTGCTATGAGTGATATGAATTTATTCACAGCTATATTTAAAAACACAGGAAACAAATGTTAAAGTTTGACATGTTGCCATGGCAACAGCATTTGATGTATCAAGGACCCCTTCACAGATTCTCATCGGCCGTGTTTTGATATTATTCTGATGAAGTTTGAAGCAAATTGAGTAAAATTAAGAGGTTGATTTAAAAGCGTTTTGCAAGCAACACACTTCCTGCTGCCAGTTGGTGACGCTATAACTTTGACTCATAATAGTCACATCTCTGTGATCGGTATCATACGACGAACAAACTGCTTAAGTTTGGTCAAAATCAGATAAAGTGTGTCAAAATTATTAGACATTTCCTGTTTCTCATTTCTCGCCATAATTTGTCGCCCTCCCACGGCCAAACCGTTCGAGATACCAAAAATCCCCTGGCAATTTTGCATTCCCAATATCTTGAGATCATGCTGACCGAGTTTGGTGGCCATCGGTGGAAAGGTCTAGAAGGAGTATTTCAAATTCCACAGCTTGATTTTTCCAAAAATCCATATTTAAATAAAAATAGCTGACTTCCTGTTGGTCGTAGCTAATGGGTGTAAATTAGAAAGTTGTCCGGCTTGATGAGTCCAATATATGTACCGAGTTTGGTGACTGTAGGACAAAGTAACCCCCCAACTTTTGTCAAAAGGTGGCGCTATGGAGCGCCTGCTCCACGCCCATTTATGGGCTTTTATCAGTGTTTAACTGTCATTAATACAGATGTGTGTGTTGAGTTTCATGAAATTCTAAGCATTTTAAGTGGCTCAAAAACACAAAAAACTAAAGTTAAAGTTTGACACGTTGCCATGGCAACATGATAAAAGTTATGGATAACGCCCTTCACAGATTCTTATCGGTCGTGTTTTGACATTATTGGGATGAAGTTTGAAGCAAATTGAGTAAAATTAAGAGGCTGAGTTTAAAGCGTTTCAAAAACGTCACGCTTTCTGCTGCCAGTTGGTGGCGCTATAACTTTGACTCATAATAGTCACATCTCTGTGATCGGCATCAGACGATGAACAAACTGCTGAAGTTTGGTCAAAATCAGACAAAGTATGTCAAAGTTATTAGGCACTTCCTGTTTCTCATTTCTCGCCATAAATTTGTCGCCCCGTCACGGTCAAACCGTTCGAGATATCAAAAATCCCCTGGCAATTTTGCGTCCCCAATGTCTTGAGATCATGCTGACCGAGTTTGGTGGCCATCGGTGGAAAGGCCTAGTAGGAGTATTTCAAATTCCATTGCATGCACTTTTTAGACATCCCTGAATAGCCGACTTCCTGTTTGGCGAAGCACGGACTATGAGTGTGAAGTTTGTTCGGCCCGATGAGGTCTATATGTGTATGAATTTTGGTGACTGTAGGTCAACCGTTGTGCGTTCCAGATCCCTTCAAAAGTCGCAATTTTTAACGCTGTGCCATGCCCCCCCCAGGTGACCCCCCCATGTCAAAGTCTGTCCGGCCCTGATGGCCGCAGGTTCCAATGTGTGTGCAAAGTTTCAAGAGTTTTCGTGTATGTTAAGGCCCCCGAAATCCCCCAAAACATTGAAAAAAAAATAATAATAATAATAATAATAATAATCCTTAGAAAAACAATAGGGCCTTCGCCCTTTTGGGCTCGGGCCCTAATTAAAGCTGCGAGCAGCGATGAACGGGCCCTCGCACCCGGGCTCACCGCCGACCTGTGGCTTCAGGAAAACAGCAAACGGTGGGCAGTATGCTTTTAATACAGTAAATGTAGGAGAAATATGTCAAAGTCACTTAAATGTGCCAAACTTGCCGCTGCCAGCTGGTGGCGCTATGCCTATAACTGATTATTGGCATGTAGATGTGTTCAGGCCAGCACTATTATCAAACATATGAAGTTTGGTGCAGATTGACCTTGGTATGTTTGAGTTAGTGAAATATATGAGATATCCTGCTGCCAACAGGTGGCGCTATGATAATATCTGAATATTGGTCTTTAGGTGTCTTCAGGCCAGGACTCTTACCAAACCTGTGAATTTTGTGGCAGATCAGACATTTTCAGGCTAAGTTATAACCACTTCTATGTCTATGCAGAAACATCAAACTTTGTCAGGCCACCACGGACATGCCCTTTAATGAAAACTCAAGATCTTCACAATTTAACATCTCTAAGGCTTCAAGATCAGACTGACCAAATATAATGTTGATTTAACTAAATGCAATCAATGCAAGGACTTCAGATAAATGCCAACTGTGAACCAGTATGCTACAAATGATAATAAGAACATGATTCATGATGATAGCAAAATGTTATTATTGCTTCCTTTACATCCACCACTTCTGCTTAAATGTCATTGTTACCTATCTGTACAATTTTTGTGTGGATATTGCTTTGCTGGTGACTCCTGTTATAAGACATCACTCTTAAGTGCTACATAACTAAGAATCAATAAGGAAGACGGTGCCCAGTTGGCACATGCATTCACAGTAACCCTCTGCTAGTTTGGATTTTAAGTTTACAGAATTGAAAGGGTTACACTTTAAAATCAACACACAGACACATACACACAAAATATAAAATGTTGCCATCCAGTTTCATTTGTTAAAATTAACTATATCAGTTAACATGACCAATAAATAAATAGCATTTATTAATGTTAATTAATATTAAGCTAAAAAAAAGTATTCATATAAAGTTTATGTACAGTGAATTAACATGAACATGAACACAGTTCATGTGGGTGTACAGCAATACACAATAAAGTGCTCTATAAACTCTTCATTCTTTCAAAATATCTTTAAAAATCAAGTTGAGTATTTTAACGGGGTGATATATATATATATTTATAACTGATCTTAAAATTATGGTTTTCAGATGTTTTGAAGAGATAACAGTAACGTTTGTTTTGTTGTCAAAGTTTGTCATAATTTTTTATTATTATTATTTTATATTCAATAAATAACACTATGTAAATATTGTCTATCAATGAAGATAAATTGATCATGCTAAAAAGTTGTATTTTTTTAAATCTTTTGCTATGTGACTGAATAGGACAAGTTCATGGTACAGTTAAGTAAAAAATAAATAAAAAACAACAACTGCAAAATACGAACAATGAAAGACTAAGTGACCCTTTATATTTTCTCAAAATATCAGACTCTCAAAGATCAGACATATTTATGTAATTAAAATACATATGTGCATTTTTTGTTCAAAGATGGTCTGTAGGATGGCTCTCTACTCTGTCACCCTCTCTGCCTCTCACCCCTCCCCCCTGCAATAATGAGCTTCTCTGTGCCTGACTGAACGCACACACATACTGTAGAGACATTCACCAGAGTGACAGCAGGTTTCTGAGTTATTTTTTTAATTTTCTTTAATTCATTGAAGCTTGTATAAAATTAATATTTCCAGCACTTGCTCAGAATGATTAGATCTCTGTGTGAAAAAAGTTTTAAAGAGTTTGGATGCTGCACTTTAAAGATATAAAAAATTAGGGTTATGTTTTTTACTATATCTTTAAAAAATCACCACGTCAACACCGTTCGAGATATCCAAAATCCGCTCGCAATTTAACATCTTCAGAATCTTCTCTTCATGTTAAAAAAGTTTGGTGTGAACAGCTGGTTGTTCTTAGGAGTAGTGTGAATTTGTTTACTACCTGATTTTTCAAAAAATCCACATTCAAATCAAAATAGCCGGCTTTCTGTTGGTCTTAGCTAATGAGTTTGATTTAGAAAGTTGTCCAGATTGATGAGAACAATATATGTACAGAGTTTGGTGACTGTAGGAAAAACTAACCCCCTAACTTTTGTCAAAAGATGGCGCTATAGAGTGCCTGCTCCACGCCCATTTATGACCTTTTGCCAGTGTCTAACTATCATTAATATTGATGTGTGTGTTGAGTTTCATGAAATTCTAAGCATGTTATCTGCCTCGAAAAGACAGGAATCTAATTTTAAAGTTTGACATGTTGCCATGGCAACAGCATTCGATTTATCATCGAACCCTTTACATATTCTTATCGGCCGTGTTTTGACATGATTTTGATGAAGTTTAAAGAAAATCGATTAAAACTAAGAGGCTGATTTCAAAGCATTTTGAAAATGACATGTTTCCTGCTCCCAGTTGGTGGCGCTATAACTTTGACTCATAATAGTCACATTTATGGAATCGGCATCATACAACGAACAAACTGGTGAAGTTTCATCAGAGTCAGGCAATGTGTGCAACAGTTATTAGACACTTCCTGTTTCTCATTTCTCGCCATAACTTTGTCGCCTTGCCACGGCCAAACCGTTCGAGATATCAAAAATCTCCTCGCAATTTAGCGTCCCCAATGTCTTGAGATCATGCTGACCGAGTTTGGTGACAATCCCATGGAATTCCTGGGAGGAGTACGTTAAATTCCAGAGCATGCGCTTTTTAAACAGCCCTAAATATCTCACTTCCTGTTGCGTGGAGCCCATGACATAGAGTACAAAAGTTGTTCAGCTCGATGAGTTCTATATGTGTACCGAGTTTCATATCAATACGCGCAAGTATGTGTGCGCAGTACATCAAGTTTTCAAACTGTGTTCCAGGGGGCGCTGTAGAGGCCCTGAACCACGCCCGGGTCCCAGCCTCTGTGGCGTCCGGACGACGGCAGATTCCGACGTGTGTGCAAATTTTCAAGAGTTTTTGAGTATGTTAAGGCCCCCAAAAGTGCCCCAACGGTTGAAAAAAAATAAAAATAAAAAAAAAAACAAATAAGAATCCTTAGAAGAACAATAGGGCCTTCGCCCTTTTGGGCTCGGGCCCTAATTAAAGCTGCGAGCAGCGATGAACGGGCCCTCGCACCCGGGCTCACCGCCGACCGGTGGCTTCAGGAAAACAGCAAACGGTGGGCAGTATGCTTTTAATACAGTAAATGTAGGAGAAATATGTCAAAGTCACTTAAATGTGCCAAACTTGCCGCTGCCAGCTGGTGGCGCTATGCCTGTAACTGATTATTGGCATTTAGATGTGTTCAGGCCAGCACTATTATCAAACATATGAAGTTTGGTGCAGATTGACCTTGGTATGTTTGAGTTAGTGAAATATATGAGATATCCTGCTGCCAACAGGTGGTGCTATGATATTATCTGAATATTGGTCTTTAGGTGTCTTCAGGCCAGGACTCTTACCAAACCTGTGAATTTTGTGGCAGATCAGACATTTTCAGGCTAAGTTATAACCACTTCTATGTCTATGCAGAAACATCAAACTTTGTCAGGCCACCACGGACATGCCCTTTAATGAAAACTCAAGATCTTCAAAATTTAACATCTCTAAGGCTTCAAGATCAGACTGACCAAATATAATGTTGATTTAACTACATGCAATCAATGCAAGGACTTCAGATAAATGCCAAATGTGAACCAGTATGCTACAAATGATGATAAGAACATGATTCATGATGATAGCAAAATGTTATTATTGCTTGCTTTACGTCCACCACTTCTGCTTAAATGTCATTGTTACCTATCTGTACAATTTTTGTGTGGATATTGCTTTGCTGGTGACTCCTGTTATAAGACATCACTCTTAAGTGCTACATAACTAAGAATCAATAAGGAAGACGGTGCCCAGTTGGCACATGCATTCACAGTAACCCTCTGCTAGTTTGGATTTTAAGTTTACAGAATTGAAAGGGTTACACTTTAAAATCAACACACAGACACATACACACAAAATATAAAATGTTGCCATCCAGTTTCATTTGTTAAAATTAACTATATTAGTTAGCATGACCAATAAATAAATAGCATTTATTAATGTTAATTAATATTTAGCTAAAAAAAGTATTCATATAAAGTTTATGTACTGTGAATTAACATGAACATGAACACAGTTCATGTGGGTGTACAGCAATACACAATAAAGTGCTCTATAAACGCTTCATTCTTTCAAAATATCTTTAAAAATCAGGTTGAGTATTTTAATGGGGTGATATATATATATATTTATAACTGATCTTAAAATTATGGTTTTCAGATGTTTTGAAGACATAACAGTAACGTTTGTTTTGTTGTCAAAGTTTGTCATAATTTTTTATTATTATTATTTTATATTCAATAAATAACACTATGTAAATATTGTCTATCAATGAAGATAAATTGATCATGCTAAAAAGTTGTATTTTTTTAAATCTTTTGCTATGTGACTGAATAGGACAAGTTCATGGTACAGTTAAGTAAAAAAAAAAAAAAAAAAAAAAAAAAACAACTGCAAAATACGAACAATGAAAGACTAAGTGACCCTTTATATTTTCTCAAAATATCAGACTCAAAGATCAGACATATTTATGTAATTACAATACATATGTGCATTTTTTGTTCAAAGATGGTCTGTAGGATGGCTCTCTACTCTGTCACCCTCTCTGCCTCTCACCCCTCCCCCCTGCAATAATGAGCTTCTCTGTGCCTGACTGAACGCACACACATACTGTAGAGACATTCACCAGAGTGACAGCAGGTTTCTGAGTTATTTTTTTAATTTTCTTTAATTCATTGAAGCTTGTATAAAATTTATATTTCCAGCACTTGCTCAGAATGATTAGATCTCTGTGTGAAAAAAGTTTTAAAGAGTTTGGATGCTGCACTTTAAAGATATAAAAATATTTTTTACTATATCTTTAAAAAATCACCACGTCCACACCGTTCAAGATATCCAAAATCCGCACGCTATTTAACATCTTCAGAATATTCTCTTCATGTTAAAAAAGTTTGGTGTGAGCAGCTGGTTGTTCTTAGAAGTAGTGTGCATTTGTTTACAGCCTGATTTTTCCAAAAATCCACATTCAAATCAAAATAGCCGGCTTCCTGTTGGTCTCAGCTAATGAGTTTGATTTAGAAAGTTGTCCAAATTGATGAGATTAATATATGTACAGAGTTTGGTGACTGTAGGAAAAACTAACCCCCCAACTTTTGTCAAAAGATGGCGCTATAGAGTGCCTGCTCCACGCCCATTTATGACCTTTTGCCAGTGTCTAACTATCATAAATATTGATGTGTGTGTTGAGTTTCATGAAATTCTAAGCATGTTAACTGCCTCGAAAAGACAGGAATCTAATTTTAAAGTTTGACATGTTGCCATGGCAACAGCATTCGATTTATCATCGACCCCTTTACATATTCTTATCGGCCGTGTTTTGACATGATTTTGATGAAGTTTAAAGAAAATCGAGTAAAATTAAGTGGCTGATTTCAAAGCATTTTGAAAATGACACACTTCCTGCTCCCAGTTGGTGGCGCTATAACTTTTACTCATAATAGTCACATTTATGGAATCGGCATCATACAACGAACAAACTGGTGAAGTTTCATCAGAATCAGGCAATGTGTGCAACAGTTATTAGACACTTCCTGTTTCTCATTTCTCGCCATAACTTTGTCGCCTTGCCACGGCCAAACCGTTCGAGATATCAAAAATCTCCTCGCAATTTAGCGTCCCCAATGTCTTGAGATCATGCTGACCGAGTTTGGTGACAATCCCATGGAATTCCTGGGAGGAGTACGTTAAATTCCAGAGCATGCGCTTTTTAAACAGCCCTAAATATCTCACTTCCTGTCAGGTGGAGCCTATGACATAGAGTACAAAAGTTGTTTGGCTCAGTGAGATCTATATGTGTACCGAGTTTCATATCAATACATGCAAGTATGTGTGCGCAGTACATCAAGTTTTCAAACTGTGTTCCAGGGGGCGCTGTAGAGGCCCTGAACCACGCCCGGGTCCCAGCCTCTGTGGCGTCCTGATGGCCGCAGATTCCGACGTGTGTGCAAATTTTCAAGAGTTTTTGAGTATGTTAAGGCCCCCAAAAGTGCCCGGAAGGTGTAAAAAAAAAAAAAAAAAAAAAAAAAATAAGAACCCTTAGAAGAACAATAGGGCCTTCGCCCTTTTGGGCTCGGGCCCTAATAATCCTTAGAAAAACAATAGGGCCTTCGCCCTTTTGGGCTCGGGCCCTAATTAAAGCTGCAAGCAGCGATGAACGGGCCCTCGCACCCGGGCTCACCGCCGACCGGTGGCTTTAGGAAAACAGCAAACGGTGTGTAGTATGCTTTTAATACAGTAAAAATAGGAGAAATATGTCAAAGTCACTTAAGGCGAGACACTACAGGTGAATAGGGTAAAATTTTTAACTAGCAGATATCACCATGAAACTTTCTCAGTTGATTACCTACATTAAGATGAGAAAAAAATGTATTACAATGTTTTTGTAATTTTATGTTTAAATATGCAAATTAGGCATTATCTAAGTAAATATGCGCTAATTTGCCTATATTTTAAAAAACGAAATCTCAGAATTGGATAAAGCCAGGTTCAAAATTCTTTTTTCATTGTGTTCACATATTAGATGGGAAAAAAATTACAGAGGGATTTATGGATATCCACTTTTGTTATCCTGTAAATCAGAATATACTGTCAATAGCCTTAAAAAATGTATTTTCGCCATGTTTTTTGGAATAAAATGTTATATAAATCAGGCTAGGAATAATATATTTACAAATCCCTCTGTAATAGTCTTCATAATATTACTAGGTACAAGACTGGAAAGTTTGGTGTATATAGGTGCTACTGAAGTGGAGATTTCGGACTTGGAGTATGAGAGAAAAGTCATTTTGAGAAAATGGGCTTTAAAGATTTATATTGTAAAAATTCCACACATTTTTATATGAAAACATTGCTAACAAGCAAAACAACTGGCCAAGTAATTATTTATAACAATGTAAACTGAATAAAACAACATTGCCAAATAAGACCTTCAACTAACCACAGAGAACGACAAATACATGAACAAGCAGCCACTGTTGTGTAGAGTGCACTTTATTTATAGATTGGCTTATATCTAAACCACCCTGGGTTCCCATCGACAGCTTATGTTCAGATGCGCTTCCCGAGGGAATTTCACCATGTAATCCATTACTAATTTTCATTTTCCCCCTTGCAAGTGACAACTGCTGTACTCTTTTCGATGATTGACGCGAAGTTATTTTCATTCATTCACTCAAAAGATACCGCGGAAAGCTAAACCAAACAAGGAAGCGTCAAAGCATACCATGTGACGATTCTGAACGAATCACGTTGTCAGAAATTATCTTCAGCCAATGAGATTGCGCATTTAGAGTTAAATCCCCTCTTTTACTTTCACGATTGGTTGCTGATAAAAAGGAAATAACCATATTTGGATCCGACAGCATTGCACAGAAGAAAGAGAGCTTTCCAGCAGTGTACGTGATGACTGGGTACAGACAGAGATCGTGGAGCAGCATGTTGATTTAGAACGCCAACTTGTGTTGAATTTATGAGAAATCTACAGACGCAAACAGACAAAGTGCAGTAAAATAAAGACCTAAATGTGTATTTCGGACTTTTTTTCACCACAAGTCTAAAAGAAGACATGTTATTGAAGACAAATATCCAAAAATCTCAAAATTGACCAATAAAAAAAAAAACGATGTTTTTGCCTGCCGTGTCTCGCCTTAAATGTGCCAAATTTCCTGCAGCCAGCTGGTGGCGCTATGCCTATAACTGATTATTGGCATGTAGATGTGTTCATGCCAGCACTTTCATCAAACATATGAAGATTGGTGCAGATTGACCTTGGTATGTTTGAGTTAGTGAAAGATATGATATATCCTGCTGCCAACAGGTGGCGCTATTATAATATCTGAATATTGGCCTTTAGGTGTCTTCAGGCCAGGACTCTTACCAAACCTGTGAAGTTTGAGGCAGATCGGACATTTTATGGCTGAGTTATAACAACTTCTATGTCCATGGCGAAACATCAAACTTTGTCACGCCGCCACGGACACGCCCTTTAACGAAAACTCAAGATCTTCACAATTTAACATCTCTAAGGCCTCTAGATCAGACTGACCAAATATAATGTTGATTTCATTAAATCTCTAGGAGGAGTTTGCTATAAACACCCCCTGCAAGGACTTCAGATAATGCCAACAGTGAACCAAAATGCTACATTTTCCCTATATTCTAATGATGATGATAAGAAAATGTAATTCATGATGATAACAAAATGTTATTATTGCTTGCATTACGTCCACCATTTCTGCTTAAATGTCATCGTTACCTATCTTTACAATTTGTGTGTGGATATTGCTTTGCTGGTGACTCCTGTTATAAGACATCACTCTTAAGCACTACATAACTAAGAATCAATTAGGAAAACGGTGTCCAGTTGGCACATGCATTCACAGTAACCCTCTGCCAGTTTGGATTTAAAGTTTACAGAATTGAAAGGGTTACACTTTAAAATCAACACAGAGACACATACACACAATATATAAAATGTTGCCATCCAGTTTCATTTGTTAACATCAACTATATTAGTTAACATGAACACTAATTAAATAGCATTTATTAATGTTAATTAATATTAAGCTAAAAAAAGTATTCATATATTGCTTAAAGGTAAATTAGTATCTTTTAACATTAGTTTATGTACTGTGAATTAACATGAACATGAACACAGTTCATGTGGGTGTACAGCAATACACAATAAAGTGCTCTATAAACGCTTCTTTCTTTCAAAATATCTTTAAAAATCAAGTTGGATATTGTAATGGGGCGATGTATTTGTGTGTGTGTGTGTGTGTGTGTGTGTGTGTGTATATATTATTTATATATATTTATATATATTATTTATTATATATATTATTTATATATATATATTAGTGAACTGAGCAGTATAGTGTCATACTTATAAGATTTTTTGTTCTATCAGTGAGAGTGTATATATGTATTTAAATTAGTGGTGGGCCGTTATCGGCGTTAACGTGCTGCGTTAACGTGAAACTCTTATCGCGCGATAAAAAAAATATCGCCGTTAATCTATTCTCAAATTTGGGTTGGGAGCTGGGTCTAAACTACGCAAGCTATTATGACTTTCACCTTGATAGTTTAACGGGGATGTATACCGAAGACTGTAGAATATGGTCGCGCGTTTAAGTCTCCTCCACCAAAACACAGACGGGATCGCGTCGTCCTCCATTCATAAAAACCGAATCTACTATAGCGAAATGCCACGTAAATTCGTCGTTTTTTGGATTCATAAATCAAATGTTGGTCAGTCACTTAATTCAAATCGCGATATGGACTAGTGTATGTGAAAACTGAAATGCAAAAAGCCCGTTTTAATATGAATCCGATATGTTCCGTTTGCCTAGCTGTATGTATGCATTGCGGAGACGAGCTTTTAATACACGCATACTGAAACACACGTGACGCTCCCGGTAATCTTACATGAACAGATAAACTCAATCTCCCAAACTGCTGTGAGTGTCACTTTTACCGTTTCATTTGAGAAAACTAGCATCATATCATACTGTATGACACAGAAACTTCACGGCAACCTGTCAAAATAAAAGTACGGTGTAACATGTAATGGGCTGGGTAGGTGTTGACGTTAAAAAAATAGAATCTAATAGGGAGAAAAAATAATTTCAGTGTTAGTTAGTTAGTAAACATAAGTACATCTAATTGAACATAATTTATTTTCATCAACAAATTATCATAGAACAGCTTTATGATCCATTCTCAAAGACTTTAAGTCATTATTTGGGTAGCACACATATTCTGAATGCCATCAGCAGAATTCAAATTAGCCATTTTAATCTAGATTAATTTAGATTAATTCCAAGATTTAATCTAGATTAATCTAGATTAAAAAAATTAATCTATGCCCACCCCTAATTTAAATCATATAATTTTTCCTTAAAAGATAAAAAAAAAGATTTTAATGCTCTTTAAGCACCTATACAAAATAATTATGTAAAAGTAGACTGACAATACAGTACATATCAACTGATTCTATGGATTATTGTCATTCTTATATACTGAGAATGAGTTAAATAGCATTAGAGGTCAAACGATTCCTTATTTTATGAGGACCTCTAGTGTTCATCCCTGGTATTACAGCTTTAATCTGACAAATTTATATGACACTTTTAATGTTTTTGGGGCCTCTGAGCATGATAACATTTTGAAACTACACGTATTTCCTAATAATTTCTTGTTCTTTATATGTAAAAAGTTTTGATGAGTTAGAATAATGCAATTTAAAGATATATGAAAATAACTCTTCATCTTTTTCATTGTTACTTTCATAAATCACCACATCAACACCGTTCAAGATATCCCAAAGCCGTTCACAATATAGGGAACATTTTCCCTATATTCTGATGATGATGATAAGAACATGTAATTCATGATGATAACAAAATGTTATTATTGCTTGCTTTACGTCCACCACTTCTGCTTAAATGTCATCGTTACCTATCTGTTCAATTTGTGTGTGGATATTGCTTTGCAATTTGCTTTGCTTTAAAAATCAAGTTGAGTATTGTAATGGGGCGATATATGTGACCCTGGACCACAAAACCAGTCTTAAGTCGCTGGGGTATGTTTGTAGCAATAGCCAAAAATACATTGTATGGGTCAAAATTATTGATTTTTCTTTTATGCCAAAAATCATTAGGAAATTAAGTAAAGATCATGTTCCATGAAGATTTTTTGTAAAATTCCTACTATAGATATATCAAAATGTAATAATTGATTAGTAATATGCATTGTTAAGAACTTCATTTGGAGAACTTTAAAGGTGATTTTCTCAGTATTTTGATTTTTTTGCACCCTCAGATTCCAGATTTTCAAATAGTTGTATCTCGGCCAAATATTGTCCTATCCTAACAAACCATATATCAATAGAAAGCTTATTTATTGAGCTTTCATATGATGTATACATCTCAGTTTTGTAAAATTTAACCTTATGACTGGTTTTGTGGTCCAGGGTCACATATATATATAACTCATCTTAAAATGGTATAATTTTCAGATGTTTTGAACAGATAACAGCAAAGTTTGTTTTGTTGTCAAAGTTTATCTTGAAATTGTTAGTGTTTTTTTATTGAATCTAAAATTTAATTTATGAAAATAAATGTCTATCAATGAAGATAAATCGCTCATGCTAAAAAGTTGTATTTTTCTTAATCTTTTGCTTTGTGACTGAATGGGACAAGTTCATGGTACAGTTAAGTAAAAAATAAATAAAAAAACAACAACTGCAATATACAAAGACTGAAAGAGTTTGTGACCCTTTATATTTTCTCAAAGATCAGACTCTCAAAGTTCAGACATATTTATGTAGATTAAACTACAGCAATATGCAATGTGCATCATCCTCAAAGATGGTCTTAACCCTTTGAGCAGTACGGTCCCACATATGGGATTCTAATTTCTGTGCCCCTGGGAGTACGGTCCCACATATGGGATTTAGAACGTTCGGTGACGTCACGCAACTGTCAAATTCAAACTGCGCTTTGGCGCGATGGCTGGCACTGAGCCAGAGACGGACGAGCTGTGCACTTGTCATACAATCACAACTATGCAGTGTTTTTAACCACATAACGCTTATTTTAGGTTTCAGACATTTAAATACACATAAGTACTAGTAAAACGAGACATTAAGAGTTTGTAAAATACACACATAGGTCTATGGAAGCAGCAAATAACCATCTATTCAAATATAATTTGCCGATGTGTTTTATTTCTATCACATACACATAGGCAAAGTAACTAAAAGGTTCACTCTATTCCTCTTCTAGTTCACCAGCCACTTGCATGTATTTCGGGAGAAACGGATGAATGTACGTGATGTAAACGCGGCTGACAGGACTCTCTGAACTGCAGCGCGAACAAACATGGCCGCGCCCATCTCACGTTTCAAATCACGATCCAGATCATTTACATAGGGTTTTAAACGACGAATCATACTAATTCACACATATTTGTGAATCGGAATATTAGATAGTTCATGGCATGATAAGCAAGTGTGTGAGTATTCTGGATAAAAAAGGAAAAACGAAATTAAAGCGACCTATCTGTCATACAGTGTTATTGTGGCTGTGTTGTGTCACGTGACAAGCATGACGCGTCGCCATGGAAACAATAAGGACGAACGTTCTAAAATAACGGTCGCTTAAAAAAAACTCACTCTCGGGGGTCCACTAGAATATTTTAAACTCACCACTGAAAGGGTTAAGCAAAACAGCATGTTCCACTGGTCTCTCTCCCTTTCACCCCTCCCCCCTTCAGTCACTCTTAGTGTCAACACAGACAGTCAGCCCAGTGAAAGCAGGTTACTGATTACATTTTTTAATTTTCTTTAATTCATAGAAGCTTGAATAATTATGATATTACCATCACTTGCTCATAATGATTAGATCTCTGTGTGAAAAAAGTTTTAAAGAGTTTGGATGCTGCACTTTAAAGATATAAAAAAATGAGGGTTATGTTTTTTACTACATCTTTAAAAAATCACCACATCAACACCGTTCAAGATATCCCAAATCCGCTCGCAATTTAACATCTTCAGAATCTTCTCTTCATGTTAAAAAAGTTTGGTGTGAAAAGCTTTTTGTTCTTAGAAGGAGTGTGAATTTGTTTACAGCCTGATTTTTCAAAAAATCCACATTCAAATCAAAATAGCCGGCTTCCTGTTGGTCTTAGCTAATGAGTTTAATTTAGAAAGTTGTCCAGATTGATGAGAATAATATATGTACAGAGTTTGGTGACTGTAGGAAAAACTAACCCCCCAACTTTTGTCAAAAGATGGCGCTATAGAGTGCCTGTTCCACGCTCATTTATGACCTTTTGCCAGTGTCTAACTATCATTAATATTGATGTGTGTGTTGAGTTTCATGAAATTCTAAGCATGTTATCTGCCTCGAAAAGACAGGAATCTAATTTTAAAGTTTGACACGTTGCCATGGCAACAGCATTTGATTTATCATCGTACCCTTTACATATTCTTATCGGCCGTGTTTTGACATTATTTTGATGAAGTTTAAAGAAAATCAAGTAAAATTAAGAGGCTGATTTCAAAGCATTTTGAAAATGACACGCTTTATGCTGCCAGTTGGTGGCGCTATAACTTTGACACATAATAGTCACATTTATGGAATCGGCATCATACAATGAACAATCTGGTGAAGTTTCATCAGAATCAGGCAATGTGTGCAACAGTTATTAGACACTTCCTGTTTCTCATTTCTCGCCATAACTTTGTCGCCTTGCCTGGGCCAAACCGTTCGAGTTATCAAAAATCCCCTCGCAATTTAGCGTCCCCAATGTCTTGAGATCATGCTGACTGAGTTTGGTGACAATCGTATGGAAATCCTGGGAGGAGTACGTTAAATTCCAGAGCATGCGCTTTTTACACAGCCCTAAATATCTCACTTCCTGTTGCGTTGAGAAAATGACATAGAGTACAAAAGTTGTTCAGCTCAATGAGTTCTATATGTGTACCGAGTTTCATATGTGTAGGTTCAAGTATGTGTGCTATATGGCCCTCAAAATTCCAGGGGGCGCTGTAGAATCCCCTT
The DNA here is from genome assembly GCF_049309525.1 of Garra rufa. NCBI lineage: Eukaryota > Metazoa > Chordata > Actinopteri > Cypriniformes > Cyprinidae > Garra > Garra rufa. Next base: position 20,894,827 of record NC_133371.1, on the reverse strand, counting down.
GCCACGCCCCGGTACCAGCCTCTGTGACGTCCTGACGGCCGCAGATTCCGACATGTGTGCAAATTTTCAAGAGTTTTTGAGTATGTTAAGACCCCCTTAAGTGCCCGGAAGGTTAACAAAAAAAAAATTAAAAAAAAAAATTAAAGCTGCAAGCAGCGATGAACGGGCCCTCGCACACGGGCTCACCGCCGACCGGTGGCTTTAGGAAAACAGCAAACGGTGGGCAGTATGCTTTTAATACATTAAATGTAGGAAAAATAGATCAAAGTCACTTAAATGTGTCAAACTTCCTGCTGCCAGCTGGTGGCGCTATGCCTATAACTGATTATTGGCATGTAGATGTGTTCAGGCCAGCACTTTCATCAAACATATGAAGTTTGGTGCAGATTGACCTTGGTATGTTTTAGTTAGTGCAAGATATGATATATCCTACTGCCAATAGGTGGCGCTATGATAATGTCTGAATATTGGCTTTTAGATGTCTTCAGGCCAGGACTTTTACCAAACATGTGAAGTTTGAGGCAGATCAGACATTTTATGGCTGAGTTATAACAACTTCTATGTCCATGGCGAAACATCAAACTTTGTCAGGCCACCAAGGACATGCCCTTTGACGAAAACTCAAGATCTTCGCAATTTAACATCTCTAAGGCCTCTAGATCAGACTGTCCAAATATAATGTTGATATCATTAAATCTCTAGGAGGAGTTTGGTACAAGTCATTTCCTGATGCCAACAGGTGGCGCTGTGATTATAATAGAATATTGGCCTTCAGATTGGTTCAGGCCAGGACTCTTATCAAACATGTGAAGTTTGAGGCAAATCGGACATTTTATGACTGAGTTATAACAAGTTTTATATCCATCGCGAGACCTCGAAATTTGTCAGTCCGCCACGGACACGCCCTTCAACGAAAACTCAAGATCTTCGCAATTTAACATCACTAAAGCCTTTTTATTAGACTGAGCGATTTTGGTGTTGATCTGATTAAATCTCTTGGAGGAGTTTGTTGCAGAGTACAGCATGACACTTCCTGTTGCCAGGAGGTGGCGCTATGAGTAAAACTGAATATGGGCATGTAGATGTCATCAGCTCAGGAGTGTTATCACACATGTGAAGTTTGGGACGGATCGGACATTGTATGCCTGAGTTATAGCAACTTCCTTTTTCATGGCGAAACATCGAAATTTGCGAAGCCGCCATGGACACGCCCTCTGATGAAAACTCTAGATCTTTACAATTTAACGTCACAAAGGGCTTTAGACTAGACTCGGCAAATTTGGCGTTGATCCGAATAAATCTCTAGGAGGAGTTCGTTCAAGTACGACGCCTGAAAATGGCAAAAATGACACAAATTTTGTTGAGAATATTAATATTAACCGACTTCCTGTTGGGTTCCGGATTTTGGTCCAAGAGGCTTTTTTGTAGGCATTGGTGTGTTACATGTGTGTACCGATTTCCGTGCATGTACGTGAATCACAGCTGAAAGCGCACACCGCTGAACGTCTAAAGGTGGCGCTGTCGAGCCATTTTGCCACACCCACTTCTGAAACCCATATCAGACGTAAATTTTCGCCAGGTTTGATGTGTGTGCAAAGTTTTGTGAGTTTTCGGGCATGTTTAGGTCCTCTAAAATGCGATTCATTTTGGAGAAGAAGAAGAAGAAGAATAATTAAAGCTGCAAGCAGCGATGAACGGGCCCTCGCACACGGGCTCACCGCCGACCGGTGGCTTTAGGAACACAGCTAATGGTGGGCAGTATGCTTTTAATACAGTAAAAATAGGAGAAATATGTCAAAGTCACTTAAAAGTGCCAAATTTCCTGCTGCCAGCTGGTGGCGCTATGCCTTTAACTGATTATTGGCATGTAGATGTGTTCAGGCCATCACTTTTATCAAACATATGAAGTATGGTGCAGATTGGCCTTGGTGTGTTTGAGTTAGTGAAAAATATGATATATCCTGCTGCCAACAGGTGGCGCTATGATAATATCTGAATATTGGCATTTAGGTTTCTTCAGGCCAGGACTCTTACCAAACCTGTGAAGTTTGAGGCAGATCGGACATTTTATGGCTGAATTATAACAACTTCTATGTCCATGGCGAAACATCAAATTTTGTCACGCCGCCACAGACACGCCCTATAACAAAAACTCAAGATCTTCGCAATTTAACATCTCTAAGGCCTCTAGATCAGACTGACCAAATATAATGTTGATATCATTAAATCTCTAGGAGGAGTTTGCTACAAGTCATTTCCTGTTGCCAACAGGTGGCGCTGTCATTATTATAGAATATTGGCCTTTAGATGTTTTCAGGCCAGGACTCTTATCGAACATGTGAAGTTTGAGGCAAATCGGACATTTTATGACTGAGTTATAACAAGTTTTATATACATGGTGAGACCTCGAAATTTGTCAGGCCGCCACGGACACGCCCTTCACTGAAAACTCAAGATCTTCCCAATTTAACATCGCTAAAGCCTTTTTATTAGACTGACCGATTTTGGTGTTGATCTGATTAAATCTCTTGGAGGCCTTTGTTGCAGAGTACAGAATGACACTTCCTGTTGCCAGCAGGTGGCGCTATGAGTAAAACTGAATATGGGCATGTAGATGTCATCAGCTCAGGAGTGTTATCACACATGTGAAGATTGGGACAGATCGGACATTGTATGCCTGAGTTATAGCAACTTCTTTTTTCATGGCGAAACATCGAAATTTGCGATGCCGCCACGGACACGCCCTCTGATGAAAACTCTAGATCTTCACAATTTAACGTCACAAAGGGCTTTAGACTAGACTCTGCAAATTTGGCGTTGATCCGAATAAATCTGTAGGAGGAGTTCGTTCAAGTACGACGCCTGAAAATGGCAAAAATGACACACATTTTGTTGAGAATATTAATATTAACCGACTTCCTGTTGGGTTCCGGATTTTGCTCCAAGAGGCTTTTTTGTAGGTTTTGGTGTGTTACATGTGTGTACCGATTTCCGTGCATGTACGTGAATCACAGCTGAAAGCGCACACCGCTGAACGTCTAAAGGTGGCGCTGTCGAGCCATTTTGCCACACCCACTTCTGAAACCCAAATCAGACGTAAACTTTCGCTAGGTTTGATGTGTGTGCAAAGTTTTGTGAGTTTTCGGGAATGTTTAGGTCCTCTAAAATGCGATTCATTTTGGGGAATAATAATAATAATAATAATAATAATAATAATAATAATAATAATAATAATAAACGGAGCAGATTCAATAGGGTCCTCACACCATCTGTGCTCGGGCCCTAATTAAAGCTGCAAGCAGCGATGAACGGGCCCTCGCACACGGGCTCACCGCCGACCGGTGGCTTTAGGAACACAGCAAACGGTGGGCAGTATGCTTTTAATACAGTAAATGTAGGAAAAATAGATCAAAGTCACTTAAATGTGCCAAATTACCTGCTGCCAGCTGGTGGCGCTATGCATATAACTGATTATTGGCATGTAGATGTGTTCAGGCCACCACTTTCATCAATCATATGAAGTTTGGTGCAGATTGACCTTGGTATGTTTGAGTTAGTGAAAGATATGATATATCCTGCTGCCAACAGGTGGCACTATGATAATATCTGAATATTGGCCTTTAGGTGTCTTCAGGCCAGGACTCTTACCAAACCAGTGAAGTTTGAGGCAGATCGGAGATTTTATGGCTGAGTTATAACAACTTATATGTCTATGGCGAAACATCAAACTTTGTCATGCCGCCACAGACACGCCCTTTAACGAAAACTCAAGATCTTCACAATTTAACATCTCTAAGGCCTCTAGATCAGAATGGCCAAATATAATGTTGACATCATTAAATCTCTAGGAGGAGTTTGATACAAGTCATTTCCTGTTGCCAACAGGTGGCGCTGTGATTATAATAGAATATTGGCCTTCAGATGTGTTCAGGCCAGGACTCTTATCGAACATGTGAAGTTTGAGGCAAATCGGACATTTTATGGCTGAGTTATAACAAGTTTTATATCCATGGCGAGACCTCGAAATTTGTCAGGCCGCCACGGACACGCCCTTTACCGAAAACTCAAGATCTTCACAATTTAACATCGCTACGGCCTTTATATTAGACTGACCGATTTTGGTGTTGATCTGAATAAATCTCTAGGAGGAGTTGGTTGTAGAGTACAGCATGACACTTCCTGTTGCCTGCAGGTGGCGCTATGACTATAACTGAATATGGGCATCTAGATGTCTTCAGGTCAGGAGTGTTATCACACATGTGAAGTTTGGGACAGATAGGACATTGTATGCCTGAGTTATAGCAACTTCCTTTTTCATGGCGAAACATCGAAATTTGCGAGGCCGCCACGGACACGCCCTCCGATGAAAACTCTAGATCTTCACAATTTAACGTCACAAAGGGCTTTAGACTAGACTCTGCAAATTTGGCGTTGATCCGAATAAATCTGTAGGAGGAGTTCGTTCAAGTACGACACCTGAAAAAGGCAAAAATGACACAAATTTAGCTGAGAATATTAATATTAACCGACTTCCTGTTGGGTTCCGGATTTTGTTCCAAGAGGCTTTTTTGTAGGTATTGGTGAGTTACATGTGTGTACCGATTTCGGTGCATGTACGTGAATCACAGCTGAAAGCGCACACCGCTGAACGTCTAAAGGTGGCGCTGTCGAGCCATTTTGCCACACCCACTTCTGAAACCCAAATCAGACGTAAATTTTCGCCAGGTTTGATGTGTGTGCAAAGTTTTGTGAGTTTTCGGGAATGTTTAGGTCCTCTAAAATGCGATTCACTTTGGAGAAGAAGAAGAATAATAATAATTAAAGCTGCAAGCAGCGATGAACAGGCCCTCGCACACGGGCTCACCGCCGACCGGTGGCTTTAGGAACACAGCAAATGGTGGGTAGTATGCTTTTAATACAGTAAAAATAGGAGAAATATGTCAAAGTCACTTAAATGTGCCAAATTTCCTGCTGCCAGCTGGTGGCGCTATGCCTATAACTGATTATTGGCATGTAGATGTGTTCAGGCCACCACTTTCATCAAACATATGAAGTTTGGTGCAGATTGACCTTGGTATGTTTGAGTTAGTGAAAGACATGATATATCTTGCTGCCAACAGGTGGCGCTATGATAATATCTGAATATTGGCCTTTAGGTGTCTTCAGGCCAGGACTCTTACCAAACCTGTGAAGTTTGAGGCAGATCGGACATTTTATGGCTGAGTTATAACAACTTCTATGTCCATGGCGAAACATCAAACTTTGTCACGCCGCCACAGACACGCCCTTTAACGAAAATTCAAGATCTTCGCAATTTAACATCTCTAAGGCCTCTAGATCAGACTGACCAAATATAATGTTGATATCATTAAATCTCTAGGAGGAGTTTGATACAAGTCATTTCCTGTTGCCAACAGGTGGCGCTGTGATTATAATAGAATATTGGCCTTCAGATGTGTTCAGGCCAGGACTCTTATCTAATATGTGAAGTTTGAGGCAAATCGGACATTTTATGGCTGAGTTATAACAAGTTTTATATCCATGGCGAGACCTCGAAATTTGTCAGGCCGCCACGGACACGCCCTTTACCGAAAACTCAAGATCTTCACAATTTTACATCGCTACGGCCTTTATATTAGACTGACCGATTTTGGTGTTGATCTGAATAAATCTCTAGGAGGAGTTGGTTGTAGAGTACAGCATGACACTTCCTGTTGCCTGCAGGTGGCGCTATGACTATAACTGAATATGGGCATGTAGATGTCTTCAGGTCAGGAGTGTTATCACACATGTGAAGTTTGGGACAGATCGGACATTGTATGCCTGAGTTATAGCAATTTCCTTTTTCATGGCGAAACATCGAAATTTGCGAGGCCGCCACGGACACGCCCTCCGATGAAAACTCTAGATCTTCACAATTTAACGTCACAAAGGGCTTTAGACTAGACTCTGCAAATTTGGTGTTGATCCGAATAAATCTGTAGGAGGAGTTCGTTCAAGTACGACACCTGAAAAAGGCAAAAATGACACAAATTTTGTTGAGAATATTAATATTAACCGACTTCCTGTTGGGTTCCGGATTTTGCTCCTAGAGGCTTTTTTGTAGGTATTGGTGTGTTACATGTGTGTACCGATTTCCGTGCATGTACGTGAATCACAGCTGAAAGCGCACACCGCGGAACGTGTAAAGGTGGCGCTGTCGAGCCATTTTGCCACACCCACTTCTGAAACCCATATCAGACGTAAATTTTCGCCAGGTCTGATGTGTGTGCAAAGTTTCATGAGTTTTCGGGTATGTCTAAGCCCTCAAAAATGCGATTCATTTTGGAGAAGAATAATAATAATAATAATAATAATAATAATAATAATAATAATAATAATAAACGAAGCAGATCCAATAGGGTCCTCACACCATCGGTGCTCGGGCCCTAATTAAAGCTGCAAGCAGCGATGGTAGGGCCCTCGCACTCGGGCTCACCGCCGATCGGTGGCGAATGGTGGGCACTATGCTATTAACACAGAAAATTTAGGAGGAATATGTCAAAGTCATTGATATGTGCCAATCTTCCTTCTGCCAGCTGGTGGCGCTATGCCTATAACTGAATATTGGCATGCAGATGTGTTCAGGCCAGTGCTTTTATCAAACATATGAAGTTTGGTGAAGCTTGAACATGGCATGCTTGAGTGTAAGTCATGACATATCCTGCTGCCAACAGGTGGCGCTATTACAAAATATTGGCTTTTAGATGTCTTCAGGCCAGGACTATTGGCAAACATGTCAAGTTTGGTGCAAATTGTACATTGCATGCTTAAATTAGTGTAAAACAAGTAATTTGCTGTTGCCAGCTGGTGGCGCTATGACTATAACTAAATATTGGCATGCAAATGTATTCAGGCCAGGACTCTTAGCAAACATATTAAGTTTGGGGCTGATTGGACATTGCATGCCTGAGTTACAGTAACTTCCTGTTTCATTGCATTAAGAGTATGCTTTAGCACTTAGCTAAATGTTGCTAACATGTTTCTAGCATGTTGCTACCCTATTTAACACTTGTTGATATTTTTAAAATGTTGCTTGGCATCCACAACAGTATTAAACATGTGACTTCCTGTTGCCAGCAGGTGGCACTATCACTATAACTGAATATGGGCATGGGCTTGTGTTCAGACCAGGACTCTTATCAAACATATTAAGCTTGGGTCAGATTGGACATTGTATGCATGAGTTACACTTATTTTTCTTTGTATTAATATCATGCTTTAGCTCTCAGCTAAGTGTTGCTAGCATGTTTTAACATGATTCTAGCATGATGCTAGCCTATTTAAAACTTGCTGACGCTTTTTATTATGTTGCTAGGAGTCCGTAACACCATTAAACGTCACTTCCTGTTGTCAGCAGGTGGCGCTGTGACTATAACTGAATATGGGCATGTATATATCTTCAGGCCAGGACTCTTATCAAACGTGAAGTTTGGGGCTGATTGGACATTGCATGTCTGAGTTACAGTAACTTCCTGTTTTATGTCTTTAACAACATGCTTTAGCACTAAGTAAGTGTTGCTAGCATGTTTGAGTACGCTTTAAACTAGTTTAGCACTCAATGGCTTTTTTAGTGTGTTGCTAATAGTGTGTCACAGTGTTAAACATGTCACTTCCTGTTGACAGTAGGTGGCGCTATAACTATTACTGAATATTGGCATGTAGATATCTTCAGGCCAGGACTGTTATCAAACATGTGAAGTTTGGGGCTGATTGGACATTGCATGCCTGAGTTACAGTAACTTCCTGTTTCATTGCATTAAGAGTATGCTTTAGCACTTAGCTAAATGTTGCTAACATGTTATAGCATGTTTCTAGCATGTTGCTACCCTGTTTAACATTTGTTGAATTTTTTTAAAATGTTGCTAGGCATCCACAACAGTATTAAACATGTGGCTTCCTGTTACCAGCTGGTGGCGCTATGACTATAACTGAATACGGGGATGGGCGTGTGTTTAGGCCAGGATTCTTATCAAACATGTTAAGTTTGGGGCTGATTGGACATTGTATGCCTGAGTTAGAGTAACTTCCTGTTTCATTGTATTATTAGCATGCTTTAGCATATTAGCTAAGTGTTGCTAGCATGCTTTATTATTTTTGTAGCATGTTGAATATTAAGTTTGGGTCAGATTCAACATTATATACATGAGTTACAGCAATTTCCTTTTGTATTTGTATTAATAGCATGCTTTAGCTCTTAGCTAAGTGTTGCTAGCATGTTTTAGCATGTTTGTAGCATGTTGCTAGCCTATTTAAGACTTGTTAACGCTTTTCAATATGTTTCTAGGAGTCCGTAACAGTGTTAAACATGTCATTTCCTTTTGTCAGCAGGTGGCGCTATGACTATAACTGAATATGGGCACTGACGTGTGTTCAGGACCGGACTGTCATCAAACATGTGAAGTTTGAGGCAGATCGGACATTGTATGCCTGAGTTATAGCAACTTCCTTTTTCATGGCGAAACATCAAAGTTTGTCCGGCCGCCACGGACACGCCCTTCGACGAAAACTCTAAAGCTTCGCAATTTAACATCGCAAAGGCCTTATGATGACACTCAGCAAATTTGAAGATGATCGGATAAAAACTGTAGGAGGAGTTCGTTAAAGTATGAGGCCTGAAAATGGCAAAAACTGCACAAAAATCGTACAGGAAATTCAATATAACGGACTTCCTGTTGGGTTTCGGATGTTGCACCAGGAGACTTTTTTGTAGGTATTGGTGTGTTACATATGTGTACCGAGTTTCGTACATGTACATGAAACGTAGCTCGAGGGGCACTCTGTTGAAATTTTATAGGTGGCGCTATTGAGCCATTTTGCCACACCCACTTTTGAAAACCATATCAGATGTAAATTTTCGCCAGGTCTGATGCGTGTGCAAAGTTTCGTGAGTTTTCGGGCATGTTTAGGCCCTCAAAAAGACTTTTCATTTTGGAGAAGAAGAAGAAGAAGAAGAAGAAGAATTAAAGCTGCAAGCAGCGATGAACGGGCCCTCGCACCCGGGCTCACCGCCGACCGGTGGCTTTAGGAAAACATCAAACGGTGGGCAGTATGCTTTTAATACAGTAAATGTAGGAAAAATAGATCAAAGTCACTTAAATGTGCCAAACTTCCTGCTGCCAGCTGGTGGCGCTATGCCTATAACTGATTATTGGCATGTAGATGTGTTCAGGCCAGCACTTTCATCAAACATATGACGTTTGGTGCAGATCGACCTTGGTATGTTTGAGTTAGTGAAAGATATGATATATCCTGCTGCCAACAGGTGGCGCTATGATAATATTTGAATATTGGCCTTTAGATGTCTTCAGGCCAGGACTCTTACCAAACCTGTGAAGTTTGAGGCAGATCGGATATTTTATGACTGAGTTATAACAACTTCTATGTCCATGGCGAAACGTCAAATTTTGTCAGGCCACCACGGACACGCCCTTTGACGAAAACTCAAGATCTTCGCAATTTAACATCTCTAAGGCCTCTAGATCAGACTGACCAAATATAATGTTGATATCATTAAATCTCTAGGAGGAGTTTGATACAAGTCATTTCCTGTTGCCAACAGGTGGCGCTGTGATTATAATAGAATATTGGCCTTCAGATGTGTTCAGGCCAGGACTAGAGGGCTGCATTGGGATTGGGACCCGCCGGGTCCCGCGGGACCCAACGCAAATCTCGCGGGAGCGGGCGGTTTGAACTTTGCTGCGGGCGGGAATGGGCGGCTAAAAAAAGCACTGCGGGATCCGGATGCTCAGCGCGCTTTGCGTTAGTGAGGAAAAAAAGTCTTAAACTTACTTCGTTTTCAGGACGGAGGTAAAGTGCAACTCCATTTCCTTGGACAGCTTAACTTGTTTTGCAGGGGGATTTCGAGAGGGTGCCCTCCCTCTTCCCTCGCCCGATGCAAATCCGTTCTGTACTTCTAACGGCCTGTCTACAGCACAACGCGCTGGATTAGTCTGTGTGTTGTAATGTTTGCGCGGCGCTCCCTCATCTGGCTGCATACGGCAATTACGTGAAAAAAGTACTTGAAGTCGGACTTGGTAGCCTAAGCGTTTTAGATGTCCTCGATAGCCCAGGCTACTATTCCCTACCAGTGTGTCAGAATACATGCAGGCCAGGGAAAGAAACAAACATGAATCTCCTTAATAACATCAATACAAATACGTTTTTTTCCCCTGCGGGACGGGAGAAGAGGCAAAATCAATGCATTTCTATTATCGTGCAGGAATAAATTCTCAGAGTTTTGCGGGTGCGGGCGGGAGTTGTCATACATATTGCGGGTGCGGGCGGGAGTGTGACACACACGTTGCGGGAGCGGGCGGTAATGGTCAGAAATTCGGCGGGCGCGGGCGGGAGCGGGATGAAGAAAACAGTCCCGCGCAGGGCTCTAGCCAGGACTCTTATCGAATATGTGAAGTTTGAGGCTAATTGGACATTTTATGGCTGAGTTATAACAAGTTTTATATCCATGGCGAGAACTCGAAATTTGTCAGGCCGCCACGGACACGCCCTTCAACGAAAACTCAAGATCTTCGCAATTTAACATCACTAAAGCCTTTATATTAGACTGACCGATTTTGGTGTTGATCTGTATAAATTTCTAGGAGGAGTTTGTTGCAGAGTACAACATGACACTTCCTGTTGCCAGCAGGTGGCGCTATGACTATAACTGAATATGGGCATGTAGATGTCTTCAGGTCAGGAGTGTTATCACACATGTGAAGTTTGGGACAGATCGGACATTTTATGCCTAAGTTATAGCAACTTCCTTTTTCATGGCGAAACATCGAAATTTGCGAGGCCGCCACGGACACGCCCTCCGATGAAAACTCTAGATCTTCACAATTTAACGTCACAAAGGGCTTTAGATTAGACTCACCAAATTTGGTGTTGATCGGAATAAATCTCTAGGAGGAGTTCGTTCAAGTATGACACCTGAAAATGGCAAAAATGACACAAATTTTGCTGAGAAAATTAATAATAACCGACTTCCTGTTGGGTTTCGGATTTTATCTCAAGAGGCTTTTTTGTAGGTATTGGTGTGTTACATATGTGTACCGATTTTTGTGCATGTACGATAATCACAGCTGAATGCGCACACCGCGGAACGTGTAAAGGTGGCGCTATTGAGCCATTTTGCCACACCCACTTCTGCAACCCATATCAGATGTCCATTTTCGCCAGGTCTGATGTGTGTGCAAAGTTTTGTTAGTTTTCGGGTATGTTTAGGCCCTCAAAAATGCGATTCATTCCGGATAAGAAGAATAATAATAATAATTAAAGCTGCAAGCAGCGATGGTAGGGCCCTCGCACTCGGGCTCACCGCCGATCGGTGGCGAATGGTGGGCACTATGCTATTAACACAGAAAATGTAGGAGGAATATGTCAAAGTCATTGATTTGTGCCAATCTTCCTTCTGCCAGCTGGTGGCGCTATGCCTATAACTGAATATTGGCATGCAGATGTTTTCAGGCCAGTGCTTTTATCAAACATATGAAGTTTGGTGAAGCTTGAACATGGCATGCTTGAGTGTAAGTCATGACATATCCTGCTGCCAACAGGTGGCGCTATTACAAAATATTGGCTTTTAGATGTCTTCAGGCCAGGACTATTGGCAAACATGTCAAGTTTGGTGCAAATTGTACGTTGCATGCTTAAGTTAGTGTAAAACAAGTAATTTGCTGTTGCCAGCTGGTGGCGCTATGACTATAACTGAATATTGGCATGTAAATGTATTCAGGCCAAGACTCTTATAAAACATATTAAGTTTGGGGCTGATTGGACATTGCATGCCTGAGTTACAGTAACTTCCTGTTTCATTGCATTAAGAGTATGCTTTAGCACTTAGCTAAATGTTGCTAACATGTTTCTAGCATGTTGCTACCCTATTTAACACTTGTTGATATTTTTAAAATGCTGCTTGGCATCCACAACAGTATTAAACATGTGACTTCCTGTTGCCAGCAGGTGGCACTATCACTATAACTGAATATGGGCATGGGCTTGTGTTCAGACCAGGACTCTTATCAAACATATTTAGCTTGGGTCAGATTGGACATTGTATGCATGAATTACACTTATTTTTCTTTGTATTAATATTATGCTTTAGCTCTCAGCGAAGTGTTGCTAGCATGTTTTAACATGATTCTAGCATGATGCTAGCCTATTTAAAACTTGCTGACGCTTTTTATTATGTTGCTAGGAGTCCGTAACACCATTAAAAGTTTGGGGCTGATTGGACATTGCATGCCTGAGTTACAGTAACTTCCTGTTTCATTGCATTAAGAGCATGCTTTAGCACTTAGCTAAATGTTGCTAACATGTTATAGCATGTTTCTAGCATGTTTCTACCCTTTTTAACAATTGTTGAATTTTTTTTTAAATGTTGCTAGTCATCCACAACAGTATTAAACATATGGCTTCCTGTTACCAGCTGGTTGCGCTATGAATATAACTGAATACAGGCATGGGCGTGTGTTTAGGCCAGGATTCTTATCAAACATGTTAAGTTTGGGGCTGATTGGACATGGTATGCCTGAGTTAGAGTAACTTCCTGTTTTATTGTATTATTAGCATGCTTTAGCATATTAGCTAAGTGTTGCTAGCATGCTTGATTATTTTTGTAGCATGTTGAATATTAAGTTTGGGTCAGATTCAACAGTATATACATGAGTTACAGCAATTTCCTTTTGTATTTGTATTAATAGCATGCTTTAGCTCTTAGCTAAGTGTTGCTAGCATGTTTTAGCATGTTTGTAGCATGTTGCTAGCCTATTTACGACTTGTTAACGTTTTGCAATATGTTGCTAAGAGTCCGTAACAGTGTTAAACATGTCATTTCCTGTTGTTAGCAGGTGGCGCTATGACTATAACTGAATTTGTGCACTGACATGTGTTCAGGACCGGACTGTCATCAAACATGTGAAGTTTGAGGAAGATCGGACATTGTATGCCTGAGTTATAGCAACTTCCTTTTTCATGGCGAAACATCAAAGTTTGTCAGGCCGCCACGGACACGCCCATCGACGAAAACTCTAAAGCTTCGCAATTTAACATCGCAAAGGCCTTATGATGACACTCAGCAAATTTGAAGATGATCGGATAAAAACTGTAGGAGGAGTTCGTTAAAGTACGAGGCCTGAAAATGGCAAAAACTGCACAAAAATCGTACAGGAAATTCAATATAACGGACTTCCTGTTGGGTTTCGGATGTTGCACCAGGAGACTTTTTTGTAGGTATTGGTGTGTTACATATGTGTACCGAGTTTCGTACATGTACGAGAAACGTAGCTCGAGGCGCACCCCGTTGAAATTTTATAGGTGGCGCTATCGAGCCATTTTGCCACACCCACTTTTGAAAACCATATCAGATGTAAATTTTCGCCAGGTCTGATGCGTGTGCAAAGTTTTGTGAGTTTTCGGGCATGTTTAGGCCCTCAAAAAGACTTTTCATTTTGGAGAAGAAGAAGAAGAAGAATTAAAGCTGCAAGCAGCGATGGTAGGGCCCTCGCACTCGGGCTCACCGCTGATCGGTGGCGAATGGTGGGCACTATGCTATTAGCACAGTAAATGTAGGAGGAATATGTCAAAGTCATTGATATGTGCCTATCTTCCTGCTGCCAGCTGGTGGCGCTATGCCTATAACTGAATATTGGCATGCAGATGTCTTCAGGCCAGCGCTTTTATCAAACATATGAAGTTTGGTGAAGATTGAACATGGCATGCTTGAGTGTAATTCATGACATATCCTGCTGCCAACAGGTGGTGCTATTACGAAATATTGGCTTTTAGATGTCTTCAGGCCAGGACTATTGGCAAACATGTCAAGTTTGGTGCAAATTGTACATTGCATGTTTAAGTTAGTGTAAAACAAGTAATTTGCTGTTGCCAGCTGGTGGCGCTATGACTATAACTGAATATTGGCATGTATATGTATTCAGGCCAGGACTCTTATCAAACATATTAAGTTTGGGGCTGATTGGACATTGCATGCCTGAGTTACAGTAACTTCCTGTTTCATTGCATTAAGAGTATGCTTTAGCACTTAGCTAAATGTTGCTAACATGTTTCTAGCATGTTGCTACCCTATTTAACACTTGTTGATATTTTTAAAATGTTGCTGGGCATCCACATCGGTATTAAACATGTGACTTCCTGTTGCCAGCAGGTGGCACTATGACTATAACTGAATATAGGCATGGGCTTGTGTTCAGACTAGGACTCTTATCAAACATATTAAGCTTGGGTCAGATTGGACATTGTATGCATGAGTTACACTTATTTTTCTTTGTATTAATATCATGCTTTAGCTCTTAGCTAAGTGTTGTTATCATGTTTTAACATGATTCTAGCATGATGCTAGCCTATTTAAAACTTGCTAACGCTTTTTAATATGTTGCTAGGAGTCCGTAACACCATTAAACGTCACTTCCTGTTGTCAGCAGGTGGCGCTGTGACTATAACTGAATATGGGCATGTATATATCTTCAGGCCAAGAGTCTTATCAAACATGTGAAGTTTGGGGCTGATTGGACATTGCATAACTGCGTTACAGTAACTTCCTGTTTTATATCTTTAACAACATGCTTTAGCACTAAGTCAGTGTTGCTAGCATGTTTGAGTACGTTTTAAACTAGTTTAGCACTCAATGGCTTTTTTAGTGTGTTGCTAATAGTGTGTCACAGTGTTAAACATGTCACTTCCTGTTGACAGTAGGTGGCGCTATGACTATAACTGAATATTGACATGTAGATATCTTCAGGTCAGGACTGTTATCAAACTGTTATCAAATGTGAAGTTTGGGGCTGATTGGACATTGCATGCCTGAATTACAGTAACTTCCTGTTTCATTGCATTAAGAGTATGCTTTAGCACTTAGCTAAATGTTGCTAACATGTTATAGCATGTTTCTAGCATGTTGCTACCCTGTTTAACACTTGTTGATATTTTTAAAATTTTGGTAGGCATCCACAAGAGTATTGAACATGTGGCTTCATGTTACCAGCTGGTGGCGCTATGACTATAACTGAATACGGGCATGGGCGTGTGTTCAGGCCAGGCCTCTTATCAAACATGTGAAGTTTGGGGCTGATTGGACATTGTATGCCTGAGTTAGAGTAACTTCCTGTTTCATTGTATTATTAGCATGCTTTAGCATATTAGCTAAGTGTTGCTAGCATGCTTTACTATGTTTGTAGCATGTTGAATATTAAGTTTGGGTCAGATTTGACATTATATGCATGAGTTACAGCAATTTCCTTTTGTATTTGTATTATTAGCATGCTTTAGCATATTAGCTGAGTGTTGCTAGCATGTTTTAGCATGTTTCTAGCATGTTGCTAGCCTATTTAAGACTTGTTAAGGCTTTTCAATATGTTGCTAAGAGTCCGTAACAGTGTTAAACATGTCACTTCCTGTTGTCAGCAGGTGGCGCTATGACTATAACTGAATATGGGCACTGACGTGTGTTCAGGACCGGACTGTTATCAAACATGTGAAGTTTGAGGCAGATCGGACATTGTATGCCTGAGTTATAGCAACTTCCTTTTTCATGGCGAAACATCAAAGTTTGTCCGGCCGCCACGGACACGCCCTTTGACGAAAACTCTAAAGCTTCGCAATTTAACATCGCAAAGGCCTTATGATGACACTCAGCAAATTTGAAGATGATCGGATAAAAACTGTAGGAGGAGTTCGTTAAAGTACGAGGCATGAAAATGGCAAAAACTGCACAAAAATCGTACAGGAAATTCAATATAACAGACTTCCTGTTGGGTTTCGGATGTTGCACCAGGAGACTTTTTTGTAGGTATTGGTGTGTTACATGTGTGTACCGAGTTTCGTACATGTACGTGAAACGTAGCTCGAGGTGCACTCCGTTGAAATTTTATAGGTGGCGCTATCGAGCCATTTTGGCACACTCACTTCTGAAAACCATATCAGATGTAAATTTTCGCCAGGTCTGATGCGTGTGCAAAGTTTCGTGAGTTTTCGGGCATGTTTAGGCCTTCAAAAAGACTTTTCATTTTGGAGAAGAAGAATAATAATAATAAACGGAGCAATTCCAATAGGGTCCTCGCACTGCAGTGCTCGGGCCCTAATTAAAGCTGCAAGCAGCGATGAACGGGCCCTCGCACACGGGCTCACCGCCGACCGGTGGCTTTAGGAACACAGCAAACGGTGGGCAGTATGCTTTTAATACAGTAAATGTAGGAAAAATAGATCAAAGTCACTTAAATGTGCCAAACTTCCTGCTGCCAGCTGGTGGCGCTATGCCTATAACTGATTATTGGCATGTAGATGTGTTCAGGCCAGCACTTTCATCAAACATATGAAGTTTGGTGCAGATTGACCTTGGTATGTGTGAGTTAGTGCAAGATATGATATATCCTGCTGCCAATAGGTGGCACTATAATAATATCTGTATATTGGCCTTTAGATGTCTTCAGGCCAGGACTCTTACCAAACATGTGAAGTTTGAGGCAGATCGGACATTTTATGGCTGAGTTATAACAACTTTTATGTCCATGGCAAAACATCAAACTTTGTCAGGCCGCCATGGACACGCCCTTTAACGAAAACTCAAGATCTTCACAATTTACCATCTCTAAGGCCTCGAGATCAGACTGACCAAATATAATGTTGATATCATTAAATCTCTAGGAGGAGTTTGGTACAAGTCATTTCCTGTTGCCAACAGGTGGCGCTGTGATTATAATAGAATATAGGCCTTCAGATTGGTTCAGGCCAGGACTCTTATCGAACATGTGAAGTTTGAGGCAAATCGGACATTTTATGGCTGAGTTATAACAAGATTTATATCCATGGCGAGACCACAAAATTTGCCAGGCCGCCACGGACACGCCCTTCAACGAAAACTCAAGATCTTCGCAATTTAACATCGCTAAAGCCTTTTTATTAGACTGACCGATTTTGGTGTTGATCTGATTAAATCTCCAGGAGGAATTTGTTGCAGAGTACAGCATGACACTTCCTGGTGCCTGCAGGTGGCGCTATGAGTAAAACTGAATATGGGCATGTAGATGTCTTCAGGTCAGGAGTGTTATCACACATGTGAAGTTTGGGGAATATCGGGCATTTTATGCCTGAGTTATAGCAACTTCCTTTTTCATGGCGAAACATCGAAATTTGCGAGGCCGCCATGGACACGCCCTCTGATGAAAACTCTAGATCTTCGCAATTTAACGTCACAAAGGGCTTTAGATTAGACTCACCAAATTTGGTGTTGATCCGAATAAATCTCTAGGAGGAGTTCGTTCAAGTATGACGCCTGAAAATGGCAAAAATGACACAAATTTTGCTAAGAAAATTAATAATAACCGACTTCCTGTTGGGTTTCGGATTTTGTCCCAGGAGGCTTTTTTGTAGGTATTGGTGAGCTACATGTGTGTACCGATTTGCGTGCATGTACGTGAATCACAGCTGAATGCGCACACCGCGGAACGTGTAAAGGTGGCGCTATTGAGCCATTTTGCCACACCCACTTCTGCAACCCATATCAGACGTCCATTTTCGCCAGGTTTGATGTGTGTGCAAAGTTTCATGAGTTTTCGGGTATGTTTAGGCCCTCAAAAATGCGATTCATTCCGGAGAAGAAGAATAATAATAATAAGAAACGGAGCAGATCCAATAGGGTCCTCACACCATCGGTGCTCGGGCCCTAATTAAAGCTGCAAGCAGCGATGAACGGGCCCTCGCACCCGGGCTCACCGCCGACCGTTGGCTTTAGGAAAACAGCAAACGGTGGGCAGTATGCTTTTAATACAGTAAATATAGGAGAAATATGTCATAAGTCACTTAAATGTGCCAAATTTCAGGCTGCCAGCTGGTGGCGCTATGCCTATAACTGATTATTGGCATGTAGATGTGTTCAGGCCAGCACTATTATCAAACATATGAAGTTTGGTGCAGATTGATTTTGATATGTTTGAGTTAGTGAAAGATATGATATATATTGCTGCCAACAGGTGGCGCTATGATAATATCTGAATATTGGCCTTTAGGGGTCTTCAGGCCAGGACTCTTGCCAAACCTGTGAAGTTTGAGGTAGATCGGACATTTTATGGCTGAGTTATGACAACTTCTGTATCCATGGCGAAACATCAAACTTTGTCAGGCCGCCATGGACACGCCCTTTAACGAAAACTCAAGATCTTCACAATTTAACATCTCTAAGGCCTCTAGATCAGACTGACCAAATTTAATGTTGATATCATTAAATCTGTAGGAGGAGTTTGCTACAAGTCATTTCCTGTTACCAACAGGTGGCGCTGTGATTATAACAGAATATTGGCTTTCAGATGTGTTCAGGTCAGGACTTTAATCGAACATGTGAAGTTTGAGGCAAATGGGACATTTTATGGCTGAGTTATAACAAGTTTTATATCCATGGCGAGACCTCGAAATTTGTCAGGCCGCCACGGACACGCCCTTTACCGAAAACTCAAGATCTTCACAATTTAACATCACTAAGGCCTTTATATTAGACTGACCGATTTTGGTGTTGATCTGTATAAATCTCTAGGAGGAGTTTGTTGTAGAGTACACCATAACACTTCCTGTTGCCTGCAGGTGGCGCTATGACTATAACCGAATATGGGCATGTAGATGTCTTCAGGTCAGGAGTGTTATCACACATGTGAAGTTTGGGACAGATCGGACATTGTATGCCTGAGTTATAGCAACTTCCTTTTTCATGGCGAAACATCGAAATTTGCCAGGCCGCCACGGACACGCCCTCTGATGAAAACTCTAGATCTTCGCAATTTAACGTCACAAAGGGCTTTAGATTGGACTCACCAAATTCGGCATTGATCCGAATCAATCTCTATGAGGAGTTCGTTCAAGTACGACGCCTGAAAATGGCAAAAATTACACAAATTTTGCTGAGAAAATTAAAAATAACCGACTTCCTGTTGGGTGTCAAATTTTGCTCCAAGAGGCTTTTTTGTAGGTATTGGTGTGTTACATGTGTGTACCGATTTTCGTGCATGTACATGAATCACAGCTGAAAGCGCACACCGCTGAACGTGTAAAGGTGGCGCTGTTGAGCCATTTTGCCACACCCACTTCTGAACCCCATATCAGACGTAAATTTTCGCCAGGTTTGATGTGTGTGCAAAGTTTCGTGAGTTTTCGGGCATGTTTAGGCCCTCTAAAATGCGATTCATTTTGGAGAAGAATAATAATAATAATAATAATTAAAGCTGCAAGCAGCGATGGTAGGGCCCTCGCACTCGGGCTCACCGCCGATTGGTGGCGAATGGTGGGCACTATGCTATTAACACAGAAAATGTAGGAGGAATATGTCAAAGTCATTGATATGTGCCAATCTTCCTTCTGCCAGCTGGTGGCGCTATGCCTATAACTGAATATTGGCATGCAGATGTGTTCAGGCCAGTGCTTTTATCAAACATATGAAGTTTGGTGAAGCTTGAACATGGCATGCTTGAGTGTAAGTCATGACATATCCTGCTGCCAACAGGTGGCGCTATTACAAAATATTGGCTTTTAGATGTCTTCAGGCCAGGACTATTGGCAAACATGTCAAGTTTGGTGCAAATTGTACATTGCATGCTTAAGTTAGTGTAAAACAAGTAATTTGCTGTTGCCAGCTGGTGGCGCTATGACTATAACTAAATATTGGCATGTAAATGTATTCAGGCCAAGACTCTTATCAAACATATTAAGTTTGGGGCTGATTGGACATTGCATGCCTGAGTTACAGTAACTTCCTGTTTCATTGCATTAAGAGTATGCTTTAGCACTTAGCTAAATGTTGCTAACATGTTTCTAGCATGTTGCTACCCTATTTAACACTTGTTGATATTTTTAAAATGTTGCTGGGCATCCACAACAGTATTAAACATGTGACTTCCTGTTGCCAGCAGGTGGCACTATGACTATAACTGAATATGGGCATGGGCTTGTGTTCAGACCAGGACTCTTATCAAACATATTAAGCTTGGGTCAGATTGGACATTGTATGCATGAGTTACACTTATTTTTCTTTGTATTAGTATCATGCTTTAGCTCTCAGCTAAGTGTTGCTAGCATGTTTTAACATGATTCTAGCATGATGCTAGCCTATTTAAAACTTGCTGACGCTTTTTATTATGTTGCTAGGAGTCCGTAACACCATTAAACGTCACTTCCTGTTGTCAGCAGGTGGCGCTGTGACTATAACTGAATATGGGCATGTATATATCTTCAGGCCAGGACTCTTATCAAACGTGAAGTTTGGGGCTGATTGGACACTGCATGTCTGAGTTACAGTAACTTCCTGTTTTATGTCTTTAACAACATGCTTTAGCACTAAGTAAGTGTTGCTAGCATGTTTGAGTACGTTTTAAACTAGTTTAGCACTCAATGGCTTTTTTAGTGTGTTGCTAATAGTGTGTCACAGTGTTAAACATGTCACTTCCTGTTGACAGTAGGTGGCGCTATAACTATAACTGAATATTGGCATGTAGATATCTTCAGGCCAGGACTGTTATCAAACATGTGAAGTTTGGGGCTGATTGGACATTGCATGCCTGAGTTACAGTAACTTCCTGTTTCATTGCATTAAGAGTATGCTTTAGCACTTAGCTAAATGTTGCTAACATGTTATAGCATGTTTCTAGCATGTTGCTACCCTGTTTAACAGTTGTTGATTTTTTTTTAAATGTTGCTAGGCATCCACAACAGTATTAAACATGTGGCTTCCTGTTACCAGCTGGTGGCGCTATGACTATAACTGAATACGGGCATGGGCGTGTGTTTAGGCCAGGATTCTTATCAAACATGTTAAGTTTGGGGCTGATTGGACATTGTATGCCTGAGTTAGAGTAACTTCCTGTTTCATTGTATTATTAGCATGATTTAGCATATTAGCTAAGTGTTGCTAGCATGCTTTATTATTTTTGTAGCATGTTGAATATTAAGTTTGGGTCAGATTCAACATTATATACATGAGTTACAGCAATTTCCTTTTGTATTTGTATTAATAGCATGCTTTAGCTCTTAGCTAAGTGTTGCTAGCATGTTTTAGCATGTTTGTAGCATGTTGCTAGCCTATTTAAGACTTGTTAACGCTTTTCAATATGTTTCTAGGAGTCCGTAGCAGTGTTAAACATGTCATTTCCTGTTGTCAGCAGGTGGCGCTATGACTATAACTGAATATGGGCACTGACGTGTGTTCAGGACCGGACTGTCATCAAACATGTGAAGTTTGAGGCAGATCGGACATCGTATGCCTGAGTTATAGCAACTTCCTTTTTCATGATGAAACATCAAAGTTTGTCCGGCCGCCACGGACACGCCCTTCGACGAAAACTCTAAAGCTTCGCAATTTAACATCGCAAAGGCCTTATGATGACACTCAGCAAATTTGAAGATGATCGGATAAAAACTGTAGGAGGAGTTCGTTAAAGTATGAGGCCTGAAAATGGCAAAAACTGCACAAAAATCATACAGGAAATTCAATATAACGGACTTCCTGTTGGGTTTCGGATGTTGCACCAGGAGAGTTTTTTGTAGGTATTGGTGTGTTACATATGTGTACCGAGTTTCGTACATGTACGTGAAACGTAGCTCAAGGGGCACTCCGTTGAAATTTTATAGGTGGCGCTATCGAGCCATTTTGCCACACCCACTTTTGAAAACCATATCAGATGTAAATTTTCGCCAGGTCTGATGCGTGTGCAAAGTTTCGTGAGTTTTCGGGCATGTTTAGGCCCTCAAAAAGACTTTTCATTTTGGAGAAGAAGAAGAAGAAGAAGAATAATTAAAGCTGCAAGCAGCGATGGTAGGGCCCTCGCACTCGGGCTCACCGCCGATCGGTGGCGAATGGTGGGCACTATGCTATTAACACAGTAAATGTAGGAGGAATATGTCAAAGTCATTGATATGTGCCAATCTTCCTGCTGCCAGCTGGTGGCGCTATGCCTATAAATGAATATTGGCATGCAGATGTGTTCAGGCCAGTGCTTTTATCAAACATATGAAGTTTGGTGAAGCTTGAACATGGCATGCTTGAGTGTAAGTCATGACATATCCTGCTGCCAACAGGTGGCGCTATTACAAAATATTGGCTTTTAGATGTCTTCAGGCCAGGACTATTGGCAATCATGTCAAGTTTGGTGCAAATTGTACATTGCATTCTTAAGTTAGTGTAAAACAAGTAATTTGCTGTTGCCAGCTGGTGGCGCTATGACTATAACTAAATATTGGCATGTAAATGTATTCAGGCCAAGACTCTTATCAAACATATTAAGTTTGGGGCTGATTGGACATTGCATGCCTGAGTTACAGTAACTTCCTATTTCATTGCATTAAGAGTATGCTTTAGCACTTAGCTAAATGTTGCTTACATGTTTCTAGCATGTTGCTACCCTATTTAACACTTGTTGATATTTTTAAAATGTTGCTGGGCATCCACAACAGTATTAAACATGTGACTTCCTGTTGCCAGCAGGTGGCACTATGACTATAACTGAATATGGGCATGGGCTTGTGTTCAGACCAGGACTCTTATCAAACATATTACAGTTTTTTTCAATTGTTTACACACAATTTTGAAAACCGGGTTCTTTTTTTCAAAATATAATCACAATTATCCAAACACCACACTCAATTTGCAGAATTCCTAGATTGTTTGCAAAATGACACACTTCAGTCAAAACATACACATTTCAGTCAAAACATATACACATATTTGTGAAAATGCTATTAGTTTTCATTTAAAAAAACACAGTCCTCAATGATCAGACACTACTGCAGACCGTTTCACACTGCTGTGATAAATAAAAAACACATTTGTAAAAAAAAAACTAATTTTAGGAAATAGCATGTGCTAGATTTTCGGGCAGACATTGTTATGTAAGGGATCATTTCGATGACAAAACAAAATAGTGACAAACCCACAACATTCTTCATTATTAGTTTGAGATGTAGGGAGAATGTACACAAATAGGCCAATTATAAACGTACCAAGCACTGCACAACACTGATGCTGCAGACTGAATATTTCAAGTATTTATTTGAATACAAGAAATACAGATAAAATCTGTAGACAAATAAAAATTACTGCATGAAGTACATACAGTTTGACTCTGAAAAAAATCAACACAAATACTGTAACTATTCCTCATCTCTCCTTCTGGCTGGATCAGGCCATAAGATTTCATCCACATAATTTTTGATGAATACAGGTGAACTCACCTGCTGCCTTTTATAGCACATCTGAGTGCTGCGTTTTCAAATTAGCACATGTGTGCTTCCACACCTTGTGGATGTGTTTATCCAATTCATTTATTAGTGTGGTCATTGGCAATCCGGGGCTTTGTAATGACAAGGAAGTAACCTCACAATCCTTATCTGTGTCTAAGGTGTTGAAATGTGTGTAGAGTTTTACAAATCACTGTGTGTAATGTTTTGCAAAACGAGTGAAGCAAACATTGTGTGTAATGTTGTGCAGATATGTGGCGGTGTTTTGCTCCTTGGAGTAGAATTTTGCAAATTGTGTGGAAATTTTTATTTTAGAGTGTAAACAATCTTAAAAAACTGTAAGCTTGGGTCAGATTGGACTTTGTATGCATGAGTTACAACTTATTTTTCTTTGTATTAATATCATGCTTTAGCTCTCAGCTAAGTGTTGCTAGCATGTTTTAACATGATTCTAGCATGATGCTAGCCTATTTAAAACTTGCTGACGCTTTTTATTATGTTGCTAGGAGTCCGTAACACCATTAAACGTCACTTCCTGTTGTCAGCAGGTGGCGCTGTGACTATAACTGAATATGGGCATGTATATATCTTCAGGCCAGGACTCTTATCAAACGTGAAGTTTGGGGCTGATTGGACATTGCATGTCTGAGTTACAGTAACTTCCTGTTTTATGTCTTTAACAACATGCTTTAGCACTAAGTAAGTGTTGCTAGCATGTTTGAGTACGTTTTAAACTAGTTTAGCACTCAATGGCTTTTTTAGTGTGTTGCTAATAGTGTGTCACAGTGTTAAACATGTCACTTCCTGTTGACAGTAGGTGGCGCTATAACTATAACTGAATATTGGCATGTAGATATCTTCAGGCCAGGACTGTTATCAAACATGTGAAGTTTGGGGCTGATTGGACATTGCATGCCTGAGTTACAGTAACTTCCTGTTTCATTGCATTAAGAGTATGCTTTAGCACTTAGCTAAATGTTGCTAACATGTTATAGCATGTTTCTAGCATGTTGCTACCCTGTTTAACAGTTGTTGAATTTTTTTAAAATGTTGCTAGGCATCCACAACAGTATAAAACATGTGGCTTCCTGTTACCAGCTGGTGGCGCTATGACTATAACTGAATACGGGCATGGGCGTGTGTTTAGGCCAGGATTCTTATCAAACATGTTAAGTTTGGGGCTGATTGGACATTGTATGCCTGAGTTAGAGTAACTTCCTGTTTCATTGTATTATTAGCATGCTTTAGCATATTAGCTAAGTGTTGCTAGCATGCTTTATTATTTTTGTAGCATGTTGAATATTAAGTTTGGGTCAGATTCAACATTATATACATGAGTTACAGCAATTTCCTTTTGTATTTGTATTAATAGCATGCTTTAGCTCTTAGCTAAGTGTTGCTAGCATGTTTTAACATGTTTGTAGCATGTTGCTAGCCTATTTAAGACTTGTTAACGCTTTTCAATATGTTTCTAGGAGTCCGTAACAGTGTTAAACATGTCATTTCCTGTTGTCAGCAGGTGGCGCTATGACTATAACTGAATATGGGCACTGACGTGTGTTCAGGACCGGACTGTCATCAAACATGTGAAGTTTGAGGCAGATCGGACATCGTATGCCTGAGTTATAGCAACTTCCTTTTTCATGGCGAAACATCAAAGTTTGTCCGGCCGCCACGGACACGCCCTTCGACGAAAACTCTAAAGCTTCGCAATTTAACATCGCAAAGGCCTTATGATGACACTCAGCAAATTTGAAGATGATCGGATAAAAACTGTAGGAGGAGTTCGTTAAAGTATGAGGCCTGAAAATGGCAAAAACTGCACAAAAATCGTACAGGAAATTCAATATAACGGACTTCCTGTTGGGTTTCGGATGTTGCACCAGGAGACTTTTTTGTAGGTATTGGTGTGTTACATATGTGTACCGAGTTTCGTACATGTACGTGAAACGTAGCTCGAGGGGCACTCCGTTGAAATTTTATAGGTGGCGCTATCGAGCCATTTTGCCACACCCACTTTTGAAAACCATATCAGATGTAAATTTTCGCCAGGTCTGATGCGTGTGCAAAGTTTCGTGAGTTTTCGGGCATGTTTAGGCCCTCAAAATGACTTTTCATTTTGGAGAAGAAGAAGAAGAAGAAGAAGAATAATAAACGGAGCAATTCCAATAGGGTCCTCGCACTGTAGTGCTCGGGCCCTAATTAAAGCTGCAAGCAGCGATGGTAGGGCCCTCGCACTCGGGCTCACCGCCGATCGGTGGCGAATGGTGGGCACTATGCTATTAACACAGTAAATGTAGGAGGAATATGTCAAAGTCATTGATATGTGCCAATCTTCCTGCTGCCAGCTGGTGGCGATATGCCTATAACTGAATATTGGCATGCAGATGTGTTCAGGCCAGTGCTTTCATGAAACATATGAAGTTTGGTGAAGCTTGAACATGGCATGCTTGAGTGTAAGTCATGACATATCCTGCTGCCAACAGGTGGCGCTATTACGAAATATTGGCTTTTAGATGTCTTCAGGCCAGGACTATTGGCAAACATGTCAAGTTTGGTGCAAATTGTACATTGCATGCTTAAGTTAGTGTAAAACAAGTAATTTGCTGTTGCCAGCTGGTGGCGCTATGACTATAACTAAATACTGGCATGTAAATGTATTCAGGCCAGGACTCTTATCAAACATATTAAGTTTGGGACTGATTGGACATTGCATGCCTGAGTTACAGTAACTTCCTGTTTCATTGCATTAAGAGTATGCTTTAGCACTTAGCTAAATGTTGCTAACATGTTTCTAGCATGTTGCTACCCTATTTAACACTTGTTGATATTTTTAAAATGTTGCTTGGCATCCACAACAGTATTAAACATGTGACTTCCTGTTGCCAGCAGGTGGCACTATGACTATAACTGAATATGGGCATGGGCTTGTGTTCAGACCAGGACTCTTATCAAACACATTAAGCTTGGGTCAGATTGGACATTGTATGCATGAGTTACACTTATTTTTCTTTGTATTAATATCATGCTTTAGCTCTTAGCTAAGTGTTGCTAGCATGTTTTAACATGATTCTAGCATGATGCTAGCCTATTTGAAACTTGCTAAAGCTTTTTAATATGTTGCTAGGAGTCCGTAACACCATTAAACACCACTTCCTGTTGTCAGCAGGTGGCGCTGTGACTATAACTGAATATGGGCATGTATATATCTTCAGGCCAGGAGTCTTATCAAACATGTGAAGTTTGGGGCTGATTGGACATTGCATGCCTGAGTTACAGTAACTTCCTGTTTTATGTCTTTAACAACATGCTTTAGCACTAAGTAAGTGTTGCTAGCATGTTTGAGTACGTTTTAAACTAGTTAAGCACTCAATGGCTTTTTTAGTGTGTTGCTAATAGTGTGTCACAGTGTTAAACATGTCACTTCCTGTTGACAGTAGGTGGCGCTATAACTATAACTGAATATTGGCATGTAGACATCTTCAGGTCACGACTGTTATCATACATGTGAAGTTTGGGGCTGATTGGACATTGCATGCCTGAGTTACAGTAACTTCCTGTTTCATTGCATTAAGAGCATGCTTTAGCACTTAGCTAAATGTTGCTAACATGTTATAACATTTTTCTAGCATATTTCTACCCTTTTTAACAGTTGTTGAATTTTTTTTAAATGTTGCTAGTCATCCACAACAGTATTAAACATATGGCTTCCTGTTACCAGCTGGTGGCGCTATGACTATAACTGAATACAGGCATGGGCGTGTGTTTAGGCCAGGATTCCTTTCAAACATGTTAAGTTTGGGGCTGATTGGACATGGTATGCCTGAGTTAGAGTAACTTCCTGTTTTATTGTATTATTAGCATGCTTTAGCATATTAGCTAAGCGTTGCTAGCATGCTTGATTATTTTTGTAGCATGTTGAATATTAAGTTTGGGTCAGATTCAACAGTATATACATGAGTTACAGCAATTTCCTTTTGTATTTGTATTAATAGCATGCTTTAGCTCTTAGCTAAGTGTTGCTAGCATGTTTTAGCATGTTTGTAGCATGTTGCTAGCCTATTTACGACTTGTTAACGTTTTTCAATATGTTGCTAAGAGTCCGTAACAGTGTTAAACATGTCATTTCCTGTTGTCAGCAGGTGGCGCTATGACTATAACTGAATTTGTGCACTGACATGTGTTCAGGACCAGACTGTCATCAAACATGTGAAGTTTGAGGCAGATCGGACATCGTATGCCTGAGTTATAGCAACTTCCTTTTTCATGGCGAAACATAAAAGTTTGTCAGGCCGCCACGGACACGCCCATGGAAGAAAACTCTAAAGCTTCGCAATTTAACATCGCAAAGGCCTTATGATGACACTCAGCAAATTTGAAGATGATCGGATAAAAACTGTAGGAGGAGTTCGTTAAAGTACGAGGCCTGAAAATGGCAAAAACTGCACAAAAATCGTACAGGAAATTCAATATAACGGACTTCCTGTTGGGTTTCGGATGTTGCACCAGGAGACTTTTTTGTAGGTATTGGTGTGTTACATATGTGTACCGAGTTTCGTACATGTACGTGAAACGTAGCTCGAGGCGCACTCCGTTGAAATTTTATAGGTGGCGCTATCGAGCCATTTTGCCACACCCACTTTTGAAAACCATATCAGATGTAAATTTTCGCCAGGTCTGATGCATGTGCAAAGTTTCGTGAGTTTTCGGGCATGTTTAGGCCCTCAAAAAGACTTTTCATTTTGGAGAAGAAGAAGAAGAAGAATAATTAAAGCTGCAAGCAGCGATGGTAGGGCCCTCGCACTCGGGCTCACCGCCGATTGGTGGCGAAAGGTGGGCACTATGCTATTAACACAGAAAATGTAGGAGGAATATGTCAAAGTCATTGATATGTGCCAATCTTCCTTCTGCCAGCTGGTGGCGCTATGCCTATAACTGAATATTGGCATGCAGATGTGTTCAGGCCAGTGCTTTTATCAAACATATGAAGTTTGGTGAAGCTTGAACATGGCATGCTTGAGTGTAAGTCATGACATATCCTGCTGCCAACAGGTGGCGCTATTACAAAATATTGGCTTTTAGATGTCTTCAGGCCAGGACTATTGGCAAACATGTCAAGTTTGGTGCAAATTGTACATTGCATGCTTAAGTTAGTGTAAAACAAGTAATTTGCTGTTGCCAGCTGGTGGCGCTATGACTATAACTAAATATTGGCATGTAAATGTATTCAGGCCAAGACTCTTATCAAACATATTAAGTTTGGGGCTGATTGGACATTGCATGCCTGAGTTACAGTAACTTCCTGTTTCATTGCATTAAGAGTATGCTTTAGCACTTAGCTAAATGTTGCTAACATGTTTCTAGCATGTTGCTACCCTATTTAACACTTGTTGATATTTTTTAAATGTTGCTGGGCATCCACAACAGTATTAAACATGTGACTTCCTGTTGCCAGCAGGTGGCACTATGACTATAACTGAATATGGGCATGGGCTTGTGTTCAGACCAGGACTCTTATCAAACATATTAAGCTTGGGTCAGATTGGACATTGTATGCATGAGTTACACTTATTTTTCTTTGTATTAGTATCATGCTTTAGCTCTCAGCTAAGTGTTGCTAGCATGTTTTAACATGATTCTAGCATGATGCTAGCCTATTTAAAACATGCTGACGCTTTTTATTATGTTGCTAGGAGTCCGTAACACCATTAAACGTCACTTCCTGTTGTCAGCAGGTGGCGCTGTGACTATAACTGAATATGGGCATGTATATATCTTCAGGCCAGGACTCTTATCAAACGTGAAGTTTGGGGCTGATTGGACATTGCATGTCTGAGTTACAGTAACTTCCTGTTTTATGTCTTTAACAACATGCTTTAGCACTAAGTAAGTGTTGCTAGCATGTTTGAGTACGTTTTAAACTAGTTTAGCACTCAATGGCTTTTTTTAGTGTGTTGCTAATAGTGTGTCACAGTGTTAAACATGTCACTTCCTGTTGACAGTAGGTGGCGCTATAACTATAACTGAATATTGGCATGTAGATATCTTCAGGCCAGGACTGTTATCAAACATGTGAAGTTTGGGGCTGATTGGACATTGCATGCCTGAGTTACAGTAACTTCCTGTTTCATTGCATTAAGAGTATGCTTTAGCACTTAGCTAAATGTTGCTAACATGTTTCTAACATGTTGCTACCCTATTTTAACACTTGTTGATATTTTTAAAATGTTGCTAGGCATCCACAACAGTATTAAACATGTGGCTTCCTATTACCAGCTGGTGGCGCTATGACTATAGCTGAATATGGGCATGTATATATCTTCAGGCCAGGACTCTTATCAAACATGTGAAGTTTGGGGCTGATTGGACATTGCATGCCTGAGTTACAGTAACTTCCTGTTTCATTGCATTAAGAGCATGCTTTAGCACTTAGCTAAATGTTGCTAACATGTTATAGCATGTTTCTAGCATGTTGCTACCCTATTTAACACTTGTTGATATTTTTAAAATGTTGCTTGGCATCTACAACAGTATTAAACATGTGACTTCCTGTTGCCAGCAGGTGGCACTATCACTATAACTGAATATGGGCATGGGCTTGTGTTCAGACCAGGACTCTTATCAAACATATTAAGCTTGGGTCAGATTAGACATTGTATGCATGAGTTACACTTATTTTTCTTTGTATTAATATCATGCTTTAGCTCTCAGCTAAGTGTTGCTAGCATGTTTTAACATGATTCTAGCATGATGCTAGCCTATTTAAAACTTGCTGACGCTTTTTATTATGTTGCTAGGAGTCCGTAACACCATTAAACGTCACTTCCTGTTGTCAGCAGGTGGCGCTGTGACTATAACTGCATGTATATATCTTCAGGCCAGGAGTCTTATCAAACGTGAAGTTTGGGGCTGATTGGACATTGCATGTCTGAGTTACAGTAACTTCCTGTTTTATGTCTTTAACAACATGCTTTAGCACTAAGTAAGCGTTGCTAGCATGTTTGAGTACGTTTTAAACTAGTTTAGCACTCAATGGCTTTTTTAGTGTGTTGCTAATAGTGTGTCACAGTGTTAAACATGTCACTTCCTGTTGACAGTAGGTGGCGCTATAACTATAACTGAATATTGGCATGTAGATATCTTCAGGCCAGGACTGTTATCAAACATGTGAAGTTTGGGGCTGATTGGACATTGCATGCCTGAGTTACAGTAACTTCCTGTTTCATTGCATTAAGAGTATGCTTTAGCACTTAGCTAAATGTTGCTAACATGTTATAGCATGTTTCTAGCATGTTGCTACCCTGTTTAACAGTAGTTGATTTTTTTTTAAATGTTGCTAGGCATCCACAACAGTATTAAACATGTGGCTTCCTGTTACCAGCTGGTGGCGCTAAGACTATAACTGAATACGGGCATGGGCGTGTGTTTAGGCCAGGATTCTTATCAAACATGTTAAGTTTGGGGCTGATTGGACATTGTATGCCTGAGTTAGAGTAACTTCCTGTTTCATTGTATTATTAGCATGCTTTAGCATATTAGCTAAGTGTTGCTAGCATGCTTTATTATTTTTGTAGCATGTTGAATATTAAGTTTGGGTCAGATTCAACATTATATACATGAGTTACAGCAATTTCCTTTTGTATTTGTATTAATAGTATGCTTTAGCTCTTAGCTAAGTGTTGCTAGCATGTTTTAGCATGTTTGTAGCATGTTGCTAGCCTATTTAAGACTTGTTAATGCTTTTCAATATGTTTCTAGGAGTCCGTAACAGTGTTAAACATGTCATTTCCTGTTGTCAGCAGGTGGCGCTATGACTATAACTGAATATGGGCACTGACGTGTGTTCAGGACCGGACTGTCATCAAACATGTGAAGTTTGAGGCAGATCGGACATCGTATGCCTGAGTTATAGCAACTTCCTTTTTCATGGCGAAACATCAAAGTTTGTCCGGCCGCCACGGACACGCCCTTCGACGAAAACTCTAAAGCTTCGCAATTTAACATCGCAAAGGCCTTATGATGACACTCAGCAAATTTGAAGATGATCGGATAAAAACTGTAGGAGGAGTTCGTTAAAGTATGAGGCCTGAAAATGGCAAAAACTGCACAAAAATCGAACAGGAAATTCAATATAACGGACTTCCTGTTGGGTTTTGGATGTTGCACCAGGAGACTTTTTTGTAGGTATTGGTGTGTTACATATGTGTACCGAGTTTCGTACATGGACGTGAAACGTAGCTCGAGGGGCACTCCGTTGAAATTTTATAGGTGGCGCTATCGAGCCATTTTGCCACACCCACTTTTGAAAACCATATCAGATGTAAATTTTCGCCAGGTCTGATGCGTGTGCAAAGTTTCGTGAGTTTTCGGGCATGTTTAGGCCCTCAAAAAGACTTTTCATTTTGGAGAAGAAGAAGAAGAAGAAGAAGAAGAAGAAGAAGAATAATAAACGGAGCAATT
Source organism: Garra rufa (assembly GCF_049309525.1). Lineage (NCBI taxonomy): Eukaryota > Metazoa > Chordata > Actinopteri > Cypriniformes > Cyprinidae > Garra > Garra rufa. The sequence goes on along the minus strand of NC_133371.1, from coordinate 20,863,102 downwards.
CCAATAGGGTCCTCGCACTGTAGTGCCCGGGCCCTAATAAACGGAGCAATTCCAATAGGGTCCTCGCACTGTAGTGCTCGGGCCCTAATTAAAGCTGCAAGCAGCGATGGTAGGGCCCTCGCACTCGGGCTCACCGCCGATCGGTGGCGAATGGTGGGCACTATGCTATTAACACAGTAAATGTAGGAGGAATATGTCAAAGTCATTGATATGTGCCAATCTTCCTGCTGCCAGCTGGTGGCGCTATGCCTATAACTGAATATTGGCATGCAGATGTGTTCAGGCCGGCGCTTTTATCAAACATATGAAGTTTGGTGAAGATTGAACATGGCATGCTTGAGTGTAAGTCATGACATATCCTGCTACCAACAGGTGGCGCTATTATGAAATATTGGCTTTTAGATGTCTTCAGGCCAGGACTATTGGCAATCATGTCAAGTTTGGTGCAAATTGTACATTGCATTCTTAAGTTAGTGTAAAACAAGTAATTTGCTGTTGCCAGCTGGTGGCGCTATGACTATAACTAAATATTGGTATGTAAATGTATTCAGGCCAGGACTCTTATCAAACATATTAAGTTTGGGGCTGATTGGACATTGCATGCCTGAGTTACAGTAACTTCCTGTTTCATTTGCATTAAGAGTATGCTTTAGCACTTAGCTAAATGTTGCTAACATGTTTCTAGCATGTTGCTACCCTATTTAACACTTGTTGATATTTTTAAAATGTTGCTGGGCATCCACATCGGTATTAAACATGTGACTTTCTGTTACCAGCAGGTGGCACTATGACTATAACTGAATATAGGCATGGGCTTGTGTTCAGACCAGGACTCTTATCAAACATATTAAGCTTGGGTCAGATTGGACATTGTATGCATGAGTTACACTTATTTTTCTTTGTATTAATATCATGCTTTAGCTCTTAGCTAAGTGTTGCTAGCATGTTTTAACATGATTCTAGCATGATGCTAGCCTATTTAAAACTTGCTAACGCTTTTTAATATGTTGCTAGGAGTCCGTAATACCATTAAATGTCACTTCCTGTTGTCAGCAGGTGGCGCTGTGATTATAACTGAATATGGGCATGTATATATCTTCAGGCCAGGAGTCTTATCAAACGTGTGAAGTTTGGGGCTGATTGGACATTGCATGCCTGAGTTACAGTAACTTCCTGTTTTATGTCTTTAACAACATGCTTTAGCACTAAGTAAGTGCTGCTAGCATGTTTGGGTACGTTTTAAACTAGTTTAGCACTCAATGGCTTTTTTAGTGTGTTGCCAATAGTGTGTCACAGTGTTAAACATGTCACTTCCTGTTGACAGTAGGTGGCGCTATGACTATAACTGAATATTGGCATGTAGATATCTTCAGGTCAGGACTGTTATCAAACATGTGAAGTTTGGGGCTGATTGGACATTGCATGCCTGAGTTAGAGTAACTTCCTGTTTCATTGCATTAAGAGTATGCTTTAGCACTTAGCTAAATGTTGCTAACATGTTATAGCATGTTTCTAGCATGTTGCTACCCTGTTTAACAGTTGTTGATTTTTTTTAAAATGTTGCTAGGCATCCACAACAGTATTAAACATGTGGCTTCCTGTTACCAGCTGGTGGCGCTATGACTATAACTGAATACGGGCATTGGCGTGTGTTTAGGCCAGGATTCTAATCAAACATGTTAAGTTTGGGGCTGATTGGACATTGTATGCCTGAGTTAGAGTAACTTCCTGTTTCATTGTATTATTAGCATGCTTTAACATATTAGCTAAGTGTTGCTAGCATGCTTTATTATTTTTGTAGCATGTTGAATATTAAGTTTGGGTCAGATTCAACATTATATACATGAGTTACAGCAATTTCCTTTTGTATTTGTATTAATAGCATGCTTTAGCTCTTAGCTAAGTGTTGCTAGCATGTTTTAGCATGTTTGTAGCATGTTGCTAGCCTATTTAAGACTTGTTAACGCTTTTCAATATGTTTCTAGGAGTCCGTAACAGTGTTAAACATGTCATTTCCTGTTGTCAGCAGGTGGCGCTATGACTATAACTGAATATGGGCACTGATGTGTGTTCAGGACCGGACTGTCATCAAACATGTGAAGTTTGAGGCAGATCGGACATCGTATGCCTGAGTTATAGCAACTTCCTTTTTCATGGCGAAACATCAAAGTTTGTCCGGCCGCCACGGACACGCCCTTCGACGAAAACTCTAAAGCTTCGCAATTTAACATCGCAAAGGCCTTATGATGACACTCAGCAAATTTGAAGATGATCGGATAAAAACTGTAGGAGGAGTTCGTTAAAGTATGAGGCCTGAAAATGGCAAAAATTGCACAAAAATCATACAGGAAATTCAATATAACGGACTTCCTGTTGGGTTTCGGATGTTGCACCAGGAGACTTTTTTGTAGGTATTGGTGTGTTACATATGTGTACCGAGTTTCGTACATGTACATGAAACGTAGCTCGAGGGGCACTCCGTTGAAATTTTATAGGTGGCGCTATCGAGCCATTTTGCCACACCCACTTTTGAAAACCATATCAGATGTAAATTTTCGCCAGGTCTGATGCGTGTGCAAAGTTTCGTGAGTTTTCGGGCATGTTTAGGCCCTCAAAAAGACTTTTCACTTTGGAGAAGAAGAAGAAGAAGAAGAATAATTAAAGCTGCGAGCAGCGATGAACGGGCCCTCGCACCCGGGCTCACCGCCGACCGGTGGCTTCAGGAAAACAGCAAACGGTGGGCAGTATGCTTTTAATACAGTAAATATAGAAAAAATATGTCATAAGTCATTTAAATGTGCCAAACTTGCTGCTGCCAGCTGGTGGCGCTATGCCTATAACTGATTATTGGCATGTAGATGTGTTCAGGCCAGCACTATTATCAAACATATGAAGTTTGGTGCAGATTGACCTTGGTGTGTTTGAGTTAGTGAAATATATGAGATATCCTGCTGCCAACAGGTGGCGCTATGATAATATCTGAATATTGGTCTTTAGGTGTCTTCAGGCCAGGACTCTTACCAAACCTGTGAATTTTGTGGCAGATCAGACATTTTCAGGCTAAGTTATAACCACTTCTATGTCTATGCAGAAACATCAAACTTTGTCAGGCCACCACGGACATGCCCTTTAATGAAAACTCAAGATCTTCACAATTTAACATCTCTAAGGCCTCAAGATCAGACTGACCAAATATAATGTTGATTTAATTAAATGCAATCAATGCAAGGACTTCAGATAGATGCCAACTGTGAACCAGTATGCTACAAATAAGAACATGTAATTCATGATGATAGCAAAATGTTGTTATTGCTTCCTTTATATCCACCACTTCTGCTTAAATATCATTGTTACCTATCTGTACAATTTTTGTATAATATATTTTTGTATAAAATTAATTGTTGTCATAACTAAGAATCAATAAGGAAGACGGTGCCCAGTTGGCACATGCATTCACAGTAACCATCTGCTAGTTTGGATTTTAAGTTTACAGAATTGAAAGGGTTACACTTTAAAATCAACACACAGACACATACACACAAAATATAAAATGTTGCCATCCAGTTTCATTTGTTAAAATTAACTATATCAGTTAACATGACCAATAAATAAATAGCATTTATTAATGTTAATTAATATTAAGCTAAAAAAAAGTATTCATATAAAGGTTATGTACAGTGAATTAACATGAACATGAACACAGTTCATGTGGGTGTACAGCAATACACAATAAAGTGCTCTATAAACGCTTCATTCTTTCAAAATATCTTTAAAAATCAAGTTGAGTATTTTAACGGGGTGATATATATATTTATAACTGTTCTTAAAATTATGGTTTTCAGATGTTTTGAAGAGATAACAGTAACGTTTGTTTTGTTGTCAAAGTTTGTCTTAATTTTTTATTATTATTATTTTATATTCAATAAATAACACTATGTAAATATTGTCTATCAATGAAGATAAATTGATCATGCTAAAAAGTTGTATTTTTTTAAATCTTTTGCTATGTGACTGAATAGGACAAGTTCATGGTACAGTTAAGTAAAAAATAAATAAAAAACAACAACTGCAAAATACGAACAATGAAAGACTTAGTGACCCTTTATATTTTCTCAAAATATCAGACTCTCAAAGATCAGACATATTTATGTAATTACACTACATACAGTATGTGCATTTTGTTCAAAGATGGTCTGTAGGATGGCTCTCTACTCTGTCACCCTCTCTGCCTCTCACCCCTCCCCCCTGCAATAATGAGCTTCTCTGTGCCTGACTGAACGCACACACATACTGTAGAGACATTCACCAGAGTGACAGCAGGTTTCTGAGTTATTTTTTTAATTTTCTTTAATTCATTGAAGCTTGTATAAAATTTATATTTCCAGCACTTGCTCAGAATGATTAGATCTCTGTGTGAAAAAAGTTTTAAAGAGTTTGGATGCTGCACTTTAAAGATATAAAAAATTAGGGTTATGTTTTTTACTACATCTTTAAAAAATCACCACGTCAACACCGTTCGAGATGTCCAAAATCCGCTCGCAATTTAACATCTTCAGAATCTTCTCTTCATGTTAAAAAAGTTTGGTGTGAACAGCTGGTTGTTCTTAGGAGTAGTGTGAATTTGTTTACTACCTGATTTTTCAAAAAATCCACATTCAAATCAAAATAGCCGGCTTTCTGTTGGTCTTAGCTAATGAGTTTGATTTAGAAAGTTGTCCAGATTGATGAGAACAATATAAGTACAGAGTTTGGTGACTGTAGGAAAAACTAACCCCCCAACTTTTGTCAAAAGATGGCGCTATAGAGTGCCTGCTCCACGCCCATTTATGACCTTTTGCCAGTGTCTAACTATCATTAATATTGATGTGTGTGTTGAGTTTCATGAAATTCTAAGCATGTTATCTGCCTCGAAAAGACAGGAATGTAATTTTAAAGTTTGACACGTTGCCATGGCAACAGCATTTGATTTATCATCGACCCCTTTACATATTCTTATCGGCCGTGTTTTGACATGATTTTGATGAAGTTTAAAGAAAATCGAGTAAAATTAAGAGGCTGATTTCAAAGCATTTTGAAAATGACACACTTCCTGCTCCCAGTTGGTGGCGCTATAACTTTGACTCATAATAGTCACATTTATGGAATCGGCATCATACAAGGAACAAACTGGTGAAGTTTCATCAGAATCAGGCAATGTGTGCAACAGTTATTAGACACTTCCTGTTTCTCATTTCTCGCCATAACTTTGTCGCCTTGCCACGGCCAAACCGTTCGAGATATCAAAAATCTCCTCGCAATTTAGCGTCCCCAATGTCTTGAGATCATGCTGACCGAGTTTGGTGACAATCCCATGGAATTCCTGGGAGGAGTACGTTAAATTCCAGAGCATGCGCTTTTTAAACAGCCCTAAATATCCCACTTCCTGTTGCGTGGAGCCCATGACATAGAGTACAAAAGTTGTTCAGCTCGATGAGTTCTATATGTGTACCGAGTTTCATATGAGTGCGTGCAAGTATGTGTGCGCAGTACATCAAGTTTTCAAACTGTGTTCCAGGGGGCGCTGTAGAGGCCCTGAACCACGCCCGGGTCCCAGCCTCTGTGGCGTCCGGACGACGGCAGATTCCGACGTGTGTGCAAATTTTCAAGAGTTTTTGAGTATGTTAAGGCCCCCAAAAGTGCCCCAACGGTTGAAAAAAAAAAAAAAAAAAAAAAAAAAAAAAAAAAAAATAAGAATCCTTAGAAGAACAATAGGGCCTTCGCCCTTTTGGGCTCGGGCCCTAATTAAAGCTGCGAGCCGCGATGAACGGGCCCTCGCACCTGGGCTCACCGCCGACCGGTGGCTTCAGGAAATCAGCAAACGGTGGGCAGTATGCTTTTAAAACAGTAAATATAGAAAAAATATGTCATAAGTCATTTAAATGTGCCAAACTTGCCGCTGCCAGATGGTGGCGCTATGCCTATAACTGATTATTGGCATGTAGATGTGTTCAGGCCAGCACTATTATCAAACATATGAAGTTTGGTGCAGATTGACCTTGGTATGTTTGAGTTAGTGAAAGATATGATATATCCTGCTGCCAACAAGTGGCGCTATGATAATATCTGAATGTTGGCCTTTAGATGTCTTCAGGCCAGGACTCTTACCAAACCTGTGAATTTTGTGGCAGATCAGACATTTTATGGCTAAGTTATAACAACTCAATGAAAACTCAAAATCCTCACAATTTAACATCTCTAAGGCCTCTAGATCAGACTGACCAAATATAATTTAATTAAATGCAATCAATGCAAGGACTTCAGATAATGCCAACTGTGAACCAATATGCAAAATTTTCCCTATACTCTGATGATGATGATAAGAACATGATTCATGATGATAACAAAATGTTATTATTGCTTGCTTTACGTCCACCACTTCTGCTTAAATGTCATTGTTACCTATCTGTACAATTTTTGTGTGGATATTGCTTTGCTGGTGACTCCTCCTGTTACAAGGCATCACTCTTAAGTGCTACATAACTAAGAATCAATAAGGAAAACGGTGCCCAGTTGGCACATGCATTCACAGTAACTCTCTGCTAGTTTGGATTTTAAGTTTACAGAATTGAAAGGGTTAGACTTTAAAATCAACACACAGACACATACACACAAAATATAAAATGTTGCCATCCAGTTTCATTTGTTAAAATTAACTATATTAGTTAACATGACCAATAAATAAATAGCATTTATTAATGTTAATTAATATTAAGCTAAAAGAAGTATTCATATAAAGTTTATGTACTGTGTATTAACATGAACATGAACACAGTTCATGTGGGTGTACAGCAATACACAATAAAGTGCTCTATAAATGCTTCATTCTTTCAAAATATCTTTAAAAATCAAGTTGAGTATTTTAATGGGGTGATATATATATTTATAACTGATCTTAAAATTATGGTTTTCAGATGTTTTGAAGAGATAACAGTAACGTTTGTTTTGTTGTCAAAGTTTGTCTTATTTTTTTATTATTATTATTTTATATTCAATAAATAACACTATGTAAATATTGTCTATCAATGAAGATAAATTGATCATGCTAAAAAGTTGTATTTTTTTAAATCTTTTGCTATGTGACTGAATAGGACAAGTTCATGGTACAGTTAAGTAAAAAATAAATAAAAAACAACAACTGCAAAATACGAACAATGAAAGACTTAGTGACCCTTTATATTTTCTCAAAATATCAGACTCTCAAAGATCAGACATATTTATGTAATTACAATACATATGTGCATTTTTTGTTCAAAGATGGTCTGTAGGATGGCTCTCTACTCTGTCACCCTCTCTGCCTCTCACCCCTCCCCCCTGCAATAATGAGCTTCTCTGTGCCTGACTGAACGCACACACATACTGTAGAGACATTCACCAGAGTGACAGCAGGTTTCTGAGTTATTTTTTTAATTTTCTTTAATTCATTGAAGCTTGTATAAAATTTATATTTCCAGCACTTGCTCAGAATGATTAGATCTCTGTGTGAAAAAAGTTTTAAAGAGTTTGGATGCTGCACTTTAAAGATATAAAAAATTAGGGTTATGTTTTTTACTACATCTTTAAAAAATCACCACGTCAACACCGTTCGAGATATCCAAAATCCGCTCGCAATTTAACATCTTCAGAATCTTCTCTTCATGTTAAAAAAGTTTGGTGTGAACAGCTGGTTGTTCTTAGGAGTAGTGTGAATTTGTTTACTACCTGATTTTTCAAAAAATCCACCTTCAAATCAAAATAGCCGGCTTTCTGTTGGTCTTAGCTAATGAGTTTGATTTAGAAAGTTGTCCAGATTGATGAGAACAATATAAGTACAGAGTTTGGTGACTGTAGGAAAAACTAACCCCCCAACTTTTGTCAAAAGATGGCGCTATGGAGTGCCTGCTCCACGCCCATTTATGACCTTTTGCCAGTGTCTAACTATCATTAATATTGATGTGTGTGTTGAGTTTCATGAAATTCTAAGCATGTTATCTGCCTCGAAAAGACAGGAATGTAATTTTAAAGTTTGACACGTTGCCATGGCAACAGCATTTGATTTATCATCGACCCCTTTACATATTCTTATTGGCCGTGTTTTGACATGATTTTGATGAAGTTTAAAGAAAATCGATTAAAATTAAGAGGCTGATTTCAAAGCATTTTGAAAATGACACGTTTCCTGCTGCCAGTTGGTGGCGCTATAACTTTGACTCATAATAGTCACATTTATGGAATCGGCATCATACAAGGAACAAACGGGTGAAGTTTCATCAGAATCAGGCAATGTGTGCAACAGTTATTAGACACTTCCTGTTTCTCATTTCTCGCCATAACTTTGTCGCCTTGCCACGGCCATACCGTTCGAGATATCAAAAATCTCCTCGCAATTTAGCGTCCCCAATGTCTTGAGATCATGCTGACCGAGTTTGGTGACAATCCCATGGAATTCCTGGGAGGAGTACGTTAAATTCCAGAGCATGCGCTTTTTAAACAGCCCTAAATATCTCACTTCCTGTTGCGTGGAGCCCATGACATAGAGTACAAAAGTTGTTCAGCTCGATGAGTTCTATATGTGTACCGAGTTTCATATCAATACGCGCAAGTATGTGTGCGCAGTACATCAAGTTTTCAAACTGTGTTCCAGGGGGCGCTGTAGAGGCCCTGAACCACGCCCGGGTCCCAGCCTCTGTGGCGTCCGGACGACGGCAGATTCCAACGTGTGTGCAAATTTTCAAGAGTTTTTGAGTATGTTAAGGCCCCCAAAAGTGCCCCAACGGTTGAAAAAAAAAAAAACAAATAAGAATCCTTAGAAGAACAATAGGGCCTTCGCCCTTTTGGGCTCGGGCCCTAATAAACGGAGCAATTCCAATAGGGTCCTCGCACTGTAGTGCTCGGGCCCTAATTAAAGCTGCAAGCAGCGATGAACGGGCCCTCGCACACGGGCTCACCGCCGACCGGTGGCTTTAGGAACACAGCAAACGGTGGGCAGTATGCTTTTAATACAGTAAATGTAGGAAAAATACATCAAAGTCACTTAAATGTGCCAAACTTCCTGCTGCCAGCTGGTGGCGCTATGCCTATAACTGATTATTGACATGTAGATGTGTTCAGGCCTGCACTTTGATCAAACATATGAAGTTTGGTGCAGATTGACCTTGGTATGTGTGAGTTAGTGCAAGATATGATATATCCTGCTGCCAATAGGTGGCGCTATAATAATATCTGTATATTGGCCTTTAGATGTCTTCAGGCCAGGACTTTTACCAAACATGTGAAGTTTGAGGCAGATCGGACATTTTATGGCTGAGTTATAACAACTTTTATGTCCATGGCGAAACATCAAACTTTGTCAGGCCGCCATGGACACGCCCTTTAACGAAAACTCAAGATCTTCACAATTTAACATCTCTAAGGCCTCGAGATCAGACTGACCAAATATAATGTTGATATCATTAAATCTCTAGGAGGAGTTTGGTACAAGTCATTTCCTATTGCCAACAGGTGGCGCTGTGATTATAATAGAATATAGGCCTTCAGATTGGTTCAGGCCAGGACTCTTATCGAACATGTAAAGTTTGAGGCAAATCGGACATTTTATGGCTGAGTTATAACAAGTTTTATATCCATGGCGAGACCACGAAATTTGCCAGGCCGCCACGGACACACCCTTCAACGAAAACTCAAGATCTTCGCAATTTAACATCGCTAAAGCCTTTTTATTAGACTGACCGATTTTGGTGTTGATCTGATTAAATCTTTTGGAGGAGTTTGTTGCAGAGTACAGCATGACACTTCCTGTTGCCAGCAGGTGGCGCTATGAGTATAACTGAATATGGACATATAGATGTCATCAGGTCAGGAGTGTTATCACACATGTGAAGTTTGGGGCAGATCGGGCATTTTATGCCTGAGTTATAGCAACTTCCTTTTTCATGGCGAAGCATCGAAATTTGCCAGGCCGCCACGGACACGCCCTCCGATGAAAACTCTAGATCTTCGCAATTTAACGTCACAAAGGGCTTTAGATTAGACTCACCAAATTTGCCGTTGATCCGAATAAATCTCTAGGAGGAGTTCGTTCAAGTATGACGCCTGAAAATGGCAAAAATTACACAAATTTTGCTAAGAAAATTAAAAATAACCGACTTCCTGTTGGGTGTCAAATTTTGCTCCAAGAGGCTTTTTTGTAGGTATTGGTGAGCTACATGTGTGTACCGATTTTCGTGCATGTACGTGAATCACAACTGAAAGCGCACACCGCGGAACGTGTAAAGGTGGCGCTATCGAGCCATTTTGCCACACCCACTTCTGCAACTCATATCAGACGTAAATTTTCGCCAGGTCTGATGTGTGTGCGAAGTTTCATGAGTTTTCGGGTATGTCTAAGCCCTCAAAAATGCGATTCATTTTGGAGAATAATAATAATTAAAGCTGCAAGCAGCGATGGTAGGGCCCTCGCACTCGGGCTCACCGCCGATCGGTGGCGAATGGTTGGCACTATGCTATTAACTCAGAAAATGTAGGAGGAATATGTCAAAGTCATTGATATGTGCCAATCTTCCTTCTGCCAGCTGGTGGCGCTATGCCTATAACTGAATATTGGCATGCAGATGTGTTCAGGCCAGTGCTTTTATCAAACATATGAAGTTTGGTGAAGCTTGAACATGGCATGCTTGAGTGTAAGTCATGACATATCCTGCTGCCAACAGGTGGCGCTATTACAAAATATTGGCTTTTAGATGTCTTCAGGCCAGGACTATTGGCAAACATGTCAAGTTTGGTGCAAATTGTACATTGCATGCTTAAGTTAGTGTAAAACAAGTAATTTGCTGTTGCCAGCTGGTGGCGCTATGACTATAACTAAATATTGGCATGTAAATGTATTCAGGCCAAGACTCTTCTCAAACATATTAAGTTTGGGGCTGATTGGACATTGCATGCCTAAGTTACAGTGACTTCCTGTTTCATTGCATTAAGAGTATGCTTTAGCACTTAGCTAAATGTTGCTAACATGTTTCTAGCATGTTGCTACCCTATTTAACACTTGTTGATATTTTTAAAATGTTGCTGGGCATCCACAACAGTATTAAACATGTGACTTCCTGTTGCCAGCAGGTGGCACTATCACTATAACTGAATATGGGCATGGGCTTGTGTTCAGACCAGGACTCTTATCAAACATATTAAGCTTGGGTCAGATTGGACATTGTATGCATGAGTTACACTTATTTTTCTTTGTATTAATATCATGCTTTAGCTCTCAGCTAAGTGTTGCTAGCATGTTTTAACATGATTCTAGCATGATGCTAGCCTATTTAAAACTTGCTGACGCTTTTTATTATGTTGCTAGGAGTCCGTTACACCATTAAAGTCACTTCCTGTTGTCAGCAGGTGGCGCTGTGACTATAACTGAATATGGGCATGTATATATCTTCAGGCCAGGACTCTTATCAAACGTGAAGTTTGGGGCTGATTGGACATTGCATGTCTGAGTTACAGTAACTTCCTGTTTTATGTCTTTAACAACATGCTTTAGCACTAAGTAAGTGTTGCGAGCATGTTTGAGTATGTTTTAAACTAGTTTAGCACTCAATGGCTTTTTTAGTGTGTTGCTAATAGTGTGTCAAAGTGTGTTAAACATGTCACTTCCTGTTGACAGTAGGTGGCGCTATAACTATAACTGAATATTGGCATGTAGATATCTTCAGGCCAGGACTGTTATCAAACATGTGAAGTTTGGGGCTGATTGGACATTGCATGCCTGAGTTACAGTAACTTCCTGTTTCATTGCATTAAGAGTATGCTTTAGCACTTAGCTAAATGTTGCTAACATGTTATAGCATGTTTCTAGCATGTTGCTACCCTGTTTAACAGTTGTTGAATTTTTTTAAAATGTTGCTAGGCATCCACAACAGTATTAAACATGTGGCTTCCTGTTACCAGCAGGTGGCACTATCACTATAACTGAATATGGGCATGGGCTTGTGTTCAGACCAGGACTCTTATCAAACATATTAAGCTTGGGTCAGATTGGACATTGTATGCATGAGTTACACTTATTTTTCTTTGTATTAATATCATGCTTTAGCATATTAGCTAAGTGTTGCTAGCATGTTTTAACATGATTCTAGCATGATGCTAGCCTATTTAAAACTTGCTGACGCTTTTTATTATGTTGCTAGGAGTCCGTTACACCATTAAAGTCACTTCCTGTTGTCAGCAGGTGGCGCTGTGACTATAACTGAATATGGGCATGTATATATCTTCAGGCCAGGACTCTTATCAAACGTGAAGTTTGGGGCTGATTGGACATTGCATGTCTGAGTTACAGTAACTTCCTGTTTTATGTCTTTAACAACATGCTTTAGCACTAAGTAAGTGTTGCTAGCATGTTTGAGTACGTTTTAAACTAGTTTAGCACTCAATGGCTTTTTTAGTGTGTTGCTAATAGTGTGTCACAGTGTTAAACATGTCACTTCCTGTTGACAGTAGGTGGCGCTATAACTATAACTGAATATTGGCATGTAGATATCTTCAGGCCAGGACTGTTATCAAACATGTGAAGTTTGGGGCTGATTGGACATTGCATGCCTGAGTTACAGTAACTTCCTGTTTCATTGCATTAAGAGTATGCTTTAGCACTTAGCTAAATGTTGCTAACATGTTATAGCATGTTTCTAGCATGTTGCTACCCTGTTTAACAGTTGTTGAATTTTTTTAAAATGTTGCTAGGCATCCACAACAGTATTAAACATGTGGCTTCCTGTTACCAGCTGGTGGCGCTATGACTATAACTGAATACGGGCATGGGCATGTGTTTAGGCCAGGATTCTTATCAAACATGTTAAGTTTGGGGCTGATTGGACATTGTATGCCTGAGTTAGAGTAACTTCCTGTTTCATTGTATTATTAGCATGCTTTAGCATATTAGCTAAGTGTTGCTAGCATGCTTTATTATTTTTGTAGCATGTTGAATATTAAGTTTGGGTCAGATTCAACATTATATAAATGAGTTACAGCAATTTCCTTTTGTATTTGTATTAATAGCATGCTTTAGCTCTTAGCTAAGTGTTGCTAGCATGTTTTAGCATGTTTGTAGCATGTTGCTAGCCTATTTAAGACTTGTTAACGCTTTTCAATATGTTTCTAGGAGTCCGTAACAGTGTTAAACATGTCATTTCCTGTTGTCAGCAGGTGGCGCTATGACTATAACTGAATATGGGCACTGACGTGTGTTCAGGACCGGACTGTCATCAAACATGTGAAGTTTGAGGCAGATCGGACATCGTATGCCTGAGTTATAGCAACTTCCTTTTTCATGGCGAAACATCAAAGTTTGTCCGGCCGCCACGGACACGCCCTTCGACGAAAACTCTAAAGCTTCGCAATTTAACATCGCAAAGGCCTTATGATGACACTCAGCAAATTTGAAGATGATCGGATAAAAACTGTAGGAGGAGTTCGTTAAAGTATGAGGCCTGAAAATGGCAAAAACTGCACAAAAATCGTACAGGAAATTCAATATAACGGACTTCCTGTTGGGTTTCGGATGTTGCACCAGGAGACTTTTTTGTAGGTATTGGTGTGTTACATATGTGTACCGAGTTTCGTACATGTACGTGAAACGTAGCTCGAGGGGCACTCCGTTGAAATTTTATAGGTGGCGCTATCGAGCCATTTTGCCACACCCACTTTTGAAAACCATATCAGATGTAAATTTTCGCCAGGTCTGATGTGTGTGCAAAGTATCGTGAGTTTTCGGGCATGTTTAGGCCCTCAAAAAGACTTTTCATTTTGGAGAAGAAGAAGAAGAATAATAATAAACGGAGCAATTCCAATAGGGTCCTCGCACTGTAGTGCTCGGGCCCTAATTAAAGCTGCAAGCAGCGATGAACGGGCCCTCGCACACGGGCTCACCGCCGACCGGTGGCTTTAGGAACACAGCAAACGGTGGGCAGTATGCTTTTAATACAGTAAATGTAGGAAAAATAGATCAAAGTCACTTAAATGTGCCAAATTACCTGCTGCCAGCTGGTGGCGCTATGCATATAACTGATTATTGGCATGTAGATGTGTTCAGGCCACCACTTTCATCAATCATATGAAGTTTGGTGCAGATTGACCTTGGTATGTTTGAGTTAGTGAAAGATATGATTTATCCTGCTGCCAACAGGTGGCACTATGATAATATCTGAATATTGGCCTTTAGGTGTCTTCAGGCCAGGACTCTTACCAAACCTGTGAAGTTTGAGGCAGATCGGACATTTTATGGCTGAGTTATAACAACTTATATGTCTATGGCGAAACATCAAACTTTGTCATGCCGCCACAGACACGCCCTTTAACGAAAACTCAAGATCTTCACAATTTAACATCTCTAAAGCCTCTAGATCAGAATGGCCAAATATAATGTTGACATCATTAAATCTCTAGGAGGAGTTTGATACAAGTCATTTCCTGTTGCCAACAGGTGGCGCTGTGATTATAATATAATATTGGCCTTCAGATGTGTTCAGGCCAGGACTCTTATCGAATATGTGAAGTTTGAGGCAAATCGGACATTTTATGGCTGAGTTATAACAAGTTTTATATCCATGGCGAGACCTCGAAATTTGTCAGGCCGCCACGGACACGCCCTTTACCGAAAACTCAAGATCTTCACAATTTAACATCGCTACGGCCTTTATATTAGACTGACCGATTTTGGTGTTGATCTGAATAAATCTCTAGGAGGAGTTGGTTGTAGAGTACAGCATGACACTTCCTGTTGCCTGCAGGTGGCGCTATGACTATAACTGAATATGGGCATCTAGATGTCTTCAGGTCAGGAGTGTTATCACACATGTGAAGTTTGGGACAGATAAGACATTGTATGCCTGAGTTATAGCAACTTCCTTTGTCATGGCGAAACATCGAAATTTGCGAGGCCGCCACGGACACGCCCTCCGATGAAAACTCTAGATCTTCACAATTTAACGTCACAAAGGGCTTTAGACTAGACTCTGCAAATTTGGCGTTGATCCGAATAAATCTGTAGGAGGAGTTCGTTCAAGTACGACACCTGAAAAAGGCAAAAATGACACAAATTTTGCCGAGAATATTAATATTAACCGACTTCCTGTTGGGTTCCGGATTTTGTTCCAAGAGGCTTTTTTGTAGGTATTGGTGAGTTACATGTGTGTACCGATTTCGGTGCATGTACGTGAATCACAGCTGAAAGCGCACACCGCTGAACGTCTAAAGGTGGCGCTGTCGAGCCATTTTGCCACACCCACTTCTGAAACCCAAATCAGACGTAAATTTTCGCCAGGTTTGATGTGTGTGCAAAGTTTTGTGAGTTTTCGGGAATGTTTAGGTCCTCTAAAATGCGATTCACTTTGGAGAAGAAGAAGAATAATAATAATTAAAGCTGCAAGCAGCGATGAACGGGCCCTCGCACACGGGCTCACCGCCGACCGGTGGCTTTAGGAACACAGCAAACGGTGGGCAGTATGCTTTTAATACAGTAAATGTAGGAAAAATACATCAAAGTCACTTAAATGTGCCAAACTTCCTGCTGCCAGCTGGTGGCGCTATGCCTATAACTGATTATTGACATGTAGATGTGTTCAGGCCAGCACTTTGATCAAACATATGAAGTTTGGTGCAGATTGACCTTGGTATGTGTGAGTTAGTGCAAGATATGATATATACTGCTGCCAATAGGTGGCGCTATAATAATATCTGTATATTGGCCTTTAGATGTCTTCAGGCCAGGACTTTTACCAAACCTGTGAAGTTTGAGGCAGATCGGACATTTTATGGCTGAGTTATAACAACTTTTATGTCCATGGCGAAACATCAAACTTTGTCAGGCCGCCATGGACACGCCCTTTAACGAAAACTCAAGATCTTCACAATTTAACATCTCTAAGGCCTCGAGATCAGACTGACCAAATATAATGTTGATATCATTAAATCTCTAGGAGGAGTTTGGTACAAGTCATTTCCTATTGCCAACAGGTGGCGCTGTGATTATAATAGAATATAGGCCTTCAGATTGGTTCAGGCCAGGACTCTTATCGAACATGTAAAGTTTGAGGCAAATCGGACATTTTATGGCTGAGTTATAACAAGTTTTATATCCATGGCGAGACCACGAAATTTGCCAGGCCGCCACGGACACACCCTTCAACGAAAACTCAAGATCTTCGCAATTTAACATCGCTAAAGCCTTTTTATTAGACTGACCGATTTTGGTGTTGATCTGATTAAATCTTTTGGAGGAGTTTGTTGCAGAGTACAGCATGACACTTCCTGTTGCCAGCAGGTGGCGCTATGAGTATAACTGAATATGGACATATAGATGTCATCAGGTCAGGAGTGTTATCACACATGTGAAGTTTGGGGCAGATCGGGCATTTTATGCCTGAGTTATAGCAACTTCCTTTTTCATGGCGAAGCATCGAAATTTGCCAGGCCGCCACGGACACGCCCTCCGATGAAAACTCTAGATCTTCGCAATTTAACGTCACAAAGGGCTTTAGATTAGACTCACCAAATTTGCCGTTGATCCGAATAAATCTCTAGGAGGAGTTCGTTCAAGTATGACGCCTGAAAATGGCAAAAATTACACAAATTTTGCTAAGAAAATTAAAAATAACCGACTTCCTGTTGGGTGTCAAATTTTGCTCCAAGAGGCTTTTTTGTAGGTATTGGTGAGCTACATGTGTGTACCGATTTTCGTGCATGTACGTGAATCACAACTGAAAGCGCACACCGCGGAACGTGTAAAGGTGGCGCTATCGAGCCATTTTGCCACACCCACTTCTGCAACCCATATCAGACGTAAATTTTCGCCAGGTCTGATGTGTGTGCGAAGTTTCATGAGTTTTCGGGTATGTCTAAGCCCTCAAAAATGCGATTCATTTTGGAGAATAATAATAATAATAATAATAAACGAAGCAGATCCAATAGGGTCCTCACACCATCGGTGCTCGGGCCCTAATTAAAGCTGCAAGCAGCGATGGTAGGGCCCTCGCACTCGGGCTCACCGCCGATCAGTGGCGAATGGTGGGCACTATGCTATTAATACAGTAAATGTAGGAGGAATATGTCAAAGTCATTGATATGTGCCAATCTTCCTGGTGCCAGCTGGTGGCGCTATGCCTATAACTGAATATTGGCATGCAGATGTGTTCAGGCCAGCGCTTTTATCAAACATATGAAGTTTGGTGAAGATTGAACATGGCATGCTTGAGTGTAAGTCATGACATATCCTGCTGCCAACAGGTGGCGCTATTACGAAATATTGGCTTTTAGATGTCTTCAGGCCAGGACTATTGGCAAACATGTCAAGTTTGGTGCAAATTGTACATTGCATGCTTAAGTTAGTGTAAAACAAGTAATTTGCTGTTGCCAGCTGGTGGCGCTATGACTATAACTTAATATTGGCATGTAAATGTATTCAGGCCAGGACTCTTATCAAACATATTAAGTTTGGGGCTGATTGGACATTGCATGCCTGAGTTACAGTAACTTCCTGTTTCATTGCATTAAGAGTATGCTTCAGCACTTAGCTAAATGTTGCTTACATGTTTCTAGCATGTTGCTACCCTATTTAACACTTGTTGATATTTTTAAAATGTTGCTGGGCATCCAAAACAGTATTAAACATGTGACTTCCTGTTACCAGCAGGTGGCGCTATGACTATAACTAAATATGGGCATGAGCATGTGTTCAGGCCAGGACTCTTATCAAACATGTGAAGTTTGGGGCTGATTGGACATTGCATGCCTGAGTTACAGTGACTTCCTGTTTCATTGCATTAAGAGTATGCTTTAGCACTTAGCTAAATGTTGCTAACATGTTTCTAGCATGTTGCTACCCTATTTAACACTTGTTGATATTTTTAAAATGTTGCTGGGCATCCACAACAGTATTAAACATGTGACTTCCTGTTGCCAGCAGGTGGCACTATGACTATAACTGAATATGGGCATGGGCTTGTGTTCAGACCAGGACTCTTATCAAACATATTAAGCTTGGGTCAGATTGGACATTGTATGCATGAGTTACACTTATTTTTCTTTGTATTAATATTATGCTTTAGCTCTCAGCTAAGTGTTGCTAGCATGTTTTAACATGATTCTAGCATGATGCTAGCCTATTTAAAACTTGCTGACGCTTTTTATTATGTTGCTAGGAGTCCGTAACACCATTAAACGTCACTTCCTGTTGTCAGCAGGTGGCGCTGTGACTATAACTGAATATGGGCATGTATATATCTTCAGGCCAGGACTCTTATCAAACGTGAAGTTTGGGGCTGATTGGACATTGCATGTCTGAGTTACAGTAACTTCCTGTTTTATGTCTTTAACAACATGCTTTAGCACTAAGTAAGTGTTGCTAGCATGTTTGAGTACGTTTTAAACTAGTTTAGCACTCAATGGCTTTTTTTGTGTGTTGCTAATAGTGTGTCACAGTGTTAAACATGTCACTTCCTGTTGACAGTAGGTGGCGCTATAACTATAACTGAATATTGGCATGTAGATATCTTCAGGCCAGGACTGTTATCAAACATGTGAAGTTTGGGGCTGATTGGACATTGCATGCCTGAGTTACAGTAACTTCCTGTTTCATTGCATTAAGAGTATGCTTTAGCACTTAGCTAAATGTTGCTAACATGTTATAGCATGTTTCTAGCATGTTGCTACCCTGTTTAACAGTTGTTGAATTTTTTTAAAATGTTGCTAGGCATCCACAACAGTATTAAACATGTGGCTTCCTGTTACCAGCTGGTGGCGCTATGACTATAACTGAATACGGGCATTGGCGTGTGTTTAGGCCAGGATTCTTATCAAACATGTTAAGTTTGGGGCTGATTGGACATTGTATGCCTGAGTTAGAGCAACTTCCTGTTTCATTGTATTATTAGCATGCTTTAGCATATTAGCTAAGTGTTGCTAGCATGCTTTATTATTTTTGTAGCATGTTGAATATTAAGTTTGGGTCAGATTCAACATTATATACATGAGTTACAGCAATTTCCTTTTGTATTTGTATTAATAGCATGCTTTAGCTCTTAGCTAAGTGTTGCTAGCATGTTTTAGCATGTTTGTAGCATGTTGCTAGCCTATTTAAGACTTGTTAACGCTTTTCAATATGTTTCTAGGAGTCCTTAACAGTGTTAAACATGTCATTTCCTGTTGTCAGCAGGTGGCGCTATGACTATAACTGAATATGGGCACTGACGTGTGTTCAGGACCGGACTGTCATCAAACATGTGAAGTTTGAGGCAGATCGGACATCGTATGCCTGAGTTATAGCAACTTCCTTTTTCATGGCGAAACATCAAAGTTTGTCCGGCCGCCACGGACACGCCCTTCGACGAAAACTCTAAAGCTTCGCAATTTAACATCGCAAAGGCCTTATGATGACACTCAGCAAATTTGAAGATGATCGGATAAAAACTGTAGGAGGAGTTCGTTAAAGTATGAGGCCTGAAAATGGCAAAAACTGCACAAAAATCGTACAGGAAATTCAATATAACGGACTTCCTGTTGGGTTTCGGATGTTGCACCAGGAGACTTTTTTGTAGGTATTGGTGTTTTACATGTGTGTACCGAGTTTCGTACATGTACATGAAACGTAGCTCGAGGGGCACTCCGTTGAAATTTTATAGGTGGCGCTATCGAGCCATTTTGCCACACCCACTTTTGAAAACCATATCAGATGTAAATTTTCGCCAGGTCTGATGCGTGTGCAAAGTTTCGTGAGTTTTCGGGCATGTTTAGGCCCTCAAAAAGACTTTTCACTTTGGAGAAGAAGAAGAAGAAGAAGAAGAAGAAGAAGAAGAATTAAAGCTGCAAGCAGCGATGAACGGGCCCTCGCACACGGGCTCACCGTCGACCGGTGGCTTTAGGAAAACAGCAAACGGTGGGCAGTATGCTTTTAATACATTAAATGTAGGAAAAATAGATCAAAGTCACTTAAATGTGCCAAACTTCCTGCTGCCAGCTGGTGGCGCTATGCCTATAACTGATTATTGGCATGTAGATGTGTTCAGGCCAGCACTTTCATCAAACATATGAAGTTTGGTGCAGATTGACCTTGGTATGTTTGAGTTAGTGCAAGATATGATATATCCTACTGCCAATAGGTGGCGCTATGATAATATCTGAATATTGGCCTTTAGATGTCTTCAGGCCAGGACTGTTATCAAACATGTGAAGTTTGGGGCTGATTGGACATTGCATGCCTGAGTTACAGTAACTTCCTGTTTCATTGCATTAAGAGTATGCTTTAGCACTTAGCTAAATGTTGCTAACATGTTATAGCATGTTTCTAGCATGTTGCTACCCTGTTTAACAGTTGTTGAATTTTTTTAAAATGTTGCTAGGCATCCACAACAGTATTAAACATGTGGCTTCCTGTTACCAGCTGGTGGCGCTATGACTATAACTGAATACGGGCATTGGCGTGTGTTTAGGCCAGGATTCTTATCAAACATGTTAAGTTTGGGGCTGATTGGACATTGTATGCCTGAGTTAGAGCAACTTCCTGTTTCATTGTATTATTAGCATGCTTTAGCATATTAGCTAAGTGTTGCTAGCATGCTTTATTATTTTTGTAGCATGTTGAATATTAAGTTTGGGTCAGATTCAACATTATATACATGAGTTACAGCAATTTCCTTTTGTATTTGTATTAATAGCATGCTTTAGCTCTTAGCTAAGTGTTGCTAGCATGTTTTAGCATGTTTGTAGCATGTTGCTAGCCTATTTAAGACTTGTTAACGCTTTTCAATATGTTTCTAGGAGTCCTTAACAGTGTTAAACATGTCATTTCCTGTTGTCAGCAGGTGGCGCTATGACTATAACTGAATATGGGCACTGACGTGTGTTCAGGACCGGACTGTCATCAAACATGTGAAGTTTGAGGCAGATCGGACATCGTATGCCTGAGTTATAGCAACTTCCTTTTTCATGGCGAAACATCAAAGTTTGTCCGGCCGCCACGGACACGCCCTTCGACGAAAACTCTAAAGCTTCGCAATTTAACATCGCAAAGGCCTTATGATGACACTCAGCAAATTTGAAGATGATCGGATAAAAACTGTAGGAGGAGTTCGTTAAAGTATGAGGCCTGAAAATGGCAAAAACTGCACAAAAATCGTACAGGAAATTCAATATAACGGACTTCCTGTTGGGTTTCGGATGTTGCACCAGGAGACTTTTTTGTAGGTATTGGTGTTTTACATGTGTGTACCGAGTTTCGTACATGTACATGAAACGTAGCTCGAGGGGCACTCCGTTGAAATTTTATAGGTGGCGCTATCGAGCCATTTTGCCACACCCACTTTTGAAAACCATATCAGATGTAAATTTTCGCCAGGTCTGATGCGTGTGCAAAGTTTCGTGAGTTTTCGGGCATGTTTAGGCCCTCAAAAAGACTTTTCATTTTGGAGAAGAAGAAGAAGAAGAAGAAGAAGAAGAAGAAGAATTAAAGCTGCAAGCAGCGATGAACGGGCCCTCGCACACGGGCTCACCGTCGACCGGTGGCTTTAGGAAAACAGCAAACGGTGGGCAGTATGCTTTTAATACATTAAATGTAGGAAAAATAGATCAAAGTCACTTAAATGTGCCAAACTTCCTGCTGCCAGCTAGTGGCGCTATGCCTATAACTGATTATTGGCATGTAGATGTGTTCAGGCCAGCACTTTCATCAAACATATGAAGTTTGGTGCAGATTGACCTTGGTATGTTTGAGTTAGTGCAAGATATGATATATCCTACTGCCAATAGGTGGCGCTATGATAATATCTGAATATTGGCCTTTAGATGTCTTCAGGCCAGGACTCTTACCAAACCTGTGAAGTTTGAGGCAGATCGGACATTTTATGGCTGAGTTATAACAACTTCTATGTCCATGGCGAAACATCAAACTTTGTCAGGCCACCAAGGACACGCCCTTTGACGAAAACTCAAGATCTTCACAATTTAACATCTCTAAGGCCTCTAGATCAGACTGTCCAAATATAATGTTGATATCATTAAATCTCTAGGAGGAGTTTGGTACAAGTCATTTCCTGATGCCAACAGGTGGCGCTGTGATTATAATAGAATATTGGCCTTCAGATTGGTTCAGGCCAGGACTCTTATCAAACATGTGAAGTTTGAGGCAAATCGGACATTTTATGGCTGAGTTATAACAAGTTTTATATCCATGGCGAGACCTCGAAATTTGTCAGGCCGCCACGGACACGCCCTTCAACGAAAACTCAAGATCTTCGCAATTTAACATCACTAAAGCCTTTTTATTAGACTGACCATTTTTGGTGTTGATCTGTTTAAATCTCTTGGAGGAGTTTGTTGCAGAGTACAGCATGACACTTCCTGTTGCCAGCAGGTGGCGCTATGAGTAAAACTGAATATGGGCATGTAGATGTCATCAGGTCAGGAGTGTTATCACACATGTGAAGTTTGGGACAGATCGGACATTGTATGCCTGAGTTATAGCAACTTCCTTTTTCATGGCGAAACATCGAAATTTGCGAGGCCGCCATGGACACGCCCTCTGATGAAAACTCTAGATCTTCACAATTTAACGTCACAAAGGGCTTTAGACTAGACTCTGCAAATTTGGCGTTGATCCGAATAAATCTGTAGGAGGAGTTCGTTCAAGTACGACCCCTGAAAATGGCAAAAATGACACAAATTTTGTTGAGAATATTAATATTAACCGACTTCCTGCTGGGTTCCGGATTTTGTTCCAAGAGGCTTTTTTGTAGGTATTGGTGTGTTACATGTGTGTACCGATTTCCGTGCATGTACGTGAATCACAGCTGAAAGCGCACACCGCTGAACGTCTAAAGGTGGCGCTGTCGAGCCATTTTGCCACACCCACTTCTGAAACCCATATCAGACGTAAATTTTCGCCAGGTTTGATGTGTGTGCAAAGTTTTGTGAGTTTTCGGGTATGTTTAGGTCCTCTAAAATGCGATTCATTTTGGAGAATAATAATAATAATAATAATAATAATAATAATAATTAAAGCTGCAAGCAGCGATGGTAGGGCCCTCGCACTCTGGCTCACCGCCGATCGGTGGCGAATGGTGGGCACTATGCTATTAACACAGAAAATGTAGGAGGAATATGTCAAAGTCATTGATATGTGCCAATCTTCCTTCTGCCAGCTGGTGGCGCTATGCCTATAACTGAATATTGGCATGCAGATGTCATCAGGCCAGTGCTTTCATCAAACATATGAAGTTTGGTGAAGCTTGAACATGGCATGCTTGAGTGTAAGTCATGACATATCCTGCTGCCAACAGGTGGCGCTATTACAAAATATTGGCTTTTAGATGTCTTCAGGCCAGGACTATTGGCAAACATGTCAAGTTTGGTGCAAATTGTACATTGCATGCTTAAGTTAGTGTAAAACAAGTAATTTGCTGTTGCCAGCTGGTGGCGCTATGACTATAACTAAATATTGGCATGTAAATGTATTCAGGCCAAGACTCTTATCAAACATATTAAGTTTGGGGCTGATTGGACATTGCATGCCTGAGTTACAGTAACTTCCTGTTTCATTGCATTAAGAGTATGCTTTAGCACTTAGCTAAATGTTGCTAACATGTTTCTAGCATGTTGCTACCCTATTTAACACTTGTTGATATTTTTAAAATGTTCCTGGGCATCCACAACAGTATTAAACATGTGACTTCCTGTTGCCAGCAGGTGGCACTATCACTATAACTGAATATGGGCATGGGCTTGTGTTCAGACCAGGACTCTTATCAAACATATTAAGCTTGGTTTAGATTGGACATTGTATGCATGAGTTACACTTATTTTTCTTTGTATTAATATCATGCTTTAGCTCTTAGCTAAGTGTTGCTAGCATGTTTTAACATGATTCTAGCATGATGCTAGCCTATTTAAAACTTGCTAACGCTTTTTAATATGTTGCTAGGAGTCCGTAACACCATTAAACATCACTTCCTGTTGTCAGCAGGTGGCGCTGTGACTATAACTGCATGTATATATCTTCAGGCCAGGAGTCTTATCAAACGTGAAGTTTGGGGCTGATTGGACATTGCATGTCTGAGTTACAGTAACTTCCTGTTTTATGTCTTTAACAACATGCTTTAGCACTAAGTAAGTGTTGCTAGCATGTTTGAGTACGTTTTAAACTAGTTTAGCACTCAATGGCTTTTTTAGTGTGTTGCTAATAGTGTGTCACAGTGTTAAACATGTCACTTCCTGTTGACAGTAGGTGGCGCTATAACTATAACTGAATATTGGCATGTAGATATCTTCAGGCCAGGACTGTTATCAAACATGTGAAGTTTGGGACTGATTGGACATTGCATGCCTGAGTTACAGTAACTTCCTGTTTCATTGCATTAAGAGTATGCTTTAGCACGTAGCTAAATGTTGCTAACATGTTTCTAACATGTTGCTACCCTATTTTAACACTTGTTGATATTTTTAAAATGTTGCTAGGCATCCACAACAGTATTAAACATGTGGCTTCCTATTACCAGCTGGTGGCGCTATGACTATAGCTGAATATGGGCATATATATATCTTCAGGCCAGGACTCTTATCAAACGTGAAGTTTGAGGCTGATTGGACATTGCATGCCTGAGTTACAGTAACTTCCTGTTTCATTGCATTAAGAGCATGCTTTAGCACTTAGCTAAATGTTGCTAACATGTTATAGCATGTTTCTAGCATGTTGCTACCCTATTTAACACTTGTTGATATTTTTAAAATGTTGCTTGGCATCCACAACAGTATTAAACATGTGACTTCCTGTTGCCAGCAGGTGGCACTATCACTATAACTGAATATGGGCATGGGCTTGTGTTCAGACCAGGACTCTTATCAAACATATTAAGCTTGGGTCAGATTGGACATTGTATGCATGAGTTACACTTATTTTTCTTTGTATTAATATCATGCTTTAGCTCTCAGCTAAGTGTTGCTAGCATGTTTTAACATGATTCTAGCATGATGCTAGCCTATTTAAAACTTGCTGACGCTTTTTATTATGTTGCTAGGAGTCCGTAACACCATTAAACGTCACTTCCTGTTGTCAGCAGGTGGCGCTGTGACTATAACTGCATGTATATATCTTCAGGCCAGGATTCTTATCAAACGTGAAGTTTGGGGCTGATTGGACATTGCATGTCTGAGTTACAGTAACTTCCTGTTTTATGTCTTTAACAACATGCTTTAGCACTAAGTAAGTGTTGCTAGCATGTTTGAGTACGTTTTAAACTAGTTTAGCAGTCAATGGCTTTTTTAGTGTGTTGCTAATAGTGTGTCACAGTGTTAAACATGTCACTTCCTGTTGACAGTAGGTGGCGCTATAACTATAACTGAATATTGGCATGTAGATATCTTCAGGCCAGGACTGTTATCAAACATGTGAAGTTTGGGGCTGATTGGACATTGCATGCCTGAGTTAGAGTAACTTCCTGTTTCATTGCATTAAGAGTATGCTTTAGCACGTAGCTAAATGTTGCTAACATGTTATAGCATGTTTCTAGCATGTTGCTACCCTGTTTAACAGTAGTTGAATTTTTTTAAAATGTTGCTAGGCATCCACAACAGTATTAAACATGTGGCTTCCTGTTACCAGCTGGTGGCGCTATGACTATAACTGAATACGGGCATGGGCGTGTGTTTTGGCCAGGATTCTTATCAAACATGTTAAGTTTGGGGCTGATTGGACATTGTATGCCTGAGTTAGAGTAACTTCCTGTTTCATTGTATTATTAGCATGCTTTAGCATATTAGCTAAGTGTTGCTAGCATGCTTTATTATTTTTGTAGCATGTTGAATATTAAGTTTGGGTCAGATTCAACATTATATACATGAGTTACAGCAATTTCCTTTTGTATTTGTATTAATAGCATGCTTTAGCTCTTAGCTTAGTGTTGCTAGCATGTTTTAGCATGTTTGTAGCATGTTGCTAGCCTATTTAAGACTTGTTAACGCTTTTCAATATGTTTCTAGGAGTCCGTAACAGTGTTAAACATGTCATTTCCTGTTGTCAGCAGGTGGCGCTATGATTATAACTGAATATGGGCACTGACGTGTGTTCAGGACCGGACTGTCATCAAACATGTGAAGTTTGAGGCAGATCGGACATCGTATGCCTGAGTTATAGCAACTTCCTTTTTCATGGCGAAACATCAAAGTTTGTCCGGCCGCCACGGACACGCCCTTCGACGAAAACTCTAAAGCTTCGCAATTTAACATCGCAAAGGCCTTATGATGACACTCAGCAAATTTGAAGATGATCGGATAAAAACTGTAGGAGGAGTTCGTTAAAGTATGAGGCCTGAAAATGGCAAAAACTGCACAAAAATCGTACAGGAAATTCAATATAACGGACTTCCTGTTGGGTTTCGGATGTTGCACCAGGAGACTTTTTTGTAGGTATTGGTGTGTTACATATGTGTACCGAGTTTCGTACATGTACATGAAACGTAGCTCGAGGGGCACTCCGTTGAAATTTTATAGGTGGCGCTATCGAGCCATTTTGCCACACCCACTTTTGAAAACCATATCAGATGTAAATTTTCGCCAGGTCTGATGCGTGTGCAAAGTTTCGTGAGTTTTCGGGCATGTTTAGGCCCTCAAAAAGACTTTTCACTTTGGAGAAGAAGAAGAAGAAGAAGAAGAAGAATAATAATAAACGGAGCAATTCCAATAGGGTCCTCGCACTGTAGTGCTCGGGCCCTAATAATAATAAACGGAGCAGATCCAATAGGGTCCTCACACCATCGGTGCTCGGGCCCTAATTAAAGCTGCAAGCAGCGATGACCGGGCCCTCGCCGTCTGTGCAGTCGCCAACCCAATAGCATCAGGAAAACGGTGCCCAGTTGGCACATGCATTCACAGTAACCCTTTGGACTAACCCTAACTGTCTCTCCTCCTCTCTGACTCTTTCTCTTACCACCCATCCCCCCTCCTTACACTCAACCACTTACCACACAAACACACACATTAAGTGCAGAGCAGAGTGAGATCAGATATGTTTTTTTATTTTCTTTCATTCGTGGAGTTTTGTATAATTATGAAATGAACTGTGTTTGATCAGAATAAATAGTTATTTGTATGAAAAAAGTTTCAAAGTGTTAGGATGCTGCACTTTAAATATATAATAAATCATTGAAAATTGAAAATGGAAAATGAAATTCTAAGCACGCTATCTGCCTCAAAAACACAGGAAACAAATATTTAAATGTATTTTTTATTTTTAATTATTTGCCATGGCAACAGCATTTGATGCATCAGGGACGCCTTTACAGACTCTAATCGGCCATGTTTTTACATTATTCTGATGAAGTTTGAAGAAAATCGAGTACAAATATTGTTCGTTGTTCGTTCGTCTTTGTTAGTTCATTAACCATTGTTAACAAAAGAGACCCTATTTTAAATAGTTACCATGTTTTATGGTCTACAAGCATTTTTAAATATTATTTTATGATTTTTTTTGGCCTTTTTGTATTTGTTTCTCATTCTAATTAAGTGAATTGAGCAGTATAGTGTCATACTTATAAGATTTTTTGTTCTATCAGTGAGAGTGTATATATGTATTTAAATCATATAATTTTTCCTTAAAAGATAAAAAAAAGATTTTAATGCTCTTTAAGCACCTATACAAAATAATTATGTAAAAGTACACTGACAGTACAGTACATATCAACTGATTCTATAGATTATTGTCATTCTTATACACTGAGAATGAGCTAAATAGCATTAGAGGTCAAACGATTCCTTATCTTATGAGGACCTCTAGTGTTCATCACTGGTATTAGAGCTTTAATCTGACAAATTTATATGACACTTTTAATGTTTTTGGGGCCTCTGAGCATGATAACATTTTGAAACTACACGTATTTCCTAAGAATTTCTTGTTCTTTATATGTAAAAAGTTTTGATGAGTTATAATAATTTAATGTAAAGATATATGAAAATAACTCTTCATCTTTTTTATTGTTACTTTCATAAATCACCACATCAACAACATTCAAGATATCCCAAAGCCGTTCACAATATAGAGAACATTTTCCCTATATTCTGATGATGATGATAAGAACATGTAATTCATGATGATAACAAAATGTTATTATAGCTTGCTTTACGTCCACCACTTCTGCTTAAATGTCATCGTTACCTATCTGTTCAATTTGTGTATGGATATTGCTTTGCAGGTGACTCCTGTTATAAGACATAACTTTTAAGCGCTACATAACTAAGAAAGAATCAATTAGGAAAATGGTGCCCAGTTGGCACATGCATTCACAGTAACCCTCAGCCAGTTTGGATTTAAAGTTTACTGAATTGAAAGGGTTAAACTTTAAAATCAACACACAGACACATACACACAATATATAAAATTGCCAACCAGTTTCATTTGTTAACATTAACTATATTAGTTAACATGAACAATAATTAAATAGTATTTATTAATGTTAATTAATATTAAGATAAAAAAAGTATTCATATATTGTTTAATGGTAAAATAGTATATTTTAACAGTAGTTTATGTACTTTGAATTAACATGAACATGAACACAGTTCATGTGGGTGTACAGCAATACACAAAGTGCTCTATAAACGCTTCTTTCTTTCAAAATATCTTTAAAAATCAAGTTGAGTATTGTAATGGGGTAATGGGGTATATATATATATATATATATATACCCCATTACCCCATTATATATATATATATAACTCATCTTAAAATGGTATAATTATAAACTTACTCAAAGATAGTCTTTAAGAAGACAGCATGTTTCACTCCCTCTCTTCCTTTCACCCCTCCCCCCTTCAGTCTCTCTTAAGTGACTGTGACTCAACTACGCACACACACAGAGACTCAGGCAGAGAGACAGCAGGTTTCTGATTTCTTTTTAAAATTTTCTTTAATTCATTGAAGCTTGTATAAAATTTATATTAACAGCACTTGCTCAGAATGATTAGATCTCTTTGTGGAAAAAAGTTGTAAAGAGTTTGGATGCTGCACTTTAAAGATATAACAAATTACGGTTATGTTTTTTACTAAATCTTAAAAAATCACCACGTCAACACCGTTCAAGATATCCCAAATCCGCTCGCAATTTAGCATCTTCAGAATCTTCTCTTCATGTTAAAAAAGTTTGGTGTGAACAGCTTGTTGTTCTTAGTAGGAGTGTGAATTTGTTTACAGCCTGATTTTTCCAAAAATCCACATTCAACTCAAAATAGCCGGCTTCATGTTGGTCTTAGCTAATGAGTTTGATTTAGAAAGTTGTCCAGATTGATGAGAGTAATATATGTACCGAGTTTGGTGACTAGGACAAACAAACCCCCCAACTTTTGTCAAAAGGTGGCGCTATGGAGCGCCTGCTCCACGCCCATTTATGGGCTTTTATCAGTGTCTAACTATCATTAATACAGATGTGTGTGTTGAGTTTCATGAAAATCTAAGTATTTTAAGTGGCTCAAAACCACAAAAAGCTGAAGTTAAAGTTTGACACGTTGCCATGGCAACATGATAAAAGTTATCGATAATGCCCTTCACAGATTCTCATCAGCCGCGTTTCGAGATTATTGGGATGAAGTTTGAAGCAAATTGACTAAAATTAAGAAGCTGAGTTTAAAGCATTTCAAAAACGTCACGCTTTCTGCTGCCAGTTGGTGGCGCTATAACTTTTACTCATAATAGTCACATCTCTGTGATCGGCATTGGACGACGAACAAACTGCTGAAGTTTGGTCAAAATCAGACAAAGTGTGTTAAAGTTATTAGACACTTCCTGTTTCTCATTTCTCGCCATAAGTTTGTCGCCCCGCCACGGCCAAACCGTTCGAGATATCAAAAATCCCCTGGCAATTTTGCGTCCGCAATGTCTTGAGATCATGCTGACCGAGTTTGGTGGCCATCGGTGGAAAGGCCTAGGAGGAGTATTTCAAATTCCATTGCACCCGCTTTTTAGACATCCCTGAATAGCTGACTTCCTGTTGGGCGAAGCACCGACTTTGAGCACGAAGGTTATTCAGCCCGATGAGGTCTGTATGTGTATGAATTTTGATAACTGTAGGTCAACTGGCGTGCGCTCCAGAGTCCCTCAAATGTAAAAAAATGTAACGCTGTGCCACGCCCCCCCCAGGTGACCCCCCCATGTCAAAGTCTGTCCAAGCCTGATGGCCGCAGGTTCCAATTTGTGTGCAAAGTTTCAAGAGTTTTCGTGTATGTTAAGGGCCCCAAAATCCCCCAAAACATTGAAAGAATAATAAAAAGAATAATCCTTAGAAAAACAATAGGGCCTTCGCCCTTTTGGGCTCGGGCCCTAATAAACGGAGCAATTCCAATAGGGTCCTCGCACTGTAGTGCTCGGGCCCTAATAATAATAATAAACGGAGCAGATTCAATAGGGTCCTCACACCATCGGTGCTCGGGCCCTAATAATAATTAAAGCTGCAAGCAGCGATGACCGGGCCCTCGCCGTCTACGCAGTCACCATCACGATAGCATCAGGAAAACGGTGCCCAGTTGGCACATGCATTCACAGTAACCCTTCTGCCAGGGTCGATTTAAAGTTTACAGAATGAAAGGGTTAATTAAAATCAACACACAGACACATACACACAATATTTCAAATTTTGCCATCCAGTTTAATTTGTTAACATTAACTATATTACTTAACATGAACAATAATTAAATAGCATTTATTAATGTTAATTAATATTAAACTAAAAAAAGTATTCATATATTATTAAAAGGTACATTAGTACATTTATTTATATTTGTAATATATATTTAAAATATTTGTGGGTTCATGTATTTATAATACATTATAAGGGTATTCTTAAGGCATTATAATGAATGCATAATACATTATAAAAACCTTATAATATGTTGTATCATCTCATGAGCATTCATAAGAACAGTTTTAATTTATTAGAATTTTTACTTTTTTATTATAGCTTTTATGAGTATGATAACCTCCTCATAGTTGTAATGTATAAGTCTCATATTTTGCCATCTTACTGATGTCACTTTACTTAAAGCATACAAAGACCACTTATAAGTAATAATAATAATATTTCTCAAATAGCCATAAGATCAGGTATCAGATCAGATGGATGTATAATATGATCATTTTAATTATTTTGATGGTACCCGTTAGACAGCTTTTTATAAGTAACTCTGCAACTGCATGTCAACTAGCAGTAATTATTATTAGTAGTGTGCTAAATATATGCTAACACTGTATTTTGACAGTTCCCCAAAAGAAAAACTGATTATAAGTAACTTTGCAAGAACACGAACCGTCTACTTAGCCTAACATTAACCTAAGTCTACACTGTAAGGAGTGTTTGTTGGTGAGTTAGTTGCTTATAGTCAATAGAATAGAATATAATGTAAAAAATAAATCTAATATGATATAGTCCATTACAAATGAAGTAGATTTAATATGGTTTCTATTGTGTGTTATAAATAATCAAAATCTTAAAAGCTATAACCTCTAATATTTAAGTATTATAATGTATGATATTTGTTGTTATGAATATTCATTGGATGATATAATATATTATATTATACGTTTTTTTATAATGCATTATGCGTTCATTATAATGCCTTAGAAATACCCTTATAATAGGGGCTTCATAGAAAGTGTTACCAAATCAGTGAGAGACAAACAAAACATTTCATAATTTTTCATTAAAAAAAAAAAAATTTTTTAATGTTTTTATTGTTTATTTTAAATTAGGTAAAAGAATTGTGACAGTACAGTACATAACAACTGCAAATGAATCTATGCATTTGTTTATTTGTTTTACATTGAGAATGAGAAGAATAGGATTAGAGGTAAAAATATTCCTTATCAT
This sequence comes from Garra rufa, assembly GCF_049309525.1. Classification (NCBI taxonomy): domain Eukaryota; kingdom Metazoa; phylum Chordata; class Actinopteri; order Cypriniformes; family Cyprinidae; genus Garra; species Garra rufa. The sequence goes on along the minus strand of NC_133371.1, from coordinate 20,831,207 downwards.
TCGAGGACCTCTGGTGTTCATCCCTCGTATTACAGTCTTCATTTCTCTCTCACATCTGGATACTTTTAATGTTTTTGGGGCCTCTGAGCATGATAAAATTTTGATACCAAGCGTATTTTCTAAGAATGATTTGTTCTTCATATATACAAAGTTTTGAAGAGTTGGTATTAGGCACTTTAAAGATATATGAAAATGAATGCTACTTTTTTTTACTGTGACTTTAAAAAATCACCACATCAACACCGTTCAAGATATACCAAATCCGCTCACAATTTAGCATTTTGAGTATATTCTTATCATGTTGACAAAATTTGGTGTGAACTTCTTGTTTCTGCTTTGTTTAGTATGATTTTATTTACAGCCTGATTTTTCCAAAAATCCACATTCAAATAAAAATAGCCAACTTCCTGTTTATTATAGCTAATGAGTGTTAATTAGAAAGTTGTCCGGATTGATGAGAACAATATACGTACCAAGATTGGTGACTGTAGGCAAAACTAAACCCCCAACTTTTGTCAAAAGGTGGCGCTATAGAGTGCCTCCTCCACGCCCATTTATGGGCTTTCATCAGTATCTAAATATCATTAATACAGACGTGTGTGTTGAGTTTCATGAAATTCTAAGTATTTATAGTGGCTCGAAAACACAAAAAACTAAAGTTAAAGTTTGACACGTTGCCATGGCAACATGATAAAAGTTATGGATAATGCCCTTCACAGATTCTCTTTGGCCGTGTTTCAACATTATTGGGATGAAGTTTGAAGCAAATTGACTAAAATTAAGAGGCTGATTTAAAAGCATTTAGAAAACGTTGCGCTTTCTGCTGCCAGTTGGTGGCGCTATAACTTTTACTCATAATAGTCATATCTCTGTGATTGGCATCATACGATGAACAAACAGCTGAAGTTTGGTCAAAATCAGACGAAGTGTGTTAAAGTTATTAGACACTTCCTGTTTCTCATTTCTCGCCATAATTTTGTCGCCCCGCCACGGCCAAACCGTTCGAAATATCAAAATTCCCCTGGCAATTTTGCGTCTCCAATGTCTTGAGATCATGTTGACCGAGTTTGGTGGCCATTGGTGGAAAGGCCTAAGAGGAGTATTTCAAATTCCATTGCATGCGCTTTTTAGACATCCCTGAATAGCTGACTTCCTGTTAGGCGAAGCACTGACTTTGAGCATGAACGTTGTTCAGCCCGATGAGGTCTATATGTGTATGAATTTTGATAACTGTAGGTCATCCGGTGTGTGCTCCAGAGTCCCTGAAAAGTCGCAATTTTTAACGTGATGCCACGCCCCCCCCAGGTGACCCCCCCATGTCAAAGTTTGTCCGGCCCTGATGGCCGCAGGTTCCAATGTGTGTGCAAAGTTTCAAGAGTTTTCGTGTATGTTAAGGGCCCCGAAATGACCCAAAACATTGATGAAATAATAATAATAATAATAATAATAATAATCCTTAGAAAAACAATAGGGCCTTCGCCCATTCTGGGCTCGGGCCCTAATAATAAACGAAGCAGATCCAATAGGGTCCTCACACCATCGGTGCTCGGGCCCTAATAATAATAAACGGAGCAGATCCAATAGGGTCCTCACACCATCGGTGCTCGGGCCCTAATTAAAGCTGCGAGCAGCGATGAACGGGCCCTCGCACCCGGGCTCACCGCCGACCGGTGGCTTCAGGAAAACAGCAAACGGTGGGCAGTATGCTTTTAATACAGTAAATATAGAAAAAATATGTCATAAGTCATTTAAATGTGCCAAACTTGCTGCTGCCAGCTGGTGGTGCTATGCCTATAACTGATTATTGGCATGTAGATGTGTTCAGGCCAGCACTATTATCAAACATATGAAGTTTGGTGCAGATTGACCTTGGTGTGTTTGAGTTAGTGAAATATATGAGATATCCTGCTGCCAACAGGTGGCGCTATGATAATATCTGAATATTGGTCTTTAGGTGTCTTCAGGCCAGGACTCTTACCAAACCTGTGAATTTTGTGGCAGATCAGACATTTTCAGGCTAAGTTATAACCACTTCTATGTCTATGCAGAAACATCAAACTTTGTCAGGCCACCACGGACATGCCCTTTAATGAAAACTCAAGATCTTCACAATTTAACATCTCTAAGGCCTCAAGATCAGACTGACCAAATATAATGTTGATTTAATTAAATGCAATCAATGCAAGGACTTCAGATAGATGCCAACTGTGAACCAGTATGCTACAAATAAGAACATGTAATTCATGATGATAGCAAAATGTTGTTATTGCTTCCTTTATATCCACCACTTCTGCTTAAATGTCATTGTTACCTATCTGTACAATTTTTGTATAATATATTTTTGTATAAAATTAATTGTTGTCATAACTAAGAATCAATAAGGAAGACGGTGCCCAGTTGGCACATGCATTCACAGTAACCATCTGCTAGTTTGGATTTTAAGTTTACAGAATTGAAAGGGTTACACTTTAAAATCAACACACAGACACATACACACAAAATATAAAATGTTGCCATCCAGTTTCATTTGTTAAAATTAACTATATCAGTTAACATGACCAATAAATAATTAGCATTTATTAATGTTAATTAATATTAAGCTAAAAAAAAGTATTCATATAAAGGTTATGTACAGTGAATTAACATGAACATGAACACAGTTCATGTGGGTGTACAGCAATACACAATAAAGTGCTCTATAAACGCTTCATTCTTTCAAAATATCTTTAAAAATCAAGTTGAGTATTTTAACGGGGTGATATATATATTTATAACTGTTCTTAAAATTATGGTTTTCAGATGTTTTGAAGAGATAACAGTAACGTTTGTTTTGTTGTCAAAGTTTGTCTTAATTTTTTATTATTATTATTTTATATTCAATAAATAACACTATGTAAATATTGTCTATCAATGAAGATAAATTGATCATGCTAAAAAGTAAAAAAAAAGTAAAAAAATCTTATTAAAAATCTTATTGTTAAAATCTTTTGCTATGTGACTGAATAGGACAAGTTCATGGTACAGTTAACCCTCTGGGGTTCTTCCCCGACCAGTCACACTCAGGGCCCTCACGGTCAAAAGTGACCGGAGCCCTGAAATCATTATTTCCTTTTTTTCAGTAAAATCAATCAAATGTATTTTTGTTCAATAATATTTTTTCTTTTTTTCTGTCGTGTTTTGACAGAATTTTATGATAATAATTAATATTTATGCTACAATTATGATCTATTTTTTGCCATTGAATATAATAGAATTTTTTTTAATATATATAATTTTTATTCTTTTTTAATTAATGCTGTATTTTAGTTTAAAGTAGATACCTGGCCTATAGAAAATAATTTTTTGAAGTCGGATTTGTGCCATCTGGTGGCGTAGTGAGCATAATTACCAGGCAATATCCTATTTTAACCACTAGATGGATGTAATGCTCTCTATAGAAGGATTTGTGAATTCTAGTTGTTTTTGCACATATTTGCCAATGCCTTTTCAGGTTGTGGATTTTATTATATAAAATTAGATTATCAAAGACTATTTTTTTATTATTTGCCAAGTTTTTTGTATGTTTGATTGGTTTAACTGGTAATTTGAAGTGCCAGTTTTACTTTATAATACAGTCAAACCAGAACATTGCATTAGAAAGAGAAACAATGGAAAGCATTTTGTTACCCATTGTTTTAATTCTAACTGAATAAAAATGCCGTTCTTTCAGTCATACCATTTTTTTTTATTTTGTAACCTTTTTATAATGAACATTTTGATTTAAATAATTTTTTGTAAAATTCAATAAACAATAACTCTTATTTAGCACAGGAATTATGAACAGCAACAGCATGGGCAACAAAATAACAGCAAAAGTATAATTATCAAACATTAAATGGAAAATAGAGAAATAAAAATATTTTAAATATCATCCTAACCCTATTTACATTTTATGTGCATTCTTTTTTTACATATTCAATGAACAGTAACTCTTATTCAAAAGGCAACAGCAATTATGAACATAAATCTAAAATAACAGAAAAGTATAACAATTGTCAAATAGTAAATAAAAAAATAGAGGAAAAAAAAGTTTGTTTTAAATATCATTCTAACTATAATTACATATTATTTACATACTAATTGTGATTACAGATCAGGTTGTGACAAATCACAACAGAGTGTCTCCATATAGCACTTTGAGCAAATGATGCTTGTTTTGAAATCTTTTTTCCGTGTGTGTGTGTGTGTGTGTGTGTGTGTGTGTGTGTGTGTGTGTGTGTGTGTGTGTGTGTGTGTGTGTGTGTGTGTGTGTGTGTGTGTGTGTGTGTGTGTGTGACATGGTGTGTGACTTTTGGATTTTGGATCCAATGTCTCCCTTTTATTTGATTCATAGTCTCACATTCCTCTGTTACAGTCTCACCAATCTCATATTTCCCTGTGTGTGTGTGTGTGTGTGTGTGTGTGTGTGTGTGTGTGTGTGTGTGTGTGTGTGTGTGTGTGTGTGTGTGTCTGTGTGTCTATTTTGGAACTCTGATGGCTTACAGTCTCATGCTTTCATTGCTGTGTGCTTTATTTCTTACATTGATTGCCTCTATTTCACACATTTCCCAAAATTAGCTTTTGAAATGACACACATTCATTTGTGTGTGCGTGTGTTTTTGTGTGTATAAGTGTGTGTGTGTGTGTGTGTGTGTGTGTGAGTGTATTGTAGTGTTTTGCACTCTTGATGTTTTAGAGAGTCACCCCTTCACAGTTGTGTGCTTTTTTTCTGGATTGTGGCTGATTTGTAGATTGTATGCACAAAAAAACTCTGTATTTTCATATTTTTGCCAATTTCCCATTCATTTCCTATGGCCGGTCATTTTGACCCGAAGACCCCGAGTGTGACTATTTTTTTTACGACCACTTAGACTTTTCCAATCCTGTCCCCAATTTTTTTGTGTGTTCATATACCAAGTACCATAAAAGTCACCAGGTTTCATACCATTCCGATGAAGCTACGATTTTTAAAAAATTTTTATTTAAAAAATTCCGGTCAAAAGTGACCGAAGAACCCCAGAGGGTTAAGTAAAAAATAAATAAAAAACAACAACTGCAAAATACGAACAATGAAAGACTTAGTGACCCTTTATATTTTCTCAAAATATCAGACTCTCAAAGATCAGACATATTTATGTAATTACACTACATACAGTATGTGCATTTTGATCAAAGATGGTCTGTAGGATGGCTCTCTACTCTGTCACCCTCTCTGCCTCTCACCCCTCCCCCCTGCAATAATGAGCTTCTCTGTGCCTGACTGAACGCACACACATACTGTAGAGACATTCACCAGAGTGACAGCAGGTTTCTGAGTTATTTTTTTAATTTTCTTTAATTCATTGAAGCTTGTATAAAATTTATATTTCCAGCACTTGCTCAGAATGATTAGATCTCTGTGTGAAAAAAGTTTTAAAGAGTTTGGATGCTGCACTTTAAAGATATAAAAAATTAGGGTTATGTTTTTTACTACATCTTTAAAAAATCACCACGTCAACACCGTTCGAGATATCCCAAATCCGCTCGCAATTTAACATCTTCAGAATCTTCTCTTCATGTTAAAAAAGTTTGGTGTGAAAAGCTGGTTGTTCTTAGGAGTAGTGTGAATTTGTTTACTACCTGATTTTTCAAAAAATCCACATTCAAATCAAAATAGCCGGCTTTCTGTTGGTCTTAGCTAATGAGTTTGATTTAGAAAGTTGTCCAGATTGATGAGAACAATATAAGTACAGAGTTTGGTGACTGTAGGAAAAACTAACCCCCCAACTTTTGTCAAAAGATGGCGCTATAGAGTGCCTGCTCCACGCCCATTTATGACCTTTTGCCAGTGTCTAACTATCATTAATATTGATGTGTGTGTTGAGTTTCATGAAATTCTAAGCATGTTATCTGCCTCGAAAAGACAGGAATGTAATTTTAAAGTTTGACACGTTGCCATGGCAACAGCATTTGATTTATCATCGACCCCTTTACATATTCTTATCGGCCGTGTTTTGACATGATTTTGATGAAGTTTAAAGAAAATCGAGTAAAATTAAGAGGCTGATTTCAAAGCATTTTGAAAATGACACACTTCCTGCTCCCAGTTGGTGGCGCTATAACTTTGACTCATAATAGTCACATTTATGGAATCGGCATCATACAAGGAACAAACTGGTGAAGTTTCATCAGAATCAGGCAATGTGTGCAACAGTTATTAGACACTTCCTGTTTCTCATTTCTCGCCATAACTTTGTCGCCTTGCCACGGCCAAACCGTTCGAGATATCAAAAATCTCCTCGCAATTTAGCGTCCCCAATGTCTTGAGATCATGCTGACCGAGTTTGGTGACAATCCCATGGAATTCCTGGGAGGAGTACGTTAAATTCCAGAGCATGCGCTTTTTAAACAGCCCTAAATATCCCACTTCCTGTTGCGTGGAGCCCATGACATAGAGTACAAAAGTTGTTCAGCTCGATGAGTTCTATATGTGTACCGAGTTTCATATGAGTGCATGCAAGTATGTGTGCGCAGTACATCAAGTTTTCAAACTGTGTTCCAGGGGGCGCTGTAGAGTCCCTGAACCACGCCCGGGTCCCAGCCTCTGTGGCGTCCGGACGACGGCAGATTCCGACGTGTGTGCAAATTTTCAAGAGTTTTTGAGTATGTTAAGGCCCCCAAAAGTGCCCCAACGGTTGAAAAAAAAAAAAAAAAAAAAAAAAAAAAACAAATAAGAATCCTTAGAAGAACAATAGGGCCTTCGCCCTTTTGGGCTCGGGCCCTAATAATAAATATAGCTGCAAGCAGCAATTACGGGGCCAAGCACTCAAAGCGGAAAATGAGGAGCTAAGGATGGCAGGAACAGCAGACCAACTGCAACAATAAGTAAAAAGAAGCCATTTTAGGATGATTTTAGTCAAAACGACAGAAAAATGATGTAGAACGCCTACTGATATGATTTAATGGCTTATTAGGTTTGACCAACAGGTGGCGCTGTTATCAAATCGATGTGGCGTGTTTAGTGTGAGGTGACAAACGTTCACACAAAGTTTGGTGTCATTATGTCAAAGTTTTCCAAAGATATAGCCTTAGAGTCATTTTCACATCAAGCCTAAAATTTATAGAGGTGCTGTACGAAAACGGTTTCATCTATCATCATGAAATCCATAACTTTTTGTCAGCACAGTCTGAAGATGATCTGACTCGATTTTGGTGAAAATCGGACGAACGGTCTAGGACTAGTTCGAAAAAGTAGGTTTTCAACATAAATCAAAATGGCGGACAGGGAGTTTGGCCAACTGTTTCATAATTGGTATCTATGTTGTCGGCATGACCCAAGGAATATTTTGAGACCAGTTTCATTACAATAGGCTAATGCTATCTACAGTTATTAGCGTCTTTGTTCATTTTAAAACTAATAGTTAATGAATGCTTCATTACTCTTGACCAATAGGCGGCGCTGCTACCAAATTTATGTGGTGTAATCAGTGTGAGGTGGTAATGCCACATACCAAATTTGGTGCAAATATCTCAAAGCTTTGCAGAGATACAGCTTCCGATGCGCTTTGGCATCTTACCTGCAAATTCGTTGATGCGTTAAATGAAAACGGTTTCGAATATCGACACGAAATCCATAACTTTTTGTCAGCATAGTCGGAAGATGATCCGAGTCAAATTTGGTGAAAATCCGACTAATGGTCTAGGAGGAGTTCGAAAAAGTAGGTTTTCTACATTAATCAAAATGGCGAACAGGAAGTTAGGCCAATTTTGGCATAATTGGTATCAATGTTCTCTGCCTGACACAAGGAATATTTTGAGATCAATTTTATTACAATAAGCCATTTTTTTCAGAAGTTATTAGCATTTTTCGAAATTTCGTTATAACTTTTGACCACAAGGTGGCGCTGGCCCCAAAACTGGTATGTCCATTCAGGGCATGGTGCCGAACATTTTTGTAATTATTGTCGAAACGATAAGTTAATCCGTTCTCAAGATACAGCATTTTAAAGCTAAATTCAAAATGGCCGACACCCAAAATGGCTGACATGGGAAAATTGGATATGGTTCGACTCGGCATGCTCCTCCGAATCTAACAAGACCAGTTTTGAGATTTTTGGTCAAACCACTGAGAAGTTATAAGCAAAAATAGCCATTTTTCATATCTCCTGACCACTAGGTGGCACTGTGATGAAACACTGCAGGTAGCCTCAGGTCATGCTTGTTATAACATACACCAAGTTTGGTCTCAATATTCCAAAGCGTTCCGGAGATATGGCCTCACTTCCATTTTTGAACGCTTTTCGTAGAATTAATTAGCGCGTTATTCGAGAACGGTTTGTCCAATCAACTTGAATTCCATAACTTTTTGCCTGCATGGTCTGAAGATGATCTGAGCCAATTTTGGTGTAAATCAGACAAACCGTCTAGGACGAGTTCGAAAAGGTAGGTTTTACAAACAAATAATTTTAGAAAAAAAACGAAACCTTACGATTTTTGAAATTTGGTGTTCATTCGACTCGGCATGACCCAAGGATTCAGGGAAAATTGGAAATTTGATTTTGTGGCTTATGGTTCAAAAGTTATTAGCAAAAAGAAAGTGAAAGTTTGGACAAGTGGTGGCGCTAGAGAGTTTGAGTTAGAGACTCCAAACTTCCTATGGTTAATGTTGGGACGGTCCTCTATCAGTGTGCCAAATTATACAACTTTCCCGCAAGCGGTTCTATGGGCTGCCATAGACTTGCGGCGGAAGAATAATAATAATAAATATAGCTGCAAGCAGCAATTACGGGGCCAAGCACTCAAAGCGGAAAATGAGGGGCTACGGATGGCAGGAACAGCAGACCAAATGCAACAATAAGGAAAAGGAAGCAATTTTGAGAGGATTTTAGTGAAAATTACAGAAAAATTATGTAGAACGCCTACTGATATGATTTAATAGCTTATTATCTTTGACCAACAGGTGGCGCTGTTATCAGATCGATGTGGTGTGTTTAGTGTGAGGTGACAAACATACACACGAAGTTTGGTGTCATTATGTCAAAGTTTTCCAAAGATAAAGCCACAGAGCCATTTTCACATCAAGCCTAAAATTTATAGAGGCGCTGTACGAAAACGGTTTCATCTATCAACATGAAATCCATAACTTTTTGTCAGCACAGTCTGAAGATGATCTGACTCGATTTTGGTGAAAATCGGACGAACGGTCTAGGACTAGTTCGAAAAAGTAGGTTTTCAACATAAATCAAAATGGCGGACAGGGAGTTTGGCCAACTGTTGCATAATTGGTATGTATGTTGTCGGCATGACCCAAGGAATATTTTGAGACCAGTTTCATTACAATAGGCTAATGCTATCTACAGTTATTAGCAGTTTTGTTCATTTTAAAACTAATGGTTAATGAATGCTTCATTACTCTTGACCAATAGGTGGCGCTGCTACCAAATTGATGTGGTGTCATCAGTGTGAGGTGTTAATGCCACATACCAAATTTGGTGCAAATATCTCAAAGCTTTGCAGAGATACAGCTTCCGATGCGCTTTGGCATCTTACCTGCAAATTCGTTGATGCGTTAAATGAAAACGGTTTCGAATATCGACACAAAATCCATAACTTTTTGTCAGCATGGTCTGAAGATGATCCGAGTCAAATTTGGTGAAAATCCGACTAACGGTCTAGTAGGAGTTCGAAAAAGTAGGTTTTCTACATTAATCAAAATGGCGAACAGGAAGTTAGGCCAATTTTGGCATAATCGGTGTCAATGTTCTCGGCCTGACCCAAGGAATATTTTGAGATCACTTTTATTACAATAAGCCATTTTTTTCAGAAGTTATTAGCATTTTTCGAAATTTCGTTATAACTTTTGACCACAAGGTGGCGCTGGCCCCAAAATTGGTATGTACATTCAGGGCATAGTGCCGAACATTTTTGTAATTATTGTCGAAACGATACGTTAATCCGTTCTCAAGATACAGCATTTTAAAGCTAAATTCAAAATGGCTGACACGCAAAATGGCTGACATGGGAAAATTGGATATGGTTCGACTCGGCATGCTCCTCCGAATCTAACAAGACTAGTTTTGAGATTTTTGGTCAAACCACTGAGAAGTTATAAGCAAAAATATCAATTTTTCATAACTCCTGACCACTAGGTGGCACTGTGACGAAACACTGCAGATAGCCTCAGGTCATGCTTGTTACAACACACACCAAGTTTGGTCTCAATATTCCAAAGCGTTGCGGAGATATGGCCTCACTTCCATTTTTGAACGCTTTTCGTAGAATTAATTAGCGCGTTATTCGAGAACGGTTTGTCCAATCAACTTGAATTCCATAACTTTTTGCCTGCATGGTCTGAAGATGATCTGAGCCAATTTTGGTGAAAATCAAACAAACCGTCTAGGACAAGTTCGAAAAAGTAGGTTTTATAAACAAAAAATTATAGAAAAAAAACTAAACCTTAGGATTTTTGAAATTTGGTGTTCATTCGACTCGGCATGACCCAAGGATTCTGAGAAAAAATACTTTTGATTTTATGGCTTACGGTTCAAACGTTATCAGCAAAAAGAAAGTGAAACTTTGGGGAAGTGGTGGCGCTAGAGAGTTTGAGTTAGAGATTCCAAATTGGCTATGGTGACATTTCAGACAGTCCTCTATCAGTATGCAAATTTATACAACTTTCCCGCCATCGGTTCTATGGGTTGCCATAGACTTGCGGCGGAAGAATAATAATAATAAATATAGCTGCAAGCAGCAATTACGGGGCCAAGCATTCAAATGGCAAAATGAGGAGCTAATGATGGCAGGAACAGCAAACCAACTGCAACAATAAGTAAAAGGAAGCAATTTTAATATAATTTTAGTCAAAACGACAGAAAAATGATGTAGAACGCCTACTGATATGATTTAATGCTTATTACATTTGACCTACAGGTGGCGCTGTTATCAAATCGATGTGGTGTGTTAAGTGTGAGTTGACAAAGGTACACACAAAGTTTAGTGTCTTTATGTCAAAGCTTTGCAGAGATAAAGCCTCAGAGTCATTTTTTCATCAAGCCTAAAATTTGTAGAGGCGCTATACGAAAACGGTTTCATCTATCATCATGAAATCCATAACTTTTTGTCAGCACAGTCTGAAGATGATCTGACTCGATTTTGGTGAAAATTGGACAAACGGTCTAGGACTAGTGCGAAAAAGTATGTTTTCAGCATAAATCAAAATGGCGGACAGGGAGTTTGGCCAACTGTAGCATAATTGGTATCTATGTTGTCGGCATGACCCAAGGAATATTTTGAGACCAGTTTCATTACAATAGGCTAATGCTATCTACAGTTATTAGCATTTTTGTTCATTTTAAAACTAATGGTTAATGAATGCTTCATTACTCTTGACCAATAGGTGGCGCTGCTACCAAATTGATGTGGTGTCATCAGTGTGAGGTGTTAATGCCACATACCAAATTTGGTGCAAATATCTCAAAGCTTTGCAGAGATACAGCTTCCGATGCGCTTTGGCATCTTACCTGCAAATTCGTTGATGCGTTAAATGAAAACGGTTTCGAATATCGACACGAAATCCATAACTTTTTGTCAGCATGGTCTGAAGATGATCCGAGTCAAATTTGGTGAAAATCCGACTAACGGTCTAGGAGGAGTTCGAAAAAGTAGGTTTTCTACATTCATCAAAATGGCGAACAGGAAGTTAGGCCAATTTTGACATAATTGGTATCAATGTTCTCGGCCTGACCCAAGGAATATTTTGAGATCACTTTTATTACAATAAGCCATTTTTTTCAGAAGTTATTAGCATTTTTCGAAATTTCGTTATAACTTTTGACCACAAGGTGGCGCTGGCCCCAAAATTGGTATGTACATTCAGGGCATGGTGCCGAACATTTTTGTAATTATTGTCGAAACGATACGTTAATCCGTTCTCAAGATACAGCATTTTAAATCTAAATTCAAAATGGCCGACACCCAAAATGGCTGACATGGGAAAATTGGATATGGGTCGACTCGGCATGCTCCTCCGAATCTAACAAGACTAGTTTTGAGATTTTTGGTCAAACCACTGAGAAGTTATAAGCAAAAATAGCCATTTTTCATATCTCCTGACCACTAGGTGGCACTGTGACGAAACACTGCAGGTAGCCTCAGGTCATGCTTGTTATAACACACACCAAGTTTGGTCTCAATACTCCAAAGCGTTGCGGAGATATGGCCTCACTTCCATTTTTGAACGCTTTTTGTAGAATTAATTAGCGCGTTATTCGAGAACGGTTTGTCCAATCAACTTGAATTCCATAACTTTTTGCCGCCATGGTCTGAAGATGATCTGAGCCAATTTTGGTGTAAATCAGACAAACCGTCTAGGACGAGTTCGAAAAAGTAGGTTTTACAAACAAAAAATTATATTAAAAAAACTAAACCTTACGATTTTTGAAATTTCGTGTTCATTCGACTCGGTTTGACCCAAGGATTCAGGGAAAATTGGAATTTTGATTTTATGGCTTACGGTTCAAAAGTTATTAACAAAAAGAAAGTGAAAGTTTGGACAAGTGGTGGCGCTAGAGAGTTTGAGTTAGAGACTCCAAACTTGCTATGGTTAATGTTGGGACGGTCCACTATTAGTGTGCCAAATTATACAACTTTCCCGCAAGCGGTTCTATGGGCTGCCATAGACTTGCGGCGGAATAATAATAATAATAAATATAGCTGCAAGCAGCAATTACGGGGCCAAGCACTCAAAGCGGAAAATGAGGAGCTAAGGATGGCAGGAACAGCAGACCAACTGCAACAAGAAGTAAAAAGAAGCCATTTTAGGATGATTTTAGTCAAAACGACAGAAAAATTATGTAGAACGCCTACTGATATGATTTAATGGCTTATTAGGTTTGACCAACAGGTGGCGCTGTTATCAAATCGATGTGGTGTGTTTAGTGTGAGGTGACAAACGTACACACAAAGTTTGGTGTCATTATGTCAAAGTTTTCCAAAATTATAGCCTTAGAGTCATTTTCACATCAAGCCTAAAATTTATAGAGGCGCTGTACGAAAACGGTTCCATCTATCAACATGAAATCCATAACTTTTTGTCAGCACAGTCCGAAGATGATCTGACTCGATTTTGGTGAAAATCGGACGAACGGTCTAGGATTAGTTCGAAAAAGTAGGTTTTCAACATAGATCAAAATGGCGGACAGGAAGTTTGGCCAACTGTGGCATAATTGGTATCTATGTTGTCGGCATGACCCAAGGAATATTTTGAGACCAGTTTTATTACAATAGGCTAATGCTATCTACAGTTATTAGCATTTTTGTTCATTTTAAAACTAATGGTTAATGAATGCTTCATTACTCTTGACCAATAGGTGGCGCTGTTGCCAAATTAATGTGCTGTAATCAGTGTGAGGTGGTAATGCCACATACCAAATTTGGTGCAAATATCTCAAATCTTTGCAGAGATACAGCTTCCGATACGCTTTGGCATCTTACCTGCAAATTCGTTGATGCGTTAAATGAAAACGGTTTCGAATATCGACACGAAATCCATAACTTTTTGTCAGCATGGTCTGAAGATGATCCGAGTCAAATTTGGTGAAAATCCGACTAACGGTCTAGGAGGAGTTCGAAAAAGTAGGTTTTCTACATTCATCAAAATGGCGAACAGGAAGTTAGGCCAATTTTGGCATAATGGGTATCAATGTTCTCGGTCTGACCCAAGGAATATTTTGAGATCACTTTTATTACAATAAGCCATTTTTTTCAGAAGTTATTAGCATTTCTAGAAATTTCGTTATAACTTTTGACCACAAGGTGGCACTGGCTCCAAAATTGGTATGTACATTCAGGGCATGGTGCCGAACATTTTTGTAATTATTGTCGAAACGATACGTTAATCCGTTCTCAAGATACAGCATTTTAAATCTAAATTCAAAATGGCCGACACCCAAAATGGCTGACTTGGGAAAATTGGATATGGTTCGACTCGGCATGCTCCTCCGAATCTAACGGAATGAGTTTCGAGATTTTTGGCCAAATCACTGAGAAGTTATAAGCAAAAATAGCCATTTTTCATATCTCCTGACCACTAGGTGGCACTGTGACGAAACACTGCAGGACGCCTCAGGTCATGCTTGTTATAACACACACCAAGTTTGGTCTCAATACGACAAACCGTTGCGGAGATATGGCCTTACATCCATTTTTGCGCGCTTTTCGTAGAATTAAATAGCGCGTTATTCGAGAACGGTTTGTCCAATCAACTTGAATTCCATAACTTTTTGCCTGCATGGTCTGTAGATGATCTGAGCCAATTTTGGTGAAAATCAGACAAACCGTCTAGGACGAGTTCGAAAAAGTAGGTTTTATAAACAAAAAATTATAGAAAAAAAACTAATCCTTACGATTTTTGAAATTTGGTGTTCATTCGACTCGGCATGACCCAAGGATTCAGGGAAAATTGGAATTTTGATTTTGTGGCTTACGGTTCAAAAGTTATTAGCAAAAAGAAAGTGAAAGTTTGGACAAATGGTGGCGCTAGAGAGTTTGAGTTAGAGACTCCAAACTTGCTATGGTTAATGTTGGGACGGTCCTCTATCAGTGTGCCAAATTATACAACTTTCCCGCAAGCGGTTCTATGGGCTGCCATAGACTTGCGGCGGAAGAATAATAATAATAATAATAATAATAAGAATTCTAACGAAAACAATAGGTGCCTTCGCACCTTCGGTGCTTGGCCCCTAATTAAAGCTGCAAGCAGCGATGGTAGGGCCCTCGCACTCGGGCTCACCGCCGATCAGTGGCGAATGGTGGGCACTATGCTATTAACACAGAAAATGTAGGAGGAATATGTCAAAGTCATTGATATGTGCCAATCTTCCTTCTGCCAGCTGGTGGCGCTATGCCTATAACTGAATATTGGCATGCAGATGTGTTCAGGCCGGCGCTTTTATCAAACATATGAAGTTTGGTGAAGATTGAACATGGCATGCTTGAGTGTAAGTCATGACATATCCTGCTACCAACAGGTGGCGCTATTACGAAATATTGGCTTTTAGATGTCTTCAGGCCAGGACTGTTGGCAATCATGTCAAGTTTGGTGCAAATTGTACATTGCATTCTTAAGTTAGTGTAAAACAAGTATTTTGCTGTTGCCAGCTGGTGGCGCTATGACTATAACTAAATATTGGCATGTAAATGTATTCAGGCCAGGACTCTTATCAAACATATTAAGTTTGGGGCTGATTGGACATTGCATGCCTGAGTTACAGTAACTTCCTGTTTCATTGCATTAAGAGTATGCTTTAGCACTTAGCTAAATGTTGCTAACATGTTTCTAGCATGTTGCTACCCTATTTAACACTTGTTGATATTTTTAAAATGTTGCTGGGCATCCACATCGGTATTAAACATGTGACTTTCTGTTGCCAGCAGGTGGCACTATGACTATAACTGAATATAGGCATGGGCTTGTGTTCAGACCAGGACTCTTATCAAACATATTAAGCTTGGGTCAGATTGGACATTGTATGCATGAGTTACACTTATTTTTCTTTGTATTAATATCATGCTTTAGCTCTTAGCTAAGTGTTGCTAGCATGTTTTAACATGATTCTAGCATGATGCTAGCCTATTTAAAACTTGCTAACGCTTTTTAATATGTTGCTAGGAGTCCGTAATACCATTAAATGTCACTTCCTGTTGTCAGCAGGTGGCGCTGTGATTATAACTGAATATGGGCATGTATATATCTTCAGGCCAGAAGTCTTATCAAACATGTGAAGTTTGGGGCTGATTGGACATTGCATGCCTGAGTTACAGTAACTTCCTGTTTTATGTCTTTAACAACATGCTTTAGCACTAAGTAAGTGCTGCTAGCATGTTTGGGTACGTTTTAAACTAGTTTAGCACTCAATGGCTTTTTTTAGTGTGTTGCTAATAATGTGTCACAGTGTTAAACATGTCACTTCCTGTTGACAGTAGGTGGCGCTATGACTATAACTGAATATTGGCATGTAGATATATTCAGGTCAGGACTGTTATCAAACATGTGAAGTTTGGGGCTGATTGGACATTGCATGCCTGAGTTAGAGTAACTTCCTGTTTCATTGCATTAAGAGTATGTTTTAGCACTTAGCTAAATGTTGCTAACATGTTATAGCATGTTTCTAGCATGTTGCTACCCTGTTTAACAGTTGTTGAATTTTTTTAAAATGTTGCTAGGCATCCACAACAGTATTAAACATGTGGCTTCCTGTTACCAGCTGGTGGCGCTATGACTATAACTGAATACGGGCATTGGCGTGTGTTTAGGCCAGGATTCTTATCAAACATGTTAAGTTTGGGGCTGATTGGACATTGTATGCCTGAGTTAGAGTAACTTCCTGTTTCATTGTATTATTAGCATGCTTTAACATATTAGCTAAGTGTTGCTAGCATGCTTTATTATTTTTGTAGCATGTTGAATATTAAGTTTGGGTCAGATTCAAAATTATATACATGAGTTACAGCAATTTCCTTTTGTATTTGTATTAATAGCATGCTTTAGCTCTTAGCTAAGTGTTGCTAGCATGTTTTAGCATGTTTGTAGCATGTTGCTAGCCTATTTAAGACTTGTTAACGCTTTTCAATATGTTTCTAGGAGTCCGTAACAGTGTTAAACATGTCATTTCCTGTTGTCAGCAGGTGGCGCTATGACTATAACTGAATATGGGCACTGATGTGTGTTCAGGACCGGATTGTCATCAAACATGTGAAGTTTGAGGCAGATCGGACATCGTATGCCTGAGTTATAGCAACTTCCTTTTTCATGGCGAAACATCAAAGTTTGTCCGGCCGCCACGGACACGCCCTTCGACGAAAACTCTAAAGCTTCGCAATTTAACATCGCAAAGGCCTTATGATGACACTCAGCAAATTTGAAGATGATCGGATAAAGACTGTAGGAGGAGTTCGTTAAAGTATGAGGCCTGAAAATGGCAAAAACTGCACAAAAATCATACAGGAAATTCAATATAACGGACTTCCTGTTGGGTTTCGGATGTTGCACCAGGAGACTTTTTTGTAGGTATTGGTGTGTTACATATGTGTACCGAGTTTCGTACATGTACGTGAAACGTAGCTCGAGGGGCACTCCGTTGAAATTTTATAGGTGGCGCTATCGAGCCATTTTGCCACACCCACTTTTGAAAACCATATCAGATGTAAATTTTCGCCAGGTCTGATGCGTGTGCAAAGTTTCGTGAGTTTTCGGGCATGTTTAGGCCCTCAAAATGACTTTTCATTTTGGAGAAGAAGAAGAAGAAGAAGAAGAATAATAAACGGAGCAATTCCAATAGGGTCCTCGCACTGTAGTGCTCGGGCCCTAATAATAATAATAGGAAGAATTCTAACGAAAACAATAGGTGCCTCCGCACCTTCGGTGCTTGGCCCCTAATAATAAGAATTCTAACGGATACAATAGGTGCCTTCGCACCTTCGGTGCTTGGCCCCTAATAATAAGAAACGGAACGGATACAATAGGTGCCTCCGCACCTTCGGTGCTTGGCCCCTAAATACAGATCTGGCCATTAAAAATGCGTCTATTTTCACGCGGCAGCCTGCAATTCGGCACGCGAGGCCACGCGTCCTGCCGCAGCGGCTTTTTTAGATTTTTTTACAACGTGGTTGCACTTCATACAATATCCACCAGGTGGCGCAAGGAACAACATTCTGTAGCCAAACCCTGCACAAAGAGGGATATTTGGACAGTATTTACGTCTGTAATTCATTCTGTATGTAACGGCAAAGTATTTATAATTTCGTTTCTTAAGGTAATTAAGGTAATTTAGAAAAAAAAAGTTTGGAGCATTTTTGTTCGTTAAACGTAAGCTTTTTGTTTCTTAAAGACCAAGCGGCAGACAGTGAGTTGACCTACTCTGTGTTTCAATTTGCCTTCTCAAATCACGAATTGGCTAAAATAAAATCCATTGATGTAAAATAAAATATATAAATAATAATAGATATAAATATGCGCTATTAGGTGCATATCCAATCGTTTACACAAGAGTGCAAAACACATTTTTAGGACATGAAGGCTCAAGCTCGATCAGTTACATTTTTTTCAGTGGAAAATATTTAACCGTTATTTTTTGTCAGACATGATAAATAAATATGTAGAAAGACTTAAATTACTACTCAACGAAAAAAACAAATAGAAAACAAAAACTGTTTTTATTATGTAGCTATATGCATTTCTCTCTAAAGGCGCGCGTCCAACGAGGAGATGAGGAGGACTGTTAACTGCAGCATCACTGACTCAGAAAACAGTAGTTTATAAATAAATAATTGAAATATCTCCTTACTATTAGACAGTCATGGTATTTACTTTTGCCAGTGTTTTGTGGTAGCTATGCTTTAAACACGGAACCCTTCCAAGCTGTGCTGAACGTGCGCTTAATGCTGCTGACAGCGCTGAATATTTTTTTTTTAAATCACCACTGAATGTCTAAAATATAGTTTTAGGCCGCATTTGACGGGCTAAAATGCAGGGCTATAATACGTCTTCAAAGTTGAACATGGAAATAATGGATGTACTGCGAAAAAAGTTTTATACTCGACATTGTTTCCAAATGGTTAAATGTGAGATTCTGGAAATGAGATTTAAATTTAGCGGTCGGGTCGGGAAGAAAATTATTCTAAGTGGGTATATATATAGGCTATATAAGGGTATGTATATATATATATATATATATATATATATATATATATATAATATATAT
>NC_133371.1:20758598-20811952 GCF_049309525.1 Garra rufa | reverse complement strand
CCGAGAAAAGAGATTCTCTGTGTTGGAGAGAGTTTGCTCTTTTCCCAGTTGACCCGAAGACCCAACTGGCTGAGGTGTGCGAGCACCAGGTCCCTGTGTTCGCATAACTGAGCCCGAGACTGTGCTAGGATGAGCCAGTCGTCGAGGTAGTTGAGAATGCGAATGCCCTGTTCTCTGAGGGGAACAAGGGCCGCCTCCGCGACCTTCGTGAAGACACGGGGGGAGAGGGACAGCCCGAAGGGCAGGACCTTGTACTGATATGCCCTGCCTTCGAACGCGAACCGCAGAAAGGGTCTGTGGCGCGGAAGGATTGAGACATGAAAGTACGCGTCCTTCAGGTCGATCGCTGCAAACCAATCTTGGGGACGGACACATTTGAAAATGTGTTTCTGAGTGAGCATTTTGAACGGTAGCCTGTGAAGGGCCCTGTTCAAGACGCGCAGATCCAAGATCGGTCGAAGCCCGCCGCTTTTCTTGGGTACTATGAAGTACGGGCTGTAAAAGCCTGTCCTCATATCGGCTGGAGGGACCGGCTGTATCGCTTCCTTCGCCAGCAAGGAAGCGATCTCTGCACGCAAGATGGGAGCATCTGCGGCCCTGACAGAGGTGAAGTGAATCCCTCTGAACTTGGGAGGGCGCCGGGCGAACTGAATCGCATAGCCGGAAGTGATGGTCCGAAGGAGCCAGCAAGATGGGCTGGGAAGCTCTTTCCAGGCCCCCAGAAAATGAACAAGCGGCACAAGGGGGACCATCGGCGTACCCGCGGGGGAGCAGCGATGAGGGGGGCAGGGCCCCTGCCTCACAGTCTCGTTGCCGGACCGGGGCGGGGTCAGAGCGTCTGTATGTTGAGTGTGTGAGACGCTTACCTGCGTATGAGCCGATGGTGCGTGAGTAGTCCGTCTCGCCGTACTCTCGAACCGCCCATCGTCGCTCGCTGGCGAGGGGGGAGGACGGGTGAGGCGCAGGGATGACCTGCGCACTCCCCGTAGTCCCACATGGGGACCCAGAGATAGAGAAATTTGCTCTTTTGTCGAGTATTTGGGTACCACCGACCTGACGGTCGGTGGCGGGGAAAAAACAAACAAAAGATTCTCCGCCCGGCCCTCCTCCGGGGGAGGGAGTGGTGCGGTCACCATCTCCCGAAGAGCAGCATCCTCCATCTCTGGGTCGCCCGTCTCAGGGTCTCTTGCTCTTACGCTTCCCACTGGTCTTTGTGGGGGCCTGGACGGGCTGGGCGGCTGCCCGGCGACCGGCTCCACGGCGCCGTTGTGAAGGCTGCTGCGGTGGCTGCTGTGGAGCGGAGGCGGAAGCCGGGGGCCGCCCTCGGCGACGAGCAGACTGGGGTGCCGCCGGCGGACGGGTGGAGGCAGCAGCTGTACGCCGGGGCAGGATGTGACTGATGGCCTCAGTCTGCTTCTTGGCCGCGGAAAACTGCTGGGCAAAGTTCTCCACAGCGTCGCCGAAGAGGCCGGTCTGGGACACCGGAGCGTCGAGGAACCTGGTCTTATCGCAGTCCCTCATATCAGCCAGACACAGCCAGAGATGGCGTTCCTGGACCACCATGGTGGACATGGCACGACCCAGAGACCGCGCGGTCACCTTCGTCGCACGTAGCGCGAGGTCCGTGGCGATACGAAGTTCACGGAGAACTTCTGGGTCGTGACCACCCTCGTACAGGTCTTTCAGTGCCTGGGCCTGATGCACCTGTAGCAACGCCATAGCGTGAAGGGCGGAACCAGCGGAGCCGCAGGCCGCATAGGCACTGCCGATCAGAGCCGACGAGTGCCTACAGGCCCGGGACGGGAGCGACGGATTGTTGCCCCGCCAGGTGGAAGCGGCGCCCGGACACAGTTGCATCGCAACCGCACGCTCCACCGGCGGGACGGCCGTGTATCCCCGCGCTGGTCCGCCATCAAGGGTGGTTAGGGAGGAAGTCCCACTCGAGCGGTTTCGGGCAGTGAAAGGTGCCGTCCACGTTCGGGTGAGTTCTTCATGCACCTCCGGGAAGAATGGCACCGGGGTGGGGCGCTGAGAACCAGCGCGGGCCACCCCGAGATACCAGTCATCCAGCCGGGAGGGGTCGGGACGTGATGGAGGGTTCCATTCAAGCCCTACCCTCTCGGCGGCCCGGGCAAGCATAGCCATCATCTCCGGGTCAGTATCGGGCACCGCTGACCGCCCAGTGGACGACAGTGTGCCCTCCTCCTCCTCAGAGAGGTCTGGCTCTCCCCCCGATGCTGCAACCGACATCTGTTCGTCGGGGGGGGCCCCAAAAGTAACGGGCGGTACCCCTAAGGGAGGTCCAACCCGCTCCCCTGAGAGCCCCGGTGGCGACGGAGTGTCGGTGGAAGGAGGAGCCCCCGCCGATGGAATGGGCGGGGAGCTCCTCACCGTCACCGTCAGACCGGGCAGCCCTCTGCTTCCAGCGACAACGCCCCCCCGGCGTTTGCCTGGAGGAACGTTCGTTCTGGGCAGAGGGACTGGAACCCCGCCCCTTTGCAGGAAACGGAGTCTGGTCCGCAGCTCCGTGATGGTCATCCCCCCACAATGAGGACATGACTCATCCACGAACGCTGCCTCAGCGTGTTGTAAGCCCAGACACGTGAGGCAGTGTGCGTGGCCATCACCCGGCGCCAGGAAACGGCCGCACCCAGAAACGCACGGGGAGAAAGGCATGTTGCCTCGTCTTTAAAAAGACGCTCAACCCGTGGAGCTCCTTTAGAAATTCACTCTTTTCAGAAATTGCTCTTTTAGGAATTTGCTCTCTTAGTGCTGAGGCGCACAGGGGAGATGGCCGCAGCAACACAGAAGGTGGATGGTGAAGACCAGCTGTGTGCTTTCACTCGACACGGAAGACCACGCCGCTGAAGCGCCGTGCCGCCAACACAAAAGAGAAAGGAGGTAAGTGTTGCTTCTCGATTTGTTCCACAACAATGGTCCAGCTCCGAGGCGAAAGCTTGATGATGCATGCACCTGCTGCGTGTTATATGCTCACGCTGTGATCAGCCGCAGCTGGCTGCAATCATGCATGCCAATATTCATTGGCTCGTTTGTATACACACGAAGTAGATTGGTCTATCCAGGCGATATCCCAATTCGTCGGTCCCGACGAGACGTCGAACGGACCGACTGATAGGGAACGCAGTTCAGTAAAAATATCAGTAATTTTAATATTGACCTGCCCTGAGAGCAGCACGCAGTTCAGTAAAAATATCAGTAATTTTAATATTGATTACTCCTGCCCTGAGAGCAGAACGCAGTTCAGTAAAAACATCAGTAATTTTAATATTGATTACTCCTGCCCTGAGAGCAGCACGCAGTTCAATAAAAATATCAGTAATTTTAAAATTGATTACTCTTGATTTTAATATTGATTACTCCTGCCCTGAGAGCAGAACGCAGTTCAGTAAAAATATCAGTAATTTTAATATTGATTACTCCTGATTTTAATATTGATTACACCTGCCCTGAGAGCAGCACGCAGTTCAGTAAAAATATCAGTAATTTTAATATTGATTACTCCTGCCCTGAGAGCAGAACGCAGTTCAGTAAAAATATCAGTAATTTTAAAATTGATTACTCCTGAATTTAATATTGAATACTCCTGCCCTGAGAGCAGAACGCAGTTCAGTAATAATATCAGTAATTTTAATATTGATTACTCCTGCCCTGAGAGCAGAATGCAGTTCTCTAAAAATATCAGTAATTTTAATATTGATTACTCCTGCCCTGAGAGCAGAACGCAGTTCAATAAAAAAATCAGTGATTTTAATATTGATTACTCCTGCCCTGAGAGCAGAACGCAGTTCAGTAAAAATATCAGTAGTTTTAATATTGATTACTCCTGCCCTGAGAGCAGCACGCAGTTCAGTAAAAATATCAGTAATTTTAAAATTGATTACTCCTGATTTTAATATTGATTGCTCCTGCCCTGAGAGCAGAACACAGTTCAGTAAAAATATCAGTAATTTTAATATTGATTACTCCTGCCCTGAGAGCAGAACGCAGTTCAGTAAAAATATCAGTAATTTTAATATTGATTACTCCTGCCCTGAGAGCAGCACGCAGTTCAGTAAAATATCAGTAATTTTAAAATTGATTACTCCTGATTTTAATATTGATTACTCCTGCCCTGAGAGCAGCACGCAGTTCAGTAAAAACATCAGTAATTTTAATATTGATTACTCCTGCCCTGAGAGCAGCACGCAGTTCAATAAAAATATCAGTAATTTTAAAATTGATTACTCTTGATTTTAATATTGATTACTCCTGCCCTGAGAGCAGAACGCAGTTCAGTAAAAATATCAGTAATTTTAATATTGATTACTCCTGATTTTAATATTGATTACACCTGCCCTGAGAGCAGCACGCAGTTCAGTAAAAATATCAGTAATTTTAATATTGATTACTCCTGCCCTGAGAGCAGAACGCAGTTCAGTAAAAATATCAGTAATTTTAAAATTGATTACTCCTGATTTTAATATTGATTACTCCTGCCCTGAGAGCAGAACGCAGTTCAGTAAAAATATCAGTAATTTTAATATTGATTACACCTGCCCTGAGAGCAGCACGCAGTTCAGTAAAAATATCAGTAATTTTAATATTGATTACTCCTGCCCTGAGAGCAGAACGCAGTTCAGTAAAAATATCAGTAATTTTAATATTGATTACTCCTGATTTTAATATTGATTGCTCCTGCCCTGAGAGCAGAACACAGTTCAGTAAAAATATCAGTAATTTTAATATTGATTACTCCTGATTTTAATATTGATTACTCCTGCCCTGAGAGCAGAACGCAGTTCGGTAAAAATATCAGTGATTTTAATATTGATTACTCCTGCCCTGAGAGCAGAACGCAGTTCAGTAAAAATATCAGTAGTTTTAATATTGATTACTCCTGCCCTGAGAGCAGCACGCAGTTCAGTAAAAATATCAGTAATTTTAAAATAGATTACTCCTGATTTTAATATTGATTGCTCCTGCCCTGAGAGCAGAACACAGTTCAGTAAAAATATCAGTAATTTTAATATTGATTACTCCTGCCCTGAGAGCAGAACGCAGTTCAGTAAAAATATCAGTAATTTTAATATTGATTACTCCTGCCCTGAGAGCAGCACGCAGTTCAGTAAAATATCAGTAATTTTAAAATTGATTACTCCTGATTTTAATATTGATTACTCCTGCCCTGAGAGCAACACGCAGTTCAGTAAAAACATCAGTAATTTTAATATTGATTACTCCTGCCCTAAGAGCAGCACGCAGTTCAGTAAAAATATCAGTAATTTTAATATTGATTACTCCTGATTTTAATATTGATTACACCTGCCCTGAGAGCAGCACGCAGTTGAGTAAAAATATCAGTAATTTTAATATTGATTACTCCTGATTTTAATACTGATTACTCCTGCCCTGAGAGCAGAACGCAGTTCAGTAAAAATATCAGTAATTTTAATATTGATTACTCCTGATTTTAATATTGATTCCTCCTGCCCTGAGAGCAGCACGCAGTTCAGTAAAACTATCAGTAATTTTAATATTGATTACACCTGCCCTGAGAGCAGAACGCAGTTCAGTAAAAATATCAGTAATTTTAATATTGATTACTCCTGATTTTAATATTGATTACTCCTGCCCTGAGAGCAGAACGCAGTTCAGTAAAAATATCAGTAATTTTAATATTGATTACTCCTGCCCTGAAAGCATCACGTAGTTCAGTAAAAATATCAGTAATTTTAATATTGATTACTCCTGCCCTGAGAGCAGCACGCAGTTCAGTAAAAATATCAGTAATTTTAATATTGATTACTCCTGCCCTGAGAGCAGCACGCAGTTCAGTAAAAATATCAGTAATTTTAAAATTGATTACTCCTGATTTTAATATTGATTACTCCTGCCCTGAGAGCAGAACGCAGTTCAGTAAAAATATCAGTAATTTTAATATTGACCTGCCCTGAGAGCAGCACGCAGTTCAGTAAAAATATCAGTAATTTTAATGTTGATTAAATCTGCCGTGAGAGCAGCTCGCAGTTCAGTGAAAATATCAGTAATTTTAAAATTGATTACTCCTGTCCTGAGAGCAGCACGCAGTTCAATAAAAATATCAGTAATTTTAAAATTGATTACTCCTGATTTTAATATTGATTACTCCTGCCCTGAGAGCAGAATACAGTTCTGTAAAAATATCAGTAATTTTAATATTGATTACTCCTGCCCTGAGAGCAGCACGCAGTTCAGTAAAAATATCAGTAATTTTAAAATTGATTACTCCTGCCCTGAGAGCAGAATACAGTTCTGTATAAATATCAGTAATTTTGAAATGGATTACTCCTGCCCTGAGAGCAGCACGCAGTTCAGTAAAAATATCCGTAATTTTAAAATTGATTACTCCTGATTTTAATATTGATTACTCCTGCTCTGAGAGCAGCACACAGTTCAGTAAAAATATCAGCAATTTTAAAATTGATTACTCCTGATTTTAATATTGATTACTCCTGCCCTGAGAGCAGAACGCAGTTCAGTAAAAATATCAGTAATTTTAATATTGATTACTCCTACCCTGAGAGCAGAACGCAGTTCAGTAAAAATATCAGTAATTTTAATATTGATTACTCCTGCCCTGAGAGCAGAATGCAGTTCTGTAAAAATATCAGTAATTTTAATATTGATTACTCCTGCCCTGAGAGCAGAACGCAGTTCAGTAAAAATATCAGTAATGTTAATATTGATTACTCCTGCCCTGAGAGCAGAACGCAGTTCAGTAAAAATATCAGTAATTTTAATATTGATTACTCCTGCCCTGAGAGCAGAATGCAGTTCAGTAAAAATATCAGTAGTTTTAATATTGATTACTCCTGATTTTAATATTGATTGCTCCTGCCCTGAGAGCAGAACACAGTTCAGTAAAAATATCAGTAATTTTAATATTGATTACTCCTGCCCTGAGAGCAGAACGCAGTTCAGAAAAAATATCAGTAATTTTAATATTGATTACTCCAGCCCTGAGAGCAGCACGCAGTTCAGTAAAATATCAGTAATTTTAATATTGATTACTCCTGATTTTAATATTGATTGCTCCTGCCCTGAGAGCAGAACACAGTTCAGTAAAAATATCAGTAATTTTAATATTGATTACTCCTGATTTTAATATTGATTACTCCTGCCCTGAGAGCAGAACGCAGTTCGGTAAAAATATCAGTGATTTTAATATTGATTACTCCTGCCCTGAGAGCAGAACGCAGTTCAGTAAAAATATCAGTAGTTTTAATATTGATTACTCCTGCCCTGAGAGCAGCACGCAGTTCAGTAAAAATATCAGTAATTTTAAAATTGATTACTCCTGATTTTAATATTGATTGCTCCTGCCCTGAGAGCAGAACACAGTTCAGTAAAAATATCAGTAATTTTAATATTGATTACTCCTGCCCTGAGAGCAGAACGCAGTTCAGTAAAAATATCAGTAATTTTAATATTGATTACTCCTGCCCTGAGAGCAGCAAGCAGTTCAGTAAAATATCAGTAATTTTAAAATTGATTACTCCTGATTTTAATATTGATTACTCCTGCCCTGAGAGCAACACGCAGTTCAGTAAAAACATCAGTAATTTTAATATTGATTACTCCTGCCCTAAGAGCAGCACGCAGTTCAGTAAAAATATCAGTAATTTTAATATTGATTACTCCTGATTTTAATATTGATTACACCTGCCCTGAGAGCAGCACGCAGTTGAGTAAAAATATCAGTAATTTTAATATTGATTACTCCTGATTTTAATACTGATTACTCCTGCCCTGAGAGCAGAACACAGTTCAGTAAAAATATCAGTAATTTTAAAATTGATTACTCCTGATTTTAATATTGATTACTCCTGCCCTGAGAGCAGAACGCAGTTCAGTAAAAATATCAGTAATTTTAATATTGATTACTCCTGATTTTAATATTGATTCCTCCTGCCCTGAGAGCAGCACGCAGTTCAGTAAAACTATCAGTAATTTTAATATTGATTACACCTGCCCTGAGAGCAGAACGCAGTTCAGTAAAAATATCAGTAATTTTAATATTGATTACTCCTGATTTTAATATTGATTACTCCTGCCCTGAGAGCAGAACGCAGTTCAGTAAAAATATCAGTAATTTTAATATTGATTACTCCTGCCCTGAAAGCATCACGTAGTTCAGTAAAAATATCAGTAATTATAATATTGATTACTCCTGCCCTGAGAGCAGCACGCAGTTCAGTAAAAATATCAGTAATTTTAATATTGATTACTCCTGCCCTGAGAGCAGCACGCAGTTCAGTAAAAATATCAGTAATTTTAAAATTGATTACTCCTGATTTTAATATTGATTACTCCTGCCCTGAGAGCAGAACGCAGTTCAGTAAAAATATCAGTAATTTTAATATTGACCTGCCCTGAGAGCAGCACGCAGTTCAGTAAAAATATCAGTAATTTTAATGTTGATTAAACCTGCCGTGAGAGCAGCTCGCAGTTCAGTGAAAATATCAGTAATTTTAAAATTGATTACTCCTGTCCTGAGAGCAGCACGCAGTTCAGTAAAAATATCAGTAATTTTAAAATTGATTACTCCTGATTTTAATATTGATTACTCCTGCCCTGAGAGCAGAATACAGTTCTGTAAAAATATCAGTAATTTTAATATTGATTACTCCTGCCCTGAGAGCAGCACGCAGTTCAGTAAAAATATCAGTAATTTTAAAATTGATTACTCCTGCCCTGAGAGCAGAATACAGTTCTGTAAAAATATCAGTAATTTTGAAATGGATTACTCCTGCCCTGAGAGCAGCACGCAGTTCAGTAAAAATATCCGTAATTTTAAAATTGATTACTCCTGATTTTAATATTGATTACTCCTGCTCTGAGAGCAGCACACAGTTCAGTAAAAATATCAGCAATTTTAAAATTGATTACTCCTGATTTTAAAATTGATTACTCCTGATTTTAATATTGATTACTCCTGCCCTGAGAGCAGAACGCAGTTCAGTAAAAATATCAGTAATTTTAATATTGATTACTCCTACCCTGAGAGCAGAACGCAGTTCAGTAAAAATATCAGTAATTTTAATATTGATTACTCCTGCCCTGAGAGCAGAATGCAGTTCTGTAAAAATATCAGTAATTTTAATATTGATTACTCCTGATTTTAATATTGATTGCTCCTGCCCTGAGAGCAGAACACAGTTCAGTAAAAATATCAGTAATTTTAATATTGATTACTCCTGCCCTGAGAGCAGAACGCAGTTCAGTAAAAATATCAGTAATTTTAATATTGATTACTCCAGCCCTGAGAGCAGCACGCAGTTCAGTAAAATATCAGTAATTTTAAAATTGATTACTCCTGATTTTAATATTGATTACTCCTGCCCTGAGAGCAGCACGCAGTTCAGTAAAAACATCAGTAATTTTAATATTGATTACTCCTGCCCTGAGAGCAGCACGCAGTTCAATAAAAATATCAGTAATTTTAAAATTGATTACTCTTGATTTTAATATTGATTACTCCTGCCCTGAGAGCAGAACGCAGTTCAGTAAAAATATCAGTAATTTTAATATTGATTACTCCTGATTTTAATATTGATTACACCTGCCCTGAGAGCAGCACGCAGTTCAGTAAAAATATCAGTAATTTTAATATTGATTACTCCTGCCCTGAGAGCAGAACGCAGTTCAGTAAAAATATCAGTAATTTTAAAATTGATTACTCCTGAATTTAATATTGATTACTCCTGCCCTGAGAGCAGAACGCAGTTCAGTAATAATATCAGTAATTTTAATATTGATTACTCCTGCCCTGAGAGCAGAACGCAGTTCAGTAAAAATATCAGTGATTTTAATATTGATTACTCCTGCCCTGAGAGCAGAATGCAGTTCAGTAAAAATATCAGTAGTTTTAATATTGATTACTCCTGCCCTGAGAGCAGCACGCAGTTCAGTAAAAATATCAGTAATTTTAAAATTGATTACTCCTGATTTTAATATTGATTGCTCCTGCCCTGAGAGCAGAACACAGTTCAGTAAAAATATCAGTAATTTTAATATTGATTACTCCTGCCCTGAGAGCAGAACGCAGTTCAGTAAAAATATCAGTAATTTTAATATTGATTACTCCTGCCCTGAGAGCAGCACGCAGTTCAGTAAAATATCAGTAATTTTAAAATTGATTACTCCTGATTTTAATATTGATTACTCCTGCCCTGAGAGCAGCACGCAGTTCAGTAAAAACATCAGTAATTTTAATATTGATTACTCCTGCCCTGAGAGCAGCACGCAGTTCAGTAAAAATATCAGTAATTTTAAAATTGATTACTCCTGATTTTAATATTGATTGCTCCTGCCCTGAGAGCAGAACATAGTTCAGTAAAAATATCAGTAATTTTAATATTGATTACTCCTGCCCTGAGAGCAGAACGCAGTTCAGTAAAAATATCAGTAATTTTAATATTGATTACTCCAGCCCTGAGAGCAGCACGCAGTTCAGTAAAATATCAGTAATTTTAAAATTCATTACTCTTGATTTTAATATTGATTACTCCTGCCCTGAGAGCAGCACGCAGTTCAGTAAAAACATCAGTAATTTTAATATTGATTACTCCTGCCCTGAGAGCAGCACGCAGTTCAATAAAAATATCGTCTAGGTTACGAAGGTAACCCACGTTCCCTGAAGGAGGGAACGGAGACGTTACATGGGGATCTCGCCTGAGAGACCGATCATCTCTGAGCCTTATATAAAAAGGCCAATTGCAAATTGGCGAGTGGACGTGCGCGTCGGCCACTCCCCCGTACATACGGGTATATAAGATGGCGGCGCGCATCACTCAAACAGGTTTTCGCTGAAGAGCCATCAAGCCGGCGTCAGCGCGACGCCAGGGGCGTGGCAGGGGAATGTAACGTCTCCGTTCCCTCCTTCAGGGAACGTGGGTTACCTTCGTAACCTAGACGTTCCCCTTCAGTCGAATCACTTCGACGTTACATGGGAACTAGCCCTATGGAAAAGGCCACGACCCTGGCGCCGCATTACGCAACAACTTCACGTGCTGACAAGTATACGTGCCGGCAGGCGAAGTGTAACGTAACCTTCCCAACGCCCCGAGGCCCAATAAGGGGGCCCTTCCAGGGATGCCAGTTGTACTGAAGCATGGGTTGGGGGGGCGGAGCACATGAAATCTTTACATGTGGAAATGAGAATAATTCAATATATCCATAAAGGTTTTTAGGGATACACGAGGGAAACAGCGGTCTCCTCCGCTGGAATAATAAAAACTAAGCCACAACCTGCGGGGCGAAGGAGACCCAGGCAGGATCACAGTGCAGGACTACTCCGCGTCTAGCCTTGACTGCGGGGCAGGAGGACCCAGGGTTCGCCGGAGGGAACATTCTGGGAAATAGCGCCGCAAACCGACACCAGCCGGTCTTCCCGCTCACCTGTGAGTCCTCATGTTAGGACACGGGAGAACGGCCTCTGCGCAAGGTTGTAGAACCAAGCGAAGGTAGGGTGTCGCCCAGCCCGCAGCTTCTGGTTTTTACATCTGCTGGTGAGGTGCCGTGACCCAAGGATCATAGCTGTCCCTGAGTATAACAGGGAGAAGGCATCTATCACCCATTTAACCAACCTCAGTTCGGGGAGCATTCCCTTTCTGCTGAATCCCGAGGCAGATGAAGCTGCTTGGTGCGGCTGAAGTGCCGAGTGATTCAAGTTTCACATATTTAACGACACGACATCGCAAGGCTGGGTCTGCCTCCTCCAGGGCAGAGCTTGCAGGTTCACCACCTGATCGCGGAAAGGCGTGGTGGGAACCTTGGGCACCGGGCCGGGGTCTCGACGGTAACGTGGAAGACGCCGGGCCGAATTTCTCGACACACTTTGCTGGCAGAGAAGCTTGTAGGCCCTCTTGATGGGAGCCAGGGCAGTCAGGAGCGCTGTCTTAATGACAGGAATTTTAGCTCGACTGAGGCCAGTGGCTCCAATGGAGCGACCGCGGCCCTGAAAGGCGACGGGGAGGTCCAAGAGGTATGAGGTGCGTTCTAAGCACCTCTGAGGAACCTCAGCTTTAAGCACCTCTAAGGAACCTCAGCTTGTCGATATCCTACCCTCTTAATGGAAGCCAGGGCAGTCAGGAGCGCTGTCTAAATGACAGGAATTCTAGCTCAACTGAGGCCCGTGGCTCCAAGGAGCGACCCGTGGCCCTGAAAGGCGGCGGGGAGATCCAAGAGGTATGAGGTGTGTCTTTTTGAGCACCTCTGAGGAACCTGAGGCTGTCGGTATTCTACCCTCTTAAAGGAAGCCAGGGGAGTCAGGAGTGCTGTCTAAATGACAGGAATTTTAGCTCGACTGAGGCCCATGGCTCCAAAGGAGCAACCCGCGGCCCTGAAAGGCGACGGGGGGGTCCCAGAGGGTATGAGGTGCTACTTGACAGAGAAAACTTGTAGGTCTCCTGCCCTCTTGACGGGAGCCAGGGCGGTCAGGAGCGCTGTCTTAATGACAGGAATAGTAGCTCGACTGAGGCCAATGGCTCAATTGGAGCGTCCCGCAGCTCTGAAGGCGACGGGAAGGCCCCAAGAGGGTGAGGGGTGCGTTCTGGGCACCTCTGTGAAACCTCACGGTCAGTGAATGCTTGCCTACTTAGCTCCATCTACTGCATGTGATACGCGGCGAAGCAGCGGCATATACTTGGAGAGTCGAGGGGACAGCCTGCGCTCAACTCTCCTGCAGGAAGGGAAGCATTACTGCAGTCGTGTATCTCTGTGGAAAGCCAGCAAAATAGACCTCATCTCAGTGCGCAAGCCTGCCTAGTAAGGGAGCTCGGTACTGAGTGATAGTTGTATCACGGTCTGTGAAGGCCGGAGAGGTCTGGGGTGTCATACCGTGCCCTACAGGGAGGGACTGCCGCGAGGGAACGGTTACTAAGACCTGAGTCCGGGTGGGCCATTGTTGTAGCGCAACCAACAGACTTACTCCTCGTCCTCCCTGGACTTGCACATTGTCTGTGCAAGGAGGCTCGCTGGGGAAGGGCGTACTTGGGCCCCGGAGGTCAGCTGTGAGCCAGCGTTACTCAGAAAGAGGCAGCTGGCAAAGGGAGGAATCGGAAGACGAGCGAATGTGGCTGGCCTACCGATATTCTCCAAACTAGCTGCATCACGGGGTGGAGTCGCCATCCTGCAGGTGGGTGGACTGCCGTGAGAGCCGAGAGGCTGCACGGTTGAGTTTCCCTGCTTCAAGTGAATGGCAAGTAGCAAATCTGCCACGTTGGACTCCATGGGAGCAGATGGGGAGGTTGTAAACCTCTGTCGTACATGGCAACCCAACCCGTGGTAGCCACGGGCTGGCTTGACGGCCAAACTGCGGGAAAACGCCAGTCCGGAGTGGGCCGAGGTGCCATGCCCATCATGGGACTCGATCGTGCTGAAGCGGTCTCACATGAACAAGCTTAGCGGCTCTAAGCGGCTTAGAGCTGTCATGTGCCCCAGGAGCCTCAAATTTGAGAGGACCGCTATGTTGTGCCTGATTGACTCAGGAACTACAGCACTGACTGCGCGCTCCTAGTAGTAAGGCGGGCTGTCTTGTGGACCGAGTCGGGCTCCCGACCGAGGGAACGGATTCCTTCGGTTGGCCTGAAGGACCAGATGGCGGGGGTGCCGAAGCACCAGGTCCCCAAGTTCGCACAACGGAACTCACGAGTGGGCTGGCAAAGCACCAGTCGAAGAGACGGTTGATGATGCGAAGTCCTGTCTGCCGAAGAGGAGACAGGGGAGCTCCCATGGCCTAAAAAAGGCAGGAAGGAGGGGGACTGGCCAAATGGAAGCACCCCACGCTGAAGAGCTCGACCCCCGGAGCAGACCGCCGAGGGGGTGTGTGTCGGGGGGAAATCGAGACGCGACAGCGGGTGCCCTTCAGGCAGATGGCTGCAACCCAGCCCTGGAGACGGAAACATACCTGTATGTGCTTCGTCGTGAGTGAGTGTGCCGACAGCCTGAGAAGGGATCGGGACAGAGCTCCATCCAGGGCGGATATTAACCCACCACACTTAACTGGACACGTGAAGTCGGGACTGAGAGATCCCGACCTCGTCCCGGGGGAGGGACAGGCTGGATCGCGTCCTTCGCCAATAGGAACGCGACCTCCGCAGGCAGAACAGAGGCACACCTGCCCGAATAAGAATGTAAGGGGTACCTCTGAGTCTGGGCGGACGCCTGGGGCCGGGCCGTACCGTCCGTATCAACCAGCGTAGTGGTATCAAGGGAACGTTGACCGACGTGACCGTGGTGGGGCAGCCTAAGGGGAGACAGGGAAGGGGACAGAACCCAGAAGGATGAGCGTCCTGGGGAAGTGTCTAAGAGCACTAAGCAGTGCTTACCTTCTTCCCTGGATCCCGCGCTGGCGAAGACCAGCCGCGAGTCTGGTTCCGAGGAGTGTAAGTGCTGCTCAGGAAGGAAACTCGAGGCCGAAGCCAGAGGTGAGAAATTTGCTCTTTTTGAGAAAATGTGGGTACCGTCGACCGTTGGCCGACGGCAGCATTGAAGCACACAGTGGCTCCCGGCCCTCCACCGGGAGCGGGGAGCGTAGATGTTAGCATCCCCTAAGGAGCAGTCTCAATCACCTCTGGAGGCCCGCGTCAGGGACGTTTCGCAGTTTCCTTGCGAGTGTTTCGGGCCGGTCCCTGTGCCGCGGGCGGCGCCACTCTCCTGCGGCTGGCTCTGCGCTTGCGGGCCCTTCTCGCCGACCTGGCGTCGTGGGCCTCCGCAGGGGGGCGAGCCGTAGATGTTACGGCCGCAGGGGGGCGCCCTCGGCGACGTGCAGGCGGAGGCGGTGCCTCCGGCGGCGGGATGGAAGCATCGCGGCGGGGCAGGATGTGAAGCGCCTCCGTCTGTCTCTGGGCTGCCGAGAACTGTTGGGCGAAGTCCTCGACAGAGTCGCCGAATAGGCCCCTCTGGGAGATGGGAGCGTCGAGAAAGCGTGCTTTGTCGGCATCTGCCATCTGGGCCAGAGAGAGCCATAGGTGTCGCTCCTGGACCACAGCCGTGGACATCACCTGACCAAGGGCCCGCGCCGCGACCTTCGTCGCACGAAGGGCGAAGTCGGTGGCAGCGCGGAGTTCCTGCATCGTACCTTGGTCAGGACCACCCTCGTGCAGCTGTTTCAACCCCTTGGCCTGGTAGACCTGCAGGGTCGCCATCGCATGCAGGGCCGAGGCGGCCTGGCCCGCAGCGTGAAAAACGCGGCCCGCAAGGGCGGACGAGCGCTCACACGCCTTGGACGGGAGACGCGGCCGGCCCCGCCAGGTGGCAGCGCCACGCGGGCAGAGTTGCACCGCCATAGCGCGCTCGACCTGGGGAACCGACGCATACCCCCTGGCCGCCCCGCCATCAAGGGTGGCGAGGGGAGAGGAGCTGGGCAGCGGGCGAGATGAAAAGGGCGCCCGCCAGGTCTTAACCAGCTCCTCGTGCACCTCCGGGAAGAATGGCACCGGGGGAGGGCGAGGCGATGCCGCCGGAGCCGTCCCCAGGAACCAGTCGCCCAGCCGAGAAGGATCGGCCGAGGCCGATGGAGTAACCTCCAGGCCGATCCCCCTGGCGGCTCGGAGGAGCATAGCCGAGAGCTCGGAGTCTGCCTCCGACGGGGCAGCAACCGCGGAGGGGCGCCGCGCCGCCGGAAGAGCGTCCTCACCCCCTGACTCTCCCTCTGACGCAGCGTCAGACATCTCTTCCTCCTGAGGAGCGCCAAAGGAGACGCCCAGCCCGGCTGGCGGGGAGGCGTACTGCTTTGGCATCTCGACGGGGGTATGCTGGCGGGCGGAAGACCGCAGGGCTTTTGGAGCCGGCGGAACGTTCGGCACCGTGACTCGAAATTCCCCCTCGTGCCTCGCCACAGCGGCGGAAAAATTTCGCAGGCCGTGGGGCGCGAAGGGGGGCCTGCCCGCGAGCGAGCGGCGAGTCCTCAGCATTCCCATGGTCATGCTTTCGCAATGAATGCATGAACCATCCGTGAAAGCTGCCTCAGCATGTTCGATGCCCAGACATGTGAAGCAGCTTTCATGTCCGTCCAGTGAGGTGAGGAAACTGCCACACCCAGAAGCGCACGGCCGGAAAGACATTCTGAAAAGAACGTCTTTACACAGCCGTGAGAAATTGCTCTTTTAGTCCCGGTCTACCCAGGGAGGAAACCGCAGCACCACTGTGCACTCAATGGGGCTTGCTCGCTGGAACGCAGGAGGCTTTTATGGCCGTGAAAACGGCCGCCCGCGGGACCCCGCTGGCGGCGCCGAGAAATTCACTCTTTCAGTAAAGCTTTGTCTCTTATTCGATCGGCGCACGCCAGCAGAGAAGAACAGCAGCAGGAACGTGAAGTCTTTCTCTTTGAAGATTCTTCTTCTGGAGAAGGGAAGGCTTGAGCATGAAGGCTCTGAAAGCGAAAGTCTGTTTGAGTGATGCGCGCCGCCATCTTATATACCCGTATGTACGGGGGAGTGGCCGACGTGCACGTCCACTCGCCAATTTGCAATTGGCCTTTTTATATAAGGCTCAGAGAAGATCGGTCTCTCAGGCGAGATCCCCATGTAACGTCGAAGTGATTCGACTGAAGGGGAACAGTAATTTTAAAATTGATTACTCTTGATTTTAATATTGATTACTCCTGCCCTGAGAGCAGAACGCAGTTCAGTAAAAATATCAGTAATTTTAATATTGATTACTCCTGATTTTAATATTGATTACACCTGCCCTGAGAGCAGCACGCAGTTCAGTAAAAATATCAGTAATTTTAATATTGATTACTCCTGCCCTGAGAGCAGAACGCAGTTCAGTAAAAAATATCAGTAATTTTAAAATTGATTACTCCTGAATTTAATATTGATTACTCCTGCCCTGAGAGCAGAACGCAGTTCAGTAATAATATCAGTAATTTTAATATTGATTACTCCTGCCCTGAGAGCAGAATGCAGTTCTGTAAAAATATCAGTAATTTTAATATTGATTACTCCTGCCCTGAGAGCAGAACGCAGTTCAGTAAAAATATCAGTGATTTTAATATTGATTACTCCTGCCCTGAGAGCAGAATGCAGTTCAGTAAAAATATCAGTAGTTTTAATATTGATTACTCCTGCCCTGAGAGCAGCACGCAGTTCAGTAAAAATATCAGTAATTTTAAAATTGATTACTCCTGATTTTAATATTGATTGCTCCTGCCCTGAGAGCAGAACACAGTTCAGTAAAAATATCAGTAATTTTAATATTGATTACTCCTGCCCTGAGAGCAGAACGCAGTTCAGTAAAAATATCAGTAATTTTAATATTGATTACTCCTGCCCTGAGAGCAGCACGCAGTTCAGTAAAATATCAGTAATTTTAAAATTGATTACTCCTGATTTTAATATTGATTACTCCTGCCCTGAGAGCAGCACGCAGTTCAGTAAAAACATCAGTAATTTTAATATTGATTACTCCTGCCCTGAGAGCAGCACGCAGTTCAATAAAAATATCAGTAATTTTAAAATTGATTACTCTTGATTTTAATATTGATTACTCCTGCCCTGAGAGCAGCACGCAGTTCAATAAAAATATCAGTAATTTTAAAATTGATTACTCTTGATTTTAATATTGATTACTCCTGCCCTGAGAGCAGAACGCAGTTCAGTAAAAATATCAGTAATTTTAATATTGATTACTCCTGATTTTAATATTGATTACTCCTGCCCTGAGAGCAGCACGCAGTTCAGTAAAAATATCAGTAATTTTAATATTGATTACTCCTGCCCTGAGAGCAGAACGCAGTTCAGTAAAAATATCAGTAATTTTAAAATTGATTACTCCTGATTTTAATATTGATTACTCCTGCCCTGAGAGCAGAACGCAGTTCAGTAATAATATCAGTAATTTTAATATTGATTACTCCTGATTTTAATATTGATTACTCCTGCCCTGAGAGCAGCACGCAGTTCAGTAAAAGTATCAGTAATTTTAATATTGATTACACCTGCCCTGAGAGCAGCACGCAGTTCAGTAAAAATATCAGTAATTTTAATATTGATTACTCCTGCCCTGAGAGCAGAACGCAGTTCTGTAAAAATATCAGTAATTTTAATATTGATTACTCCTGATTTTAATATTGATTGCTCCTGCCCTGAGAGCAGAACACAGTTCAGTAAAAATATCAGTAATTTTAATATTGATTACTCCTGATTTTAATATTGATTACTCCTGCCCTGAGAGCAGAACGCAGTTCAGTAAAAATATCAGTAGTTTTAATATTGATTACTCCTGCCCTGAGAGCAGCACGCAGTTCAGTAAAAATATCAGTAATTTTAAAATTGATTACTCCTGATTTTAATATTGATTGCTCCTGCCCTGAGAGCAGAACACAGTTCAGTAAAAATATCAGTAATTTTAATATTGATTACTCCTGCCCTGAGAGCAGAACGCAGTTCAGTAAAAATATCAGTAATTTTAATATTGATTACTCCTGCCCTGAGAGCAGCACGCAGTTCAGTAAAATATCAGTAATTTTAAAATTGATTACTCCTGATTTTAATATTGATTACTCCTGCCCTGAGAGCAGCACGCAGTTCAGTAAAAACATCAGTAATTTTAATATTGATTACTCCTGCCCTGAGAGCAGCACGCAGTTCAATAAAAATATCAATAATTTTAAAATTGATTACTCTTGCTTTTAATATTGATTACTCCTGCCCTGAGAGCAGAACGCAGTTCAGTAAAAATATCAGTAATTTTAATATTGATTACTCCTGATTTTAATATTGATTACACCTGCCCTGAGAGCAGCACGCAGTTCAGTAAAAATATCAGTAATTTTAATATTGATTACTCCTGCCCTGAGAGCAGAACGCAGTTCAGTAAAAATATCAGTAATTTTAAAATTGATTACTCCTGATTTTAATATTGATTACTCCTGCCCTGAGAGCAGAACGCAGTTCAGTAATAATATCAGTAATTTTAATATTGATTACTCCTGATTTTAATATTGATTACTCCTGCCCTGAGAGCAGCACGCAGTTCAGTAAAAGTATCAGTAATTTTAATATTGATTACACCTGCCCTGAGAGCAGCACGCAGTTCAGTAAAAATATCAGTAATTTTAATATTGATTACTCCTGCCCTGAGAGCAGAACGCAGTTCAGTAAAAATATCAGTAATTTTAATATTGATTACTCCTGATTTTAATATTGATTGCTCCTGCCCTGAGAGCAGAACACAGTTCAGTAAAAATATCAGTAATTTTAATATTGATTACTCCTGATTTTAATATTGATTACTCCTGCCCTGCGAGCAGAACGCAGTTCGGTAAAAATATCAGTGATTTTAATATTGATTACTCCTGCCCTGAGAGCAGAACGCAGTTCAGTAAAAATATCAGTAGTTTTAATATTGATTACTCCTGCCCTGAGAGCAGCACGCAGTTCAGTAAAAATATCAGTAATTTTAAAATTGATTACTCCTGATTTTAATATTGATTGCTCCTGCCCTGAGAGCAGAACACAGTTCAGTAAAAATATCAGTAATTTTAATATTGATTACTCCTGCCCTGAGAGCAGCACGCAGTTCAGTAAAATATCAGTAATTTTAAAATTGATTACTCCTGATTTTAATATTGATTACTCCTGCCCTGAGAGCAGCACGCAGTTCAGTAAAAACATCAGTAATTTTAATATTGATTACTCCTGCCCTGAGAGCAGCACGCAGTTCAATAAAAATATCAATAATTTTAAAATTGATTACTCTTGATTTTAATATTGATTACTCCTGCCCTGAGAGCAGAACGCAGTTCAGTAAAAATATCAGTAATTTTAATATTGATTACTCCTGATTTTAATATTGATTACACCTGCCCTGAGAGCAGCACGCAGTTCAGTAAAAATATCAGTAATTTTAATATTGATTACTCCTGCCCTGAGAGCAGAACGCAGTTCAGTAAAAATATCAGTAATTTTAAAATTGATTACTCCTGATTTTAATATTGATTACTCCTGCCCTGAGAGCAGAATGCAGTTCAGTAAAAATATCAGTAATTTTAATATTGATTACTCCTGATTTTAATATTGATTACACCTGCCCTGAGAGCAGCACGCAGTTCAGTAAAAATATCAGTGATTTTAATATTGATTACTCCTGCCCTGAGAGCAGAACGCAGTTCAGTAAAAATATCAGTAGTTTTAATATTGATTACTCCTGCCCTGAGAGCAGCACGCAGTTCAGTAAAAATATCAGTAATTTTAAAATTGATTACTCCTGATTTTAATATTGATTGCTCCTGCCCTGAGAGCAGCACGCAGTTCAGTAAAAACATCAGTAATTTTAATATTGATTACTCCTGCCCTGAGAGCAGCACGCAGTTCAATAAAAATATCAGTAATTTTAAAATTGATTACTCTTGATTTTAATATTGATTACTCCTGCCCTGAGAGCAGCACGCAGTTCAATAAAAATATCAGTAATTTTAAAATTGATTACTCTTGATTTTAATATTGATTACTCCTGCCCTGAGAGCAGAACGCAGTTCAGTAAAAATATCAGTAATTTTAATGTTGATTACTCCTGATTTTAATAATGATTACACCTGCCCTGAGAACAGCACGCAGTTCAGTAAAAATATCAGTAATTTTAATATTGATTACTCCTGCCCTGAGAGCAGAACGCAGTTCAGTAAAAATATCAGTAATTTTAAAATTGATTACTCCTGATTTTAATATTGATTACTCCTGCCCTGAGAGCAGAACGCAGTTCAGTAATAATATCAGTAATTTTAATATTGATTACTCCTGATTTTAATATTGATTACTCCTGCCCTGAGAGCAGCACGCAGTTCAGTAAAAGTATCAGTAATTTTAATATTGATTACACCTGCCCTGAGAGCAGCACGCAGTTCAGTAAAAATATCAGTAATTTTAATATTGATTACTCCTGCCCTGAGAGCAGAACGCAGTTCTGTAAAAATATCAGTAATTTTAATATTGATTACTCCTGATTTTAATATTGATTGCTCCTGCCCTGAGAGCAGAACACAGTTCAGTAAAAATATCAGTAATTTTAATATTGATTACTCCTGATTTTAATATTGATTACTCCTGCCCTGAGAGCAGAACGCAGTTCAGTAAAAATATCAGTAGTTTTAATATTGATTACTCCTGCCCTGAGAGCAGCACGCAGTTCAGTAAAAATATCAGTAATTTTAAAATTGATTACTCCTGATTTTAATATTGATTGCTCCTGCCCTGAGAGCAGAACACAGTTCAGTAAAAATATCAGTAATTTTAATATTGATTACTCCTGCCCTGAGAGCAGAACGCAGTTCAGTAAAAATATCAGTAATTTTAATATTGATTACTCCTGCCCTGAGAGCAGCACGCAGTTCAGTAAAATATCAGTAATTTTAAAATTGATTACTCCTGATTTTAATATTGATTACTCCTGCCCTGAGAGCAGCACGCAGTTCAGTAAAAACATCAGTAATTTTAATATTGATTACTCCTGCCCTGAGAGCAGCACGCAGTTCAATAAAAATATCAATAATTTTAAAATTGATTACTCTTGATTTTAATATTGATTACTCCTGCCCTGAGAGCAGAACGCAGTTCAGTAAAAATATCAGTAATTTTAATATTGATTACTCCTGATTTTAATATTGATTACACCTGCCCTGAGAGCAGCACGCAGTTCAGTAAAAATATCAGTAATTTTAATATTGATTACTCCTGCCCTGAGAGCAGAACGCAGTTCAGTAAAAATATCAGTAATTTTAAAATTGATTACTCCTGATTTTAATATTGATTACTCCTGCCCTGAGAGCAGAACGCAGTTCAGTAATAATATCAGTAATTTTAATATTGATTACTCCTGATTTTAATATTGATTACTCCTGCCCTGAGAGCAGCACGCAGTTCAGTAAAAGTATCAGTAATTTTAATATTGATTACTCCTGCCCTGAGAGCAGAACGCAGTTCAGTAAAAATATCAGTAATTTTAATATTGATTACTCCTGATTTTAATATTGATTGCTCCTGCCCTGAGAGCAGAACACAGTTCAGTAAAAATATCAGTAATTTTAATATTGATTACTCCTGATTTTAATATTGATTACTCCTGCCCTGCGAGCAGAACGCAGTTCGGTAAAAATATCAGTAATTTTAATATTGATTACTCCTGCCCTGAGAGCAGCACGCAGTTCAGTAAAATATCAGTAATTTTAAAATTGATTACTCCTGATTTTAATATTGATTACTCCTGCCCTGAGAGCAGCACGCAGTTCAGTAAAAACATCAGTAATTTTAATATTGATTACTCCTGCCCTGAGAGCAGCACGCAGTTCAATAAAAATATCAATAATTTTAAAATTGATTACTCTTGATTTTAATATTGATTACTCCTGCCCTGAGAGCAGAACGCAGTTCAGTAAAAATATCAGTAATTTTAATATTGATTACTCCTGCCCTGAGAGCAGC
The DNA here is from genome assembly GCF_049309525.1 of Garra rufa. Taxonomy (NCBI): domain Eukaryota; kingdom Metazoa; phylum Chordata; class Actinopteri; order Cypriniformes; family Cyprinidae; genus Garra; species Garra rufa. Next base: position 20,789,489 of record NC_133371.1, on the reverse strand, counting down.
ACGCAGTTCAGTAAAATATCAGTAATTTTAAAATTGATTACTCCTGATTTTAATATTGATTACTCCTGCCCTGAGAGCAGCACGCAGTTCAGTAAAAACATCAGTAATTTTAATATTGATTACTCCTGCCCTGAGAGCAGCACGCAGTTCAATAAAAATATCAATAATTTTAAAATTGATTACTCTTGATTTTAATATTGATTACTCCTGCCCTGAGAGCAGAACGCAGTTCAGTAAAAATATCAGTAATTTTAATATTGATTACTCCTGATTTTAATATTGATTACACCTGCCCTGAGAGCAGCACGCAGTTCAGTAAAAATATCAGTAATTTTAATATTGATTACTCCTGCCCTGAGAGCAGAACGCAGTTCAGTAAAAATATCAGTAATTTTAAAATTGATTACTCCTGATTTTAATATTGATTACTCCTGCCCTGAGAGCAGAATGCAGTTCAGTAAAAATATCAGTAATTTTAATATTGATTACTCCTGATTTTAATATTGATTACACCTGCCCTGAGAGCAGCACGCAGTTCAGTAAAAATATCAGTGATTTTAATATTGATTACTCCTGCCCTGAGAGCAGAACGCAGTTCAGTAAAAATATCAGTAGTTTTAATATTGATTACTCCTGCCCTGAGAGCAGCACGCAGTTCAGTAAAAATATCAGTAATTTTAAAATTGATTACTCCTGATTTTAATATTGATTGCTCCTGCCCTGAGAGCAGCACGCAGTTCAGTAAAAACATCAGTAATTTTAATATTGATTACTCCTGCCCTGAGAGCAGCACGCAGTTCAATAAAAATATCAGTAATTTTAAAATTGATTACTCTTGATTTTAATATTGATTACTCCTGCCCTGAGAGCAGCACGCAGTTCAATAAAAATATCAGTAATTTTAAAATTGATTACTCTTGATTTTAATATTGATTACTCCTGCCCTGAGAGCAGAACGCAGTTCAGTAAAAATATCAGTAATTTTAATGTTGATTACTCCTGATTTTAATATTGATTACACCTGCCCTGAGAACAGCACGCAGTTCAGTAAAAATATCAGTAATTTTAATATTGATTACTCCTGCCCTGAGAGCAGAACGCAGTTCAGTAAAAATATCAGTAATTTTAAAATTGATTACTCCTGATTTTAATATTGATTACTCCTGCCCTGAGAGCAGAACGCAGTTCAGTAATAATATCAGTAATTTTAATATTGATTACTCCTGATTTTAATATTGATTACTCCTGCCCTGAGAGCAGCACGCAGTTCAGTAAAAGTATCAGTAATTTTAATATTGATTACACCTGCCCTGAGAGCAGCACGCAGTTCAGTAAAAATATCAGTAATTTTAATATTGATTACTCCTGCCCTGAGAGCAGAACGCAGTTCTGTAAAAATATCAGTAATTTTAATATTGATTACTCCTGATTTTAATATTGATTGCTCCTGCCCTGAGAGCAGAACACAGTTCAGTAAAAATATCAGTAATTTTAATATTGATTACTCCTGATTTTAATATTGATTACTCCTGCCCTGAGAGCAGAACGCAGTTCAGTAATAATATCAGTAATTTTAATATTGATTACTCCTGATTTTAATATTGATTACTCCTGCCCTGAGAGCAGCACGCAGTTCAGTAAAAGTATCAGTAATTTTAATATTGATTACTCCTGCCCTGAGAGCAGAACGCAGTTCAGTAAAAATATCAGTAATTTTAATATTGATTACTCCTGATTTTAATATTGATTGCTCCTGCCCTGAGAGCAGAACACAGTTCAGTAAAAATATCAGTAATTTTAATATTGATTACTCCTGCCCTGAGAGCAGAACGCAGTTCAGTAAAAATATCAGTAATTTTAATATTGATTACTCCTGCCCTGAGAGCAGCACGCAGTTCAGTAAAATATCAGTAATTTTAAAATTGATTACTCCTGATTTTAATATTGATTACTCCTGCCCTGAGAGCAGCACGCAGTTCAGTAAAAACGTCAGTAATTTTAATATTGATTACTCCTGCCCTGAGAGCAGCACGCAGTTCAATAAAAATATCAATAATTTTAAAATTGATTACTCTTGATTTTAATATTGATTACTCCTGCCCTGAGAGCAGAACGCAGTTCAGTAAAAATATCAGTAATTTTAATATTGATTACTCCTGATTTTAATATTGATTACACCTGCCCTGAGAGCAGCACGCAGTTCAGTAAAAATATCAGTAATTTTAATATTGATTACTCCTGCCCTGAGAGCAGAACGCAGTTCAGTAAAAATATCAGTAATTTTAAAATTGATTACTCCTGATTTTAATATTGATTACTCCTGCCCTGAGAGCAGAACGCAGTTCAGTAATAATATCAGTAATTTTAATATTGATTACTCCTGATTTTAATATTGATTACTCCTGCCCTGAGAGCAGCACGCAGTTCAGTAAAAGTATCAGTAATTTTAATATTGATTACTCCTGCCCTGAGAGCAGAACGCAGTTCAGTAAAAATATCAGTAATTTTAATATTGATTACTCCTGATTTTAATATTGATTGCTCCTGCCCTGAGAGCAGAACACAGTTCAGTAAAAATATCAGTAATTTTAATATTGATTACTCCTGATTTTAATATTGATTACTCCTGCCCTGCGAGCAGAACGCAGTTCGGTAAAAATATCAGTGATTTTAATATTGATTACTCCTGCCCTGAGAGCAGAACGCAGTTCAGTAAAAATATCAGTAGTTTTAATATTGATTACTCCTGCCCTGAGAGCAGCACGCAGTTCAGTAAAAATATCAGTAATTTTAAAATTGATTACTCCTGATTTTAATATTGATTGCTCCTGCCCTGAGAGCAGAACACAGTTCAGTAAAAATATCAGTAATTTTAATATTGATTACTCCTGCCCTGAGAGCAGAATGCAGTTCAGTAAAAATATCAGTAATTTTAATATTGATTACTCCTGCCCTGAGAGCAGCACGCAGTTCAGTAAAATATCAGTAATTTTAAAATTGATTACTCCTGATTTTAATATTGATTACTCCTGCCCTGAGAGCAGCACGCAGTTCAGTAAAAACATCAGTAATTTTAATATTGATTACTCCTGCCCTGAGAGCAGCACGCAGTTCAATAAAAATATCAATAATTTTAAAATTGATTACTCTTGATTTTAATATTGATTACTCCTGCCCTGAGAGCAGAACGCAGTTCAGTAAAAATATCAGTAATTTTAATATTGATTACTCCCGATTTTAATATTGATTACACCTGCCCTGAGAGCAGCACGCAGTTCAGTAAAAATATCAGTAATTTTAATATTGATTACTCCTGCCCTGAGAGCAGAACGCAGTTCAGTAAAAATATCAGTAATTTTAAAATTGATTACTCCTGATTTTAATATTGATTACTCCTGCCCTGAGAGCAGAATGCAGTTCAGTAAAAATATCAGTAATTATAATATTGATTACTCCTGATTTTAATATTGATTACACCTGCCCTGAGAGCAGCACGCAGTTCAGTAAAAATATCAGTAGTTTTAATATTGATTACTCCTGCCCTGAGAGCAGCACGCAGTTCAGTAAAAATATCAGTAATTTTAAAATTGATTACTCCTGATTTTAATATTGATTGCTCCTGCCCTGAGAGCAGAACACAGTTCAGTAAAAATATCAGTAATTTTAATATTGATTACTCCTGCCCTGAGAGCAGAACGCAGTTCAGTAAAAATATCAGTAATTTTAATATTGATTACTCCTGCCCTGAGAGCAGCACGCAGTTCATTAAAATATCAGTAATTTTAAAATTGATTACTCCTGATTTTAATATTGATTACTCCTGCCCTGAGAGCAGCACGCAGTTCAGTAAAAACATCAGTAATTTTAATATTGATTACTCCTGCCCTGAGAGCAGCACGCAGTTCAATAAAAATATCAGTAATTTTAAAATTGATTACTCTTGATTTTAATATTGATTACTCCTGCCCTGAGAGCAGACCGCAGTTCAGTAAAAATATCAGTAATTTTAATATTGATTACTCTTGATTTTAATATTGATTACACCTGCCCTGAGAGCAGCACGCAGTTCAGTAAAAATATCAGTAATTTTAATATTGATTACTCCTGCCCTGAGAGCAGAACGCAGTTCAGTAAAAATATCAGTAATTTTAAAATTGATTACTCCTGATTTTAATATTGATTACTCCTGCCCTGAGAGCAGAACGCAGTTCAGTAATAATATCAGTAATTTTAATATTGATTACTCCTGATTTTAATATTGATTACTCCTGCCCTGAGAGCAGCACGCAGTTCAGTAAAAGTATCAGTAATTTTAATATTGATTACACCTGCCCTGAGAGCAGCACCCCAGCTAACAAATTTTTGTTCTGGGAACGTTTTGATAACGTTATTTGGAATGTTACAAAAACGTGGAAATGTCCAGTTTGTTTAACGTTACTAGAACGTGATTTAATGGTTAGCATAACGTTTCTACAACGTTCTTGCAACCTAAATTTCACTAAAAATTTAACGTTCTATGAACGTTTATTTGGAACATTGCAAGAACGTTAAAATGTCCAGTTTGCTTAACGTTACTAGAACGTTATTTTATGGTTAGCATAACGTTCCTACAACGTTCTAGCAACCTAAATTTCATAAAAAATATAACGTTCTATGAACGTTTATTTGGAACATTCCAAGAACGTTAAAATGTCCAGTTTGCTTAACGTTACTAGAACGTTATTTTATGGTTAGCATAACGTTCCTACAACGTTCTAGCAACCTAAATTTAATTAAAAATATAACGTTCTATGAACGTTTATTTGGAACATTGCAAGAACGTTAAAATGTCCAGTTTGCTTAACGTTACTAGAACGTTATTTTATGGTTAGCATAACGTTCCTACAACGTTCTAGCAACCTAAATTTAATTAAAAATATAACGTTCCATGAACGTTTATTTGGAACATTCCAAGAACATTAAAATGTCCAGTTTGCTTAACGTTACTAGAACGTTATTTTATGGTTAGCATAACGTTCCTACAACGTTCTAGCAACCTAAATTTCATTAAAACTATAACGTTCTATGAACGTTTATTTGGAAAATTGCAAGAACGTTAAAATGTCCAGTTTGCTTAACGTTACTAGAACGTTATTTTATGGTTAGCATAACGTTCCTACAACGTTCTAGCAACCTAAATTTCATTAAAAATATAACGTTCTATGAATGTTTATTTGGAACATTCCAAGAACGTTAAAATGTCCAGTTTGCTTAACGTTACTAGAATGTTATTTTATGGTTAGCATAACGTTCCAATAACGTTCTTGCAACCTAAATTTAATTAAAATATAACATTCTATGAACGTTTATTTAGAACATTCCAAGAATGTTAAAATGTCTAGTTTGCTTAACGTTACCAGAACGTTATTTTATGGTTAGCATAACGTTCCTACAACATTCTAGCAACCTAAATTTAATTAAAATATAACATTCTATGAACGTTTATTTGGAACATTCCAAGAACGTTAAAATGTCCAGTTTGCTTAACGTTACTAGAACGTTATTTTATGGTCAGCATAACATTCCTACAACGTTCTTGCAACCTAAATTTCATTAAAATATAACATTATATGAACCTTTTTTTTTAACATTCCAAGAACGTTAAAATGTCCATTTTGCTTAATGTTACTAAAACGTTATTTTATGGTTAGCATAACATTCCTACAACGTTCTTGCAACCTAAATTTCCAGTATAACATTCAAAATATAACATTCTATGAACATTTATTTGAAACATTCCAGGAAAGTTAAAATGTCCAGTTTGCTTAACATTACTAGAACGTTATTTTACTGTTAGCATAACATTCCTACATTACTTCAACCTACATTTTATTAAAAATACAAAGTTCTAAAAACAATTATTTGGAACTTCACAAAGTACAGTTGAATAAAATGTTATTTTAAGATTAGCAGTGTTGCAACATCATCTTTCAACATCATTATTAGAACACTCCAGATACAAGCACATTGCATGCATTTCAGGTATTTAAATTATTAAAGATGCACACTTTCAAAATAACTCATTAACAGATTGAACAGAACAGTGAAAATTGCAGATCATGTAAAAAAAATTACATTTAGTTTAATATTCATGACAAGGACAACTTCACAGGTAAATGTAAACTATCATATTAACATTTAATCAGTGAGAACTTCTGAATTGTGTGTGGGTTCTGAAAAACTAGTACTGCAGGAACTGTGGTCCATGGCCTGTCTCTTCACACTCTATCTGTAAAGTAAACAGATTGGCTGATGTTACAAACTGTGTTATTACAAAATGCTTATGAAGTAATTAGTGTGGCTATGCAAAACAATTTATTAGGATCTGTGCTGCAAGTTCTACAAAAATTAAATCACTCAAAAGTCAAAACCAGTTTACAAAAAAAGTTATACAATAGGATGGTTCCTATTGTAAAAGAGTACACCCCAAAATGATAACTCAGAAAATAAGGTAAATGCTGTAGATGCCAAACTCATTTGAGTTTATACTCATTTGACTTGGCATACACTACTTTTTAAAACAGCAGCATTAAGAAAAACATCTTCTGAAGCATCATGAAATTATATATATAAAAAAATAAGCATTCAAATAATACATTTTCATCACATCATTTTTAAAAACTATATTTAAGTCATCTTAAATCAGGGGTGGGGAATGCTGGAGGGCCACTCTCCTGCAGAGTTTAGCTCCAATCCTAATCAAACACACTTAAAAAAGCTAATCAAGGTCTTCAGAATTACTAGGGCTACAGTCAGGTGAGGTGTGTTTTTTCTCTCTCTAAGTTTGGAGATAAACTCTGCAGGAGTGTGGCCCTCCAGGATCAACATTCCCCATCCCTAACTTAAACTAACAATTTATTCATCTTGATTTGTATACACATGCACACGACTGAAATATAGTCATAATAGGGTAGTTAAGTCAAATGCAGTTTCCATTTTACACCAATCTTAAACAGGAAAAAACACTCAAAATATTAACTTTTAGAAGTTATTAATAAAGTTAACAAATAACAAATGTTGCCTTGTAACATGTAATTGGCTGATAAACTATCACATGACCTCAATCAGGGTAGCAAATTCAGAGATAAAACATTTGAAAATGAAAAAAAGAAAAAAAAAAATGCTACATGGATTAATTAATTTTTTTTTTTTTTATCTCCAGGGTCAAAAAGAAAAGAGGAAAAAAAGGAAGGGGAAGTTATTCATAAGTTGTTAGGTTATCCTTTAAATTGTACCAGTATTCTGAAACAAGACATAACAGATAATATAAGTAGCTATAAAACTACAATACAAAGTTATTTACACAATTACAAATGAAAACACATTATAAATGGCATTTATTATAAATGACAAATAATTATCTAGCCAAAATGAATTTACTTAAAACAAGTGAAACATACATCTCTCATTGAGCACAAATACATACACTCTAAAAAGTGCTGGGTTAAAACATAACCCAACCATAACCCAGCTGCTGGGTAACTATGGGACAGAACACGCGTTGGGTTGTTTTGACCCAAGTGCTGGGTTAAATAATTTGACCCAAAATGCTGGGTTGTTTATTTGACCCAACCAGTGGGTCAGATTAACTGTGTTGCTGGGTTAAAAACTACCTAAATATTGGGTTATTTGTTGTCTAATTGCCTTGATACCTTTATATTTACCAATAATAATATATAAATCACAAAAGAATGTAAAATTATTATTGTTTTTCTGTAATACAGTTACACAACACAAAAAAATGCATCTGTAAATGTCAATTTAATGAGTTTTCATATTTCTTTTTAATACAGTTTTCAAATAGGTGCAGCTGTCACACATTTTGTCCAACCCTTACAGACACAAATAATGGTTTTAGTAGATCAGTTTCTTTTAAACACAAAACTGTAAACAAGGCACAATATATTCCTATTCTTTATGTCAACATTGCAGCAGCAGAACACTCAACAATGAATTATTACCACATTAGAATCATTCCAAACATTGTGCCATTAAAACTTAGCCAAACAAAGAGTCCACCAGACAATTCTTACAATTTAAAACATGTTACAAGTGGCCAAGAAAAAAAACTTTTGCCCTCAAAAACTTCACACATGAAGACTTATGTCCATCAATATGATATACTGCAAGCTGGAGAAATTCCCAGGCAACAAGTCCGCTTCAATGGCATGGCCTGGAACAATGGCGAAGGTCTAGAAATGTTGTTGTCTCATCCCAAGGCCCAAATCCACCATGTTGGTCCCCACCTGTTAATTATACGGTATTTAGTCTTGCAACATAACTAACATTTTAAGTTAAGTGTATTTTATGAACATAAACATAGAGGCATGAAATAAATGCTCACTTTGCTTCTCAACTTTTCATACAGTTGTGGTCAAAATTATTAGAACACTAGTATTTTCACCAGCTAAATAAGGTTTTAAGTCAGTGATTTCTATCTTTTGCTGTAGTGTGTCAGTAGGAAATATCGGTTTACATTTCCATTCATTTTGCCATTAATTGTGATAATCCAGTGACATTTTTGTTTGCACAACAGCCAGTGCTCCACACAGGATCTGTTCTCATCATCATCCAGAAGAACTGTGACAGCGTCTCCAAGATGCTCCAAGAGACCAACCTGCAAAGCTACAGTACTGTTAAAGAGTTTTAAGCACTTGTCTAAAAATGTCATAAAATGATGCTGTCAAAAATAATGTCATAAATAAATGTTCTTTATCAGTTAACCTTGATTAACTAAATTAAATCAACATTTGGTTTGACCATCCTTTTGCGTTTAAAGCAGCTTTTGCCCTACACTAGGTGCACTTGCACATAGTTTTTCAGGTAGCTTTGCAGGTAGGTCTCTTGAAGCATCTTGGAGACGTTGTCACAGTTCTTCTGGATTTAGTCTGTCTCAGTTTGTTCTGTTTCTTCATGTCATTCCACACAGGCTGGATGATGATGAGATCAGATATCTGTCTGAAGGATTGGCTGTTGTGCAAACAAAAACCTCACTGGATTATCACAATTAAAGGCAAAATGAATGTTTGGAAATGTAAACTGATATTTCTTACTGACACACTACAGCAAAAGATAACAAACACTGACTTAAAATATTTTTTTAGCTGGTGAAAATACTACTGTTATAATAATTTTGGCCACCACTGTGTTTATATATATATATACACACCCTTATTAGAGCAGAAAACGTAAAACAAAACTTACAGGTTGTGCGTCATTGAATGGCCTCCAGGATTCCGTGGTTGTGGGTCTGAAGACCTTTTATCCAGAGTGGGCAGAACTTTGAAAGCACTTTCCCCTTTAGCATCTAAACCATAGGAATAATATGCAAACTGTGAAACATATTTTATAATCAAAATAACAAACTGAAACACTTTCATATGAAGATTCTTCATTCCTTTAAATAATGCAAATTAATTCCCACCCTCATTCAACTACTGCAGGTTAAGTTTAGGTATGGGGGTCAGATTCAGGGATGTAGAATATGCTCAAGCAGAATAAGGCATCAGTATGTGCTTCATAAGTACTAATTAACAGCCAATATACAAGCTAATAAGCAACTAGTTAAGTGTTACTGTACCATTGTATTTACCAGTTGATGTGTGTCAAATACAGTTGCATATGTTTTTTATAGATTGACATATTATAAGAAAAAGCTTACCTTAAGTCATGTCACCTTATCCCTTGCTGAGCACTGGCAAGAATTAGGTCTGCAACTGTAGCCCAGTCTTCAAAAAGTCTGCCTCTGGATATAGCTTCCTAAAGTCTTGTGAAATCTGATAAAATCAGAAAAACAAATGTGGTTCAATAAGTTTAAGGTTTATACTGGTCTCCTAGTTTGTAATGCAACACAGGCATTCACTAAAATAGAGGAAGAGGGGCCGTTCACATGCCGCGCCTAAAAACGCGTGAAAACGCAAGACGCGTCGCTTTCTCATTCTTTCCAAAACGCAGCTTGCTCTCACATGGCGTCTGCCATTGCTAAGCAACCATGTCCCGCGCCTGGAAAAACGAGCTTCCATTACGAGCGTATATTGGCATCTACATCTGAAATAACGAACTTCAGTGCGCAAAAAACACGACATGTGAACGGCCACATACACCACGAGAGATTAAGTCTAACTTTACATACTGTAGCTAAGACAACATTACATTTAAGTAATAAACAATAGTACATACCAGTCATATTGTGGTTTAACATTATTAAAGTAAGGGACATAGCGTTTTAGCTAATGCAGATAAGTTACCTCAAGGAAAAAAGCGCGAAAATGCTCAACATAAAACATATGGATCTATCGTTGGATTCGGCACGTCGCAAACATTTACTTGAAAAATATGCCCTTAAAAGATCAATTTTTGTATGAAATTATCTAATTTTGACAAAACATTACAAAGCCATACAGTATGCAGACAGTAAAGGAACTTACCCCCGTATTTCTGACCTACTCTTTCCATAAGGCGTTAAAATAAAGGCCATATGTATACTGTAAGTTATACAAATAACACTACACACACACACACACACACACACACACACACACACACTTTATATAACAATAAAGCGATTGTTGAGGCAAAAAAGTACATCGCTAGGGCTAGGCTGCTAAAGTTACAACGTTCGTCATTCACGGAATAAAATGCTAACCCCGCACAGCGACATATTAAATAGTGAAATCAGTGTGCTCTAAAACACAACTTATTAAAAATAAAGGTAAATAATGATATAATCATATTAATTTACCTTATAATCCTGCTTGCTGCGAGGTGCGTGACCGCCTGAGGAGGAGACGAGTGAAGAATCCAGAATGTTCGATGAAGTGAAAAAAATAAACAAACCGGTTGGGTCAAAATAACCCAACCCAGGTGTTCATAGTGAAAGAACCCCTTATAGTCCATTTGACCCAACATGATCAACCCAACTGTGTGTTTACAGTGCCTCAAACAACCCAGAATTTTGACCCAGCACAATTAACCCAGCAATGTGTTTACAAAAATAACCCAGCACTTTTTAGAGTGTATGTTTTAATATTTGCGATGTAACACTAGTTTGCTAAACTATTATTTATTATGTAGGCAAGGCTTTATAGTTCACTCATGTTCCAGTATTATTGTAAAACATCTTTCACATGCACAAAAATGTATTGGCAAATGCAGTGAGTCGGTGCTCACACGTACAGACATAGATTGTACAACTGTCCGTTAAAATGAAACAATGCCTGAAAGTATCAAGTATACCTAATAAGACCTTAATGATAATGTGTTATTTAAACAAAACATTTTGTGTTGAACCATTTATATTATTAGTTGTGTCATGATTCTGGGGTGTGACTCACCCTTGACTCACGATGGGGAGCATACTTCAAGGTGTCTGCAATGAACTCTTCTAACACCTTAACTGGCACTTTTGGCAAGCCTCTAAAAAAGGACGTTTGGCATAATTTAAGAAACATGTAAGTAACAAGTATTTTCTTTTAAAAGTGACATTTCTTAATGAAGTCGTGGTTTAGTAAAAACTTCACAAATTTGCAGAAAAATTATGTGGACCTCAAAGAAAAATATCTATTTCATGACCCCCTTTCTATGAAGCCCCTATTTATAATACATTATAAGGGTATTTATAAGGCATTTATAATGAATGCATAACGCATTGTAAAAAAAAAAAAACACCTTATAATATGTTATATCATCTCATGAATAATCAAAAACAATTGTAATACATTATAATATTTGAGTATTTGAGGTTATAACTTTTACGATTATGATTATTTATAACACACAATGGACATCATATTAAATCTACTTAATTTATAATGGACTATATCATATTACATTTATTTTTTACATTATATTACATTTTATTTTGATGGTCCCCTTAGTCTTATTAACTATAAGCTGAAACTTTCCAACTGCATGTCAACTAACAATTAGAGTATTAGTAGACTTAGGCTGAGGTTGGGCTATAGGTAGAAGGTTCACGTACTTGCAAAGTTACTTATAATATAATAGTTTACCTTTTGGAGAAACATTAAAATACAGTGTTAGCATATATTTAGTATACTACTAATAATGATTACTGCTAGCGGACATGGAGTTGCAGAGTTACTTATCAAAAGCTGTCTAAAAGGTACCATCAAAATAATCAAACTGATAATACAAATGTGTCATATTACACATTCATCTGATCTGATGCCTGATCTTAGGGTTTTTTGGGAAATATTATTATAATTACTTATAAGTGGTCTTTGTATGCTTTAAGTAAAGTGAAATGAGTAACATGGCAAGATATGAGACTTATAATACGTTATAACTATGAGCAGGTAATCATACTCTTAAAAGCTATAACCACAAATAAGTAAAAATTATAATCTTATGAATACTCATGAGATGATATAACATTATAAGGTTTTTTAAAATGCATTATGCATTCATTATAATGCCTTAAGAATAACATTATAATTTGTTATAAATACGGGCTTCGTTGAAATACCGAAATATTTCTTAAAACAAGAGGTGATGCTTGGTCTGAGTAATGTCTTTGTGTTAATTCTGTCAGTTAGAAATGTAATACTTACGAATGATCACGCCGCAATGTCCAGCTCTTCCCCCGTTCCTTCCTTTAATGCGGTACTGACACTGTTCCAACTGTTCGCAACACCATCCGGATGGCATCTCAGGTGCTTTGCCTCCAAGGAGGCTTAGGTGATAAACCTACAAAAATATAATATAATGTATATACAGTGGTGGCCAAATTATTAGAACACAAGTATTTTCAGCAGATAATTGATTTTAATTTGGTTTTAAGTCAGTAATTTCTATTTTTTGCTGTAGTGTGTCCGTTGGAAATATCGGTTTACATTAGTAATTGTAATAGTCCAGTGAGTCTGACAAAAGTCAGTGCTCCACACAAAGATCTGATCTCGTCATCATTGGGTCTGTCTGACTGACAAAAAGAAACAAAACAAACTGAGACAGACTAAATCCAGAACTGGATTCTGAAGAATCCTACCTGCAAAGCTACCTGGAAAACTAGACAAGTGCACCTAGGGCAAAAGCTGCTTTAAAATCAAAGGATAGTCACACCAAATGTTGATTAAATTTAGTTAATAGAAGTTCATTGATAAAGAAGATCTATTTATGACATTATTTTTGACAGCATCCTCATTTTACTACATTTTCACACAAGTGTCTAAAACTTTTAACAGTACTGTACCTTTGCAGATAGGTCTCTTGAAGCATCTTAAAGACTTTGCCGCAGATCTTCTGGATTTAATCTGTCTCCGTTCGTTCTGTTTCTTCATGTCATTCCAGACAAACTGGATGATGATGAGATCAGATCTGTGTCTGTGGAGCAAACAAAAATCTCATTGGACTTTTACAATTAATGGAAAATTAATGTTTGGAAATGTAAACTGATATTTCAAGCTGACACAGATAGAAATAACTGATTTAAAACCATCATTTGGTTTCATCTGGTTACAACTATTCTAGTAATGTTGGCCACCACTTTATAATGTATAGCAGTTATAACACAAGATTGTTGTACAATAACAGATGAGCGACAGCTTTAGTGATTATAAAGGAAGTGTTCTCACTTGCTAGGCTATAAGAATTTGAATAAATGCATTCATAGATTCGCTCTCAAAATTACAGTGATTGACCATAACAATTAACAAAATTTAGACACACAAAAGAAATACATTTAAATGGAAAAAACGTTTACATATGTAATTTTAATCATCAAAGATGAGTTTCAAGTAATAGAATTGGTGACTGCAAGGAAACTAACATTTAGACAGAAGCAGGATTATTATGCTGCTGTCACTAAAACCTAAAGCACAGATAACTGACAAACTTTGGTTTTCAACAACTGTTTAGGTAAGACAAACCTGACTTAATTTACATGATTACACTATTAATGAGCCTTTTAATACAATTTTGAGTGTATTTAAATGGAATAACTGAACCACAAAAGAGATAACATTTTGGTTGCACGTTTTAAGGCCTGTGTCGTTCACTAAGACCTTTATTAAAAATTATTAGATTGAATAATTATGCCTATTTTTAGCATCATGCAAGTCCTGCTCCTAATTATATTAAGGCATGCATATATTTTCAAAATGAACTGAACTTACCGGTAACCGACCAAACTCCCGCAAAGGACCCTCTCAGGAAAGCAGTGTCCACAACCAGTTTAATGTTAGGACGACACTACTGGGCGGGAACATTAGAAATCAATTGGAACATACAAAATTATAATTTGCAAGATTAAAAATGTCTTAAAATTAATTAATATATATTTTTTTACCTCAAAACAATCCCTCAGTATAACACCAATTTATTGTCAATACTATAGTAATACTATAATACTAAAAAAATTGGTCAGATATACATTATATGGTGACTAAATATGCTATTTTAAATAATGGTAATTAAACAAAGCTAACACTTAACATTAAATACGAAAATAAATCACTGGCACTTACCGTTTCTTGTGATGTGTGTGTTCAAAGTTGTTTTGTGCGTCCGTGAATGACGACGATCAAATGCTGACTTTCATCACAATTTAAATACACACAATAAATCGACTATGTTGCACAGACACAGACATCATTCAAGAATCACCCCATAACTGATTGAAGTCATTGAACCGCGAATGAATGACCCTCACAAAATGGCGACCAGCTAAAGACTTGTTTCATGCTCATCACGCGTGTCCGTAAAGACGAATTAGTCCCGCCTTCTAAATGAATGAGCCAGTCGTTAATTAGGAAACTCATCACGTCACTGCAGCGGCCGTTAGAAGCTCCGGTTCCTATAGAAACAGGCAGTGTTTGAAAGCTCGTGCTCATGACTGCGCATGTGTATATTGGATAGTCTAGCATTAAAAAGATTTTTTTTAAATGTATTTAAACATAAGAAATACATCTTATGTTGTTTTCAGATTTCATGTGTTTTCGAATGTGAAATTTAATAGAAAGCTTAATGAACAGTTTTGCAGAATTTGATGTTTCCTTATTCAATAAGTTATTAATTAAACTTTTTTAACTGCATAAAAAAAATAACTGCAGTTTAAACATGCACATAACATAACATAAATAAAAGTCTTGGTTTCATTTGTTACTGTTGTGCCATTTAAAGGAACCATATGTAAGAAATTTATGTCAGTTAATCATAAAATAGCCCTGAAATGTCACTAGACATTAAGAAATCATGTTCATTTCAAATACTTATATCACTGACAACAGTGGTCTGGCCAGGATATTGTCATTTAAAAGTGAGAGTTGCAGCCACTGATCTATATAATGACTGGATTGCTCATTGCGTTCTAAAATGCCGTTAGGCAGTGAAGCCACCGGAAGTGTTCGATCCGCCATCTTACTATTCCCTACCGGCAGAGTGCGCCATTGAATTCGCATGTAAACCACTGACCTAAAATCACCCGATTTGAAGCGTTTCATTCACACATCATTAGTTTTGAGGATATGTGTATGTAAATAAATTATACTTAAGATGTTATCTGGAATGTTTATGGTCTTTTCGGGCTGGATAAGCGATATATATTGAAATCGTTTAGGTGGGTGTGTCAGCTGCGCACTTGCAGACACAGGTGAGTTAACTGAACCAAAACGAAAATATATTTATGTACCCAATTATGCAGGAAATTATAAACAAAACCGTGTATATGGTATTAGTAGCCTACCTGAAATTGTATCGATTGTACAATATTGCTCTTGTACTATAAATTAAAATCTTTGAAATAAAGCTTAATGTCTTTAAGTAGTCAGCGCGGTATGGTGCGTTTTTTTTTTAATGAGCAGCATCTATTTCAGTCTCTTCAAATCACCAAATTCTGTAATGATTTACTAACATTACTGTTTCCATGTGAGTAAAATGCTGTGTATATATGTTGAATTAATTATTAATTTAACGAACAAATCATTACCTGCTTCAAAATTAATAATGTTATTAATGAATATATAATAATATAACATACAATAAACGAATTAATAACAAAAGTATTGTTGAAACATGCAGTTAGCCTACTGTACGAATAAATACAACAAAATGACATAAACAGTGATTATTCAGATTTATGAGCACATTTTCTTTTGTAAACATATGTTGAACGCCCGATGTTTATGCTTATCTGATGTACATGACTGTAATGTAGGCTTTATGAACGTACATTTTTAATAAGCAGAGGGAATTCCCGACAATAAACAAATAACCGTTTACATGCTTAGGACGTTTGCGTTGTAAAAATGCACAGTGAGACTTCAGATATAAAAACGCTGACTTGTTATGTGATGTTTTCTCAATGAAATCGTATGATCTCCTATTCATTCAATGGAATGTATGCGAATAGTAGGGAATACTAATATGGCGGCGCGGTGGCTTCACTTTTATGACGTCATGAGCAATCCAGTTCTCTATTATAGATCAGTGGTTGCAGCCCACAACTGATGTTATTGTTGTCGTTTTGTGTTTTGGTCTGAGGCTCCACCCTCCAGCTATCTACCAATCACGAAGTCAGTAGAGTTTCGTGATCCGGGTTGCCAGCTCTGTTACAGCTGCGGCTATACTAACGTGTCGGATTAAACATGTATAACGTTACGAAACGAAAAAGACCTCGTTTTGAAACCGAAATACGTCGCGACAAAGTCCGAAATAAAACAAGGATTGGTATAGGATATGCCTTTGAAAGATGGAGACGGCTGAAAACGGAGAAGAATTTTAAGACAGATGTTTTCGTTGGTAATTTTTTTCCTGAACAGGTAAGATTCATCTATGTTTGGCTAACTTTGCTTCAGTACTCAGTGGATTTTCCGCGGTCGGCCGAGCTAAATGCGTTCATAAAAAGCTTTATATCGCACCACTAGCAGGGTTGGAAAACAACCTATGTTCCGACTGAAATGTGGTATTACAGTACATCTTTGCGAAATATTTGGCTAATCGCCATCTGTAAATTTTTGCGATACATAATTACTTCGCAAAACATCTCTTGTGAAGCATAAACATAATTAACAGAAGAAAAACAAATTACTGTGTAAGACTCGTCACTTGCCATTGGAAGCTCCTTATTGCAGCCTACTCCTGCAGCTTAGCTGGCAACCTCGAGTCAGGGGGGGAGCGGGAGGGGAAACACCATTCTACAGTATTTTGAATGTGATTGCAGTACCAGTTTTGGCCACAATCCTACATACGGTTCCTTTAAAAAAAAATAATATGGATATTGTGATAAAATGTCACCTGCATTTTAAATAAATGAAAAAAAATCTTATTTTTTTGTATTATAGAATAATTGATCAAAATCACAAGCAAGACTGTTGTTTATAAAGAGCACAATTAATAATTGTGTATAATGATGTTTAATTGTTAAATATATTAAATATATTTTATAATTTGGCCTATATTAATAATATAACAGGAACATTCTAAGAGTGTTCTGCTAAAAATGTTTTCTCTCAACATTATGAGAACATTCATTAAAAATCCACTGAAGTCCCTTGAAACACGCAGCGTTATTCTATGTGGTGACGTACTTTTAACAAAAACATATCGCCTAGCCCCGCCCACTTATTTTGAATAGCTAATAGCGTTCAGTTGCATGTTTACCCACCACGCAAAGCACGCAATTGCGTGGGGCCCCGCGAGCCAGGGGGCCTCGCGACTTTTCCCCAAGTCCCCACGCGACCGATTTCTCCCACGATGGTAATTTTTTCAGATGGGAACGCGATCTCCTGAAGGGGATTCCCCCTCAGATCACGATCACGATTTCTCCCGGAACCTGATCGCTGGCCCCCTCCAGGGGCCCCCCCTAACGTAAACACGCCCCTGATAGCGTTCCATTTATAGCCGCATTTGTAAGCTTATGACAGCCACAGTCCAATAAATTACTCCACAGATTCAATATGAAACTTTTTCTAAAACAAAATAGTGATCATAATCATGCTGAGGCTGTGTAGTTTAATACATGCCGATCGCACATATGATCGCTTCGTGCGATCGCGTCTCTGGACTGGAGCCAAGACCGGAGTAGACTGCGCGCTGCCGCGGTTCGCGTGACAGAACCAGTCTGAATCGTTCTCTATTGCCTACATTGCGCACCACATGCCATTCACCAAACAGAAAACACTTAAGCCGCGGTCACACTAGACTTTGATCATGCGAAATTCCCTCGGATCCTGCTGCAACGGTCGTGATATGACGTCATGCTATGCAGTCTTTTTAAAAAGTTAAATTCAGCACATGACAACTAATTGTACATTTCAAATGTAAAAACATGCAATCTACTACACTTTACCGCAGTACTGGAGTTTTAAATGTTTAAATTTAAGGTTATTTTCATTCAGCTAGAGGTCAAGCTGTGACGTATCGATCTCCTGTTGGTCACACTGAGTCACGTGATATGATTTCGCAGGTTAGAGTTGACCCAGCTTGAACTTTCAAACGCAGCGAAATTCGAAATGTTTCGCACGGGCTTGTGTTTCCGGTCTAACGCATTCGCATGCGTGTGAATGGAAGTCAATGGAACGAAAAGTGCAGTGTGACCGCGCCTTTACACTGAACAAGTGAACAATCTCAGCCGCAGATTCAGTAGTGATGGGTCGTTCTTGAACGATTCGTTCATTTTGAACGAATCTTAATGTGACTCGAGAAGAACGAGTCGTCTCGGGGAGTGATTCGTTTAGTCGCGCATGCGCAATTGCGCAACTATGAACGAAGGACTCAAACACGAAGACTCGAGAGATGAACTAATCAATTCTGTTTCCGGCTCAGGCAGCATAGGTTAAGCTTATGGGGTTGTCACGTAATGAACGAACGACTCGAACCGGGACAGATAGAAGTGAGGGAGCTAATCATGAAGATCTAGGTAAACAATGCATCAATCTTTTATTTCTAATAGCTTATAGTTTTGTCTTGTTTGTAGTGGGATCAACGTTATATTAACATGTATGAGCATTACATGTGTTATGGAAGTAAAACGTAGCTCTTAAATTATATTTTGGTAAAATGAACGAAATGACTCGAAAAAAGATTTGTTCATTTTGCTGAACAAGACTCAAAGATCCGAGTCGGTAAAATGATCCGAACTTCCCATCACTAAGATTCAGCGTCTATTTATAGTGTAGGGGCGGGACACTACAGACTCTAGAGAGCATTTGATTGGACAGAACGTTTGATGAGAAATTGAAGTGCACGGTGATATCATCAAAATCGTTGATTCATATTGCCGGAAGTGACGAGACTGAAAGATTTGAATGCCCATGTCTTGTAAACGTGAATTTTGTCCTTGTTTTGAAGCACATTAGCTTATAGATAATCTTAAGTACAAGTAATGTCCCAAAGATGTTCAAAGAACATTGTTGTAAGAGAGTTTTCTCTCAACATTACTGGAACATTCATTAAGTACAAGTATCGTCCCAAAGACGTTCCAAGAACATTGTTGTAAGAACGTTTTCTCTCAACCTTAAGAGAACATTCATTAAGTACAAGTAACGTCCCAAAGACGTTCCAAGAACGTTGTTGTAAGAACGTTTTCTCTCAACTTTAAGAGAACTTTCCAGTAACGTCCCAAAGACGTTGCAAGAACGTTGATCTAAGAACGTTTTCTTTCAACCTTAAGAGAACATTCATTAAGTACAAGTAACGTCCCAAAGACGTTCCAAGAACGTTGTTGTGAGAACGTTTTCTCTCAACCTTAAGAGAACATTCATTAAGTACAAGTAACGTCCCAAAGACGTTCCAAGAACGTTGTTGTAAGAACGTTTTCTCTCAACCTTAAGAGAACATTCATTAAGTACAAGTAACGTCCCAAAGACGTTCCAAGAACGTTGTTGTGAGAACGTTTTCTCTCAATTTTAAGAGAACATTCATTAGGTACAAGTAACGTCCCAAAGACGTTCCAAGAACGTTGTTATAAGAACGTTTTCTTTCAACCTTAAGAGAACATTCATTAAGTATAAGTAACGTCCCAAAGACGTTTTAAGAACGTTGTTGTAAGAACGTTTTTTCTCAACCTTAAGAGAACATTCATTAAGTATAAGTAACGTCCCAAAGACGTTCCAAGAACGTTGTTGTAAGAACGTTTTCTCTCAACTTTAAGAGAACGTTCATTAGGTACAAGTAACGTCCCAAAGACGTTTTAAGAACGTTGTTGTAAGAACGTTTTCTCTCAACCTTAAGAGAACATTCATTAAGTACAAGTAACGTCCCAAAGACGTTTTAAGAACGTTGTTGTAAGAACGTTTTCTCTCAACTTTAAGAGAACATTCATTAGGTACAAGTAACGTCCCAAAGACGTTCCAAGAACGTTGTTATAAGAACGTTTTCTTTCAACCTTAAGAGAACATTCATTAAGTATAAGTAACGTCCCAAAGACGTTTTAAGAACGTTGTTGTAAGAACGTTTTTTCTCAACCTTAAGAGAACATTCATTAAGTATAAGTAACGTCCCAAAGACGTTCCAAGAACGTTGTTGTAAGAACGTTTTCTCTCAACTTTAAGAGAACGTTCATTAAGTATAAGTAACGTCCCAAAGACGTTCCAAGAATGTTGTTGTTAGAACGTTTTCTCTCAACCTTAAGAGAACATTCATTAAATACAAGTAACGTCCCAAAGACGTTCCAAGAATGTTGTTGTAAGAACGTTTTCTTTCAACTTTAAGAGAACATTCATTAGGTACAATTAATGTCCTAAAGACGTTCCAAGAACATTGTTGTAAGAAAGTTTTCTCTCAACCTTAAGAGAACATTCATTTAGTACAAGTAACGTCCCAAAAACGTTTTAAGAACGTTGTTGTAAGAACGTTTTCTCTCAACTTTAAGAGAACATTCATTAGGTACAAGTAACGTCCCAAAGACGTTTTAAGAACGTTGTTGTAAGAACGTTTTCTCTCAACTTTAAGAGAACATTCATTAGGTACAAGTAACGTCCCAAAGACGTTCCAAGAACGTTGTTGTAAGAACGTTTTCTCTCAACTTTAAGAGAACATTCATTAGGTACAAGTAACGTCCCAAAGACGTTTTAAGAACGTTGTTGTAAGAACGTTTTCTCTCAACTTTAAGAGAACATTCATTAGGTACAAGTAACGTCCCAAAGACGTTTTAAGAACGTTGTTGTAAGAACGTTTTCTCTCAACTTTAAGAGAACATTCATTAGGTACAAGTAACGTCCCAAAGACGTTCCAAGAACGTTGTTATAAGAACGTTTTCTCTCAACTTTAAGAGAACGTTCATTAAGTATAAGTAACGTCCCAAAGACGTTCCAAGAACGTTGTTGTAAGAACGTTTTCTATCAACATTATAAGAACGTTCATCAATTACTAATAACGTCCTAAAAACGTTCCAAGAACATTGTCCTAAGAACGTTTTCTCTCAACGTTGCAAGAACGTTAACAATGTTATAAGAACGTTCCAAAAACATTATTTTTATAACGTTTTCTACTAACATTTACACAACTTTTAAAGAACGTTAGTGAATGTTCTGGGAACGTTCCCTGTTAGCTGGGACGCAGTTCAGTAAAAATATCAGTAATTTTAATATTGATTACTCCTGCCCTGAGAGCAGAACGCAGTTCAGTAAAAATATCAGTAATTTTAATATTGATTACTCCTGATTTTAATATTGATTGCTCCTGCCCTGAGAGCAGCATGCAGTTCAATAAAAATATCAGTAATTTTAAAACTGATTACTCTTGATTTTAATATTGATTACTCCTGCCCTGAGAGCAGAACGCAGTTCAGTAAAAATATCAGTAATTTTAATATTGATTACTCCTGATTTTAATATTGATTACTCCTGCCCTGAGAGCAGAACGCAGTTCAATAAAAATATCAGTAATTTTAATATTGATTACTCCTGATTTTAATATTAATTACTCCTGCCCTGAGAGCAGAACGCAGTTCAGTAAAAATATCAGTAATTTTAATATTGATTACTCCTTCCCTGAGAGCAGCACGCAGTTCAGTAAAAATATCAGTAATTTGAATATTGATTACTCTTGCCCTGAGAGCAGCGCGCAGTTCAGTAAAAATATCAGTAATTTTAATATTGATTACTCCTGCCCTGAAAGCAGCACGCAGTTCAGTAAAAATATCAGTAATTTTAAAATTGATTACTCCTGATTTTAATATTGATTACTCCTGCCCTGAGAGCAGAACGCAGTTCAGTAAAAATATCAGTAATTTTAATATTTACCTGCCCTGAGAGCAGCACGCAGTTCAGTAAAAATATCAGTAATTTTAATATTGATTACTCCTGATTTTAATATTGATTACTCCTTCCCTGAGAGCAGAACACAGTTCAGTAAAAATATCAGTCATTTTAATATTGATTACTCCTGCCCTGAGAGCAACGCACAGTTCAGTTAAAACCAGTAATACGAACTTATAGAGTAAACTCCTGAGAGTGGCGCTAATGCTAAAGCAAACTGATGAAACATAACAGAGATTTGAGTTCTGTTTTCGCTCATATCGGTTTCACAGACAGCGCGGTAGCATTAGAAAAGCATGTTTTACTACATTCACCCTATAAGCAGCTTTGGTGCGATCGACTGATGAAGCAGTCAAATGAAAATGCACATTATATGATCATATTGTTCGCTCGTTATCTTAGTAAACGACACATATTTAGATTTTTTTTTATAAATACATGTAAAGTCACTTACCTACAATAAATGTTTCACACGAAGCGTTAATAACCTATTTGTCTGAAGGAATCCCTCCACGCGTCCAAATTTCCTGACCCCGCCTCTGCTTCAATTTCATTGGTTGAATCTGTAAACCAATCATTTTCCTTTCTGCCCTCAGAACATGTTTAAGTAAAACTCCCATCTGCCTAAAGGAGCAATTACACTCCACTAAAGAGGAGAGTTTCCCTTAGACTGAGACAGGGGTAGCTGCAGCCTGGAGCAATTCGCCTTATTCACCTGGCGGCCATTTTGAAAACTCGAACGCCGTTGTGGGGTACACAAACCCGGAAGTTTGACTGACGCATACGATCTTCAGAGATTCAGCTGCAATGGAAACTCCAGTGTGGACCACCAATCTTTCCTGTCTGCCCGAATTAACGATACAAAACGTGGAGCAGTGGGCCAGTACCGACTGCAACATCCCCCGGGCAGTATTAATTAAGGGATACAGTAGCTGGATCGAAGGTTTTATCCACGACAATGGACGCTAATTTACCTCAGTTTCTGCTGGCTTGTAATGACATGGAGAGTATGATTATTAGCGACCTTGGGTGTCCTAAAAGGCGCTTTAAAAATAAAATGTATTATTATTATTATTATAATCAGATAATACTTGGGTGTGTGAAGATTTTAATATACTTAATAATTGTTTTTATCTTGTAAAGCACTTTGTGCTACTTTTGTATGAAAAGTGCTATATAAATAAAGTTTGATTTGATTTAAGTTTAGCTGTGATATGGAGTTGTTGACTCTGTGTACTATGTTAGATTTTATTTAACACTTAACATGTATTTAATCGACAGTTAATAGGAGCCCATCACGCATATTTGTGAGGGCTAAGTTAGGTGTTTTCCCTCGTTGTGGAAAAATGAGGCACTGTACAACATACAGGTGTCATAGTGCTAAGTGGACAAACTGCTCAGTTCGCAGAGCCACAGTTAAACCAGCTTGTTAAATAAATGTTCATTATGAGTTTATATCAACAATGCACCTTTCCCTGTCTAATTGAAAATAACATGTTGATTTTATCTCATTAACATGTTATCTGTAGTTGATGTAATATCACATAAGCTTCATTGATATCTACTCAAATATTATCTTGTTTCAAATTAGCAAAGCCAGACAGGGCTAGGTGCATGTTGCTATTGCTTGTTGACAACGATAGTGTAATGACAGTATTACTAAAAAACAGCGACATTCCACTGAGCGAAATCCAGAAATCGCGTTGTGAGAACTCCCAGAAGTGGTAAGTGTACCCCTCAGGCTCGATGGAACGTTCGAGGTGAATAAGGCGAATGGGCATGCCGAAAGGTAGGGGTGAGCCAAAAGGTAGGGGGCGTGCCAAAAGGTTTCTGATTGGTGAAAGTAGTTTTACTGTATTGGCCAATCAGCGTTAAACTTTTTTTTTTCACATTCCAGTCCAGCAGGTGGCGGTAAAGCACTTATCAGTTGTTTGCAAACCGCCAAACAAACTTTAAGAAGAAGAAGGCCAATCAGCGTTAAACAAGATTGCGGTGGTAAGATATGGTGTAATTCATCATGCTTATCTATGCTTTATATAACGTAATTATCTATATTACGATAGCTTGTTCTAATGCAAATTACTTTGCGTTATATCTTGCAGCTTTTAGGAATCAGTTTAACTGTTGTTGATCAATAAGGTTAAAGACTCGTTTAATGGCAAGTACAGTAGGTTAACACAATGTTAAATATAAAACCAGTGTAAATGTGTGCATATATATATATATATATATATATATATATATATATATAATGAATAAAAGCAAGGTCTGGAAAAATGAGAAACAATTCATTTCATAATTGCAATTAAAGTAATTGAAATGAAATCAAGCAATCAATATATAATCAGCTTCACTAATCAGTTAATGAACATCTAAATATGCTGGCCTGAATGTGTCATTTTTAAACTTATAAATATTACTAATTGTTATTTTAAATGTTATAGTTTTCAACCATCAGAGTTTTCTAAGTAAAGCCAACTTTGCCTGGCTGGACAGTATGTATACTGCAAAAAACAGATGTGTTCTCCCCAATCTGACTTTGTGGCAAAATTTTGCATCTTGCAACTCTTGCATTTACATTAATATTAGTCTGTTTGTTTTTATTCCCAGGTCACCATAGCCACCAGATCCAGTCTGTATCCAGATCAGATGGTCACAGCAGACCCCTGAATCCAGTCCGTACCAAGAGCAGATGGTGGATCAACACCTACAGCCAAATGTCAGCGGATACTGTGTCAACTAGATGAGCCCCAGACACAGATCATCAGGTAGTAACTCCTAGCCTAAACGGCCGCTGGTGCAAGGCCATGGGAAGATGAGTCCAGATGAGTCCTCTTCAATTTGACTTTGCAACTTTTGCATTATTGACACACTATTGTCCTATTTTAATATTTTAATACTGTAAGGTTGCTTTGACACAACTTGTATGGTAAAAAGAGCTGTATAAATATATTTAACTATTTTATTAACTAAACAAGTTTTTTTTTAATTAAATATAAAGTTTATTGCATTAATTCAGAGTATTATTATTATTTTTTTACTTGTGTAGGTATTGTTGACCGGAAATCTGTCAGTCCAGAAGCAAGGAAAGAATACAGAGTGGAGTTTGAGCTCACCAGGTGCGCTTACTGTGGATACATCTACAAAAACACCTTTGGATACAGTGGCAATGGAAAAAAGGGGAACTTCACAGCATTCTATTCAGACAAAGAGCTGGCTTCTGTTCAATGTACTGCTACTGCAAAAGGAATGAATGAATGAATGAATGAATGAATGAATGAATGAATGAATGAATGAATGAATGAATGAATGTTTTGTTTACTTGAATTGGAAACAAAGCTGAACTGTGAACTTTGAACTGTGACATGCACATTACACACATTCACACATAAATGGCACTTTTTGCACATTATGCACATTACAGAACTGTGTACTTCAACTGTGACTGTGATATTGCACATAGCTATACATTTGCACATTGCCCATAACTGCACATTCCATTTTCTGTATATTTATTATATCCATTGCTACTTTTTTCTACTATTGTATTGTTGTTATTGTTATTTTATTCTATATTGTACATAATGTAAATTAATCCATATTTCTCTATATTTCTAATTTGTAAAATTCTCTTTCTATACTGGAATTTCCGTCTCTAAATTCTAAATTTTATAGGTTATCAGCTGTCATTTAAGCATTTCACTTCATAACATACTGTGTATGACTGTGTATGTGACAAATAAAATTTGAATTTGAATTTTTTTTTTTTTGTGAATAAAGCTGTGTCTGTTTGCTAAATTGGTTGTCATTTAGCAGAAAGTTACTTGACTAATTGTTCAATTCTGTGGTGTTTTATTAACTAGTTTTCTCTATCAAGCAAAACATTGTTTTCAGGGTAATATATTACAATAGGTTTTGTTTGTTAAAATTAATGAATTAACTAAAATTAACTATGGGCAATATATTTGTTACAGTATTTTTTTAAGCTTTGTTAGTATTAGTTAATAAAAATACATGTTCATTGTTTGTTCACTTCACAGTGCATTAATGTTAATAAATACAACTTTTAATTTACTTTAAGCTACGAACAGCGGGTGTGTTAAGAGGCTTTTCTATATATATATATTAACAGAAAAAAGCAGAATTGTATTTGCAAAATGCAAAGCATTTAACTTCAACTAGATACAAATTGTTTTTTTAGCAGTTATAATCTTATTACTCATTTGCACTCATATTGCTCATTTGTATTATTATTATTATTATAATCAGATAATACTTGGGTGTGTGAAGATTTTAATATACTTAATAATTGTTTTTATCTTGTAAAGCACTTTGTGCTACTTTTGTATGAAAAGTGCTATATAAATAAAGTTTGATTTGATTTAAGTTTAGCTGTGATATGGAGTTGTTGACTCTGTGTACTATGTTAGATTTTATTTAACACTTAACATGTATTTAATCGACAGTTAATAGGAGCCCATCACGCATATTTGTGAGGGCTAAGTTAGGTGTTTTCCCTCGTTGTGGAAAAATGAGGCACTGTACAACATACAGGTGTCATAGTGCTAAGTGGACAAACTGCTCAGTTCGCAGAGCCACAGTTAAACCAGCTTGTTAAATAAATGTTCATTATGAGTTTATATCAACAATGCACCTTTCCCTGTCTAATTGAAAATAACATGTTGATTTTATCTCATTAACATGTTATCTGTAGTTGATGTAATATCACATAAGCTTCATTGATATCTACTCAAATATTATCTTGTTTCAAATTAGCAAAGCCAGACAGGGCTAGGTGCATGTTGCTATTGCTTGTTGACAACGATAGTGTAATGACAGTATTACTAAAAAACAGCGACATTCCACTGAGCGAAATCCAGAAATCGCGTTGTGAGAACTCCCAGAAGTGGTAAGTGTACCCCTCAGGCTCGATGGAACGTTCGAGGTGAATAAGGCGAATGGGCATGCCGAAAGGTAGGGGTGAGCCAAAAGGTAGGGGGCGTGCCAAAAGGTTTCTGATTGGTGAAAGTAGTTTTACTGTATTGGCCAATCAGCGTTAAACTTTTTTTTTCACATTCCAGTCCAGCAGGTGGCGGTAAAGCACTTATCAGTTGTTTGCAAACCGCCAAACAAACTTTAAGAAGAAGAAGGCCAATCAGCGTTAAACAAGATTGCGGTGGTAAGATATGGTGTAATTCATCATGCTTATCTATGCTTTATATAACGTAATTATCTATATTACGATAGCTTGTTCTAATGCAAATTACTTTGCGTTATATCTTGCAGCTTTTAGGAATCAGTTTAACTGTTGTTGATCAATAAGGTTAAAGACTCGTTTAATGGCAAGTACAGTAGGTTAACACAATGTTAAATATAAAACCAGTGTAAATGTGTGCATATATATATATATATATATATATATATATATATATATATATATATATATATATATATATATAATGAATAAAAGCAAGGTCTGGAAAAATGAGAAACAATTCATTTCATAATTGCAATTAAAGTAATTGAAATGAAATCAAGCAATCAATATATAATCAGCTTCACTAATCAGTTAATGAACATCTAAATATGCTGGCCTGAATGTGTCATTTTTAAACTTATAAATATTACTAATTGTTATTTTAAATGTTATAGTTTTCAACCATCAGAGTTTTCTAAGTAAAGCCAACTTTGCCTGGCTGGACAGTATGTATACTGCAAAAAACAGATGTGTTCTCCCCAATCTGACTTTGTGGCAAAATTTTGCATCTTGCAACTCTTGCATTTACATTAATATTAGTCTGTTTGTTTTTATTCCCAGGTCACCATAGCCACCAGATCCAGTCTGTATCCAGATCAGATGGTCACAGCAGACCCCTGAATCCAGTCCGTACCAAGAGCAGATGGTGGATCAACACCTACAGCCAAATGTCAGCGGATACTGTGTCAACTAGATGAGCCCCAGACACAGATCATCAGGTAGTAACTCCTAGCCTAAACGGCCGCTGGTGCAAGGCCATGGGAAGATGAGTCCAGATGAGTCCTCTTCAATTTGACTTTGCAACTTTTGCATTATTGACACACTATTGTCCTATTTTAATATTTTAATACTGTAAGGTTGCTTTGACACAACTTGTATGGTAAAAAGAGCTGTATAAATATATTTAACTATTTTATTAACTAAACAAGTTTTTTTTAATTAAATATAAAGTTTATTGCATTAATTCAGAGTATTATTATTATTTTTTTACTTGTGTAGGTATTGTTGACCGGAAATCTGTCAGTCCAGAAGCAAGGAAAGAATACAGAGTGGAGTTTGAGCTCACCAGGTGCGCTTACTGTGGATACATCTACAAAAACACCTTTGGATACAGTGGCAATGGAAAAAAGGGGAACTTCACAGCATTCTATTCAGACAAAGAGCTGGCTTCTGTTCAATGTACTGCTACTGCAAAAGGAATGAATGAATGAATGAATGAATGAATGAATGAATGAATGAATGAATGAATGAATGAATGAATGAATGAATGAATGAATGTTTTGTTTACTTGAATTGGAAACAAAGCTGAACTGTGAACTTTGAACTGTGACATGCACATTACACACATTCACACATAAATGGCACTTTTTGCACATTATGCACATTACAGAACTGTGTACTTCAACTGTGACTGTGATATTGCACATAGCTATACATTTGCACATTGCCCATAACTGCACATTCCATTTTCTGTATATTTATTATATCCATTGCTACTTTTTTCTACTATTGTATTGTTGTTATTGTTATTTTATTCTATATTGTACATAATGTAAATTAATCCATATTTCTCTATATTTCTAATTTGTAAAATTCTCTTTCTATACTGGAATTTCCGTCTCTAAATTCTAAATTTTATAGGTTATCAGCTGTCATTTAAGCATTTCACTTCATAACATACTGTGTATGACTGTGTATGTGACAAATAAAATTTGAATTTGATTTTTTTTTTTTTTGTGAATAAAGCTGTGTCTGTTTGCTAAATTGGTTGTCATTTAGCAGAAAGTTACTTGACTAATTGTTCAATTCTGTGGTGTTTTATTAACTAGTTTTCTCTATCAAGCAAAACATTGTTTTCAGGGTAATATATTACAATAGGTTTTGTTTGTTAAAATTAATGAATTAACTAAAATTAACTATGGGCAATATATTTGTTACAGTATTTTTTTAAGCTTTGTTAGTATTAGTTAATAAAAATACATGTTCATTGTTTGTTCACTTCACAGTGCATTAATGTTAATAAATACAACTTTTAATTTACTTTAAGCTACGAACAGCAGGTGTGTTAAGAGGCTTTTGTATCCTGAAATTAGTTGTAATTTGTTTTTGATTACTATATTTACTATATATTATAAGTTTTGTAAACCTTTTTTATTGTAAAAAGACTACAATATGTAAAAATAAGAATATACAATAAAATGTTAAAACAAAATAATAGTAATGAAATAGCGAAACTATAACCTAAACTTGCCGTGGTGATGACGTCAGTAACCCGCGCCATGCAGGCAGTTTTCGCAAAACCTTTTGGCACGCCCCTACTTTTCGGCGAGACCAATGAGAAACCTTTTGACATGCCCCCTACCTTTTGGCACGCCCCTACATTTCAGCACGCCCATTGCTCCAGGCTGCAGTTATCCCTACTTGGATAGACTTGCATAGGCTGAGAAAAAAATGCGCCCTCTAAAGGAGCAATTCCACTCCCCTGAAGGGAGGGGCGGTGTGACCTCTTACCTACTTTCACTTTTGCCTTCACCGCGTATGTGCTCACAAAACTAATTTGCACGCATTATACCGCCCTTAAAATTATAATATTCCAGCGATTTCATTCCATCGACGACCCCCCCAGCAAACACAACAACGTTGTAAAAACGTTTTTTTTTTCACGTTGTGAAAAGGTTGTGATAACGCTTTTTTTCTACGTATTTAATACGACAAATGTCGGGTTTTTTAAACGTTATAAATACGTTTTTTCACAATGTTGTAAAAACGTTTTTATAACGTTTTTATCACGTCTGTATGTCTCCTTCGAACGTTTTAAAAACGTAATTACCACGTCCAAACTGGTATGTTACATGCTATATTAAATCTGTATATTGATCTTATTACCAGCACTTTTTTTTTTTTACATTTCACCTTACTTGTACCGTTGCTGACATCGTCGATTTTATAAGCCTATTAACATATGTAGGCCTAATAATTGATACTACACACAAATTTTGTCACTCATCATATTTATTCACAAAATATAAAAAATATGATACCTAAACAAGACAAATGCATAAATATATACCAATAAAACAAAATGGTTTAAAATAAAGTACAACATATGAAAATTAGCAAAGCCAGGCAAATTTGAATACGAGCACATTAACAAACTTCAAGAAATTTCAGGGCATATATATATATATATATATATATATATATATATATATATATATATATATATATATATATTAACAGAAAAAAGCAGAATTGTATTTGCAAAATGCAAAGCATTTAACTTCAACTAGATACAAATTGTTTTTTTAGCAGTTATAATCTTATTACTCATTTGCACTAAAACTATTTTTTATATTTTTAGGTATTTTTAACACAAATTAC